>NC_135538.1:154056336-154411336 GCF_045843805.1 Urocitellus parryii | reverse complement strand
CAACCTCTTCTCATGCTGAATGTGCAAGAGGCTTTTATATAAAATGAAAACAATTGCAAATGTGTCAGAGATGCATTTTACACCATTAGTTGAAAATACAATTAATTGATCAGTATCTCACTGTGTTTGTGTTCAGTGTGCAAGAAAAATGGGTAAAAAAAAATCCACGTTACAGAATAACAACTTTTTTTTTTTCATAAGGAAACTGTCAATGTCATTTTGAAACAACATGACAATAAACACACCCCTATCACATAAAGGAAAGCAACAATTCTGGTAAACTTCTTCATTTTATTCTTTGAATATGCCAAGTATTCTTTGGCAAACTGCCACATATATTATTTTAATTTCACGGTGTAAATTATATCTGTTTTTGTCTAAATTGCTACTTATTTAATACGAATTTGTTGAGAAATTAATTCTGCATTAGCTGATTAGTGAAATATAGTGAGGACTGGAAGTCATTGAAAGCTCTATGATTTGCAATCCCAGAATGGTGGGAGAAGCTGTATATAATCATGAGAAACATATTGAGTACTATTAGTATGTTCCAGATATTTATTTTCCTTAATATTCACTTTTCACATAAATAGTGCTTTTAAATAGAGCTGACTATTAAATATCAGGAAAGGCCATCAGAGCAATCAGACTAAGAAATTTTAAAAATCAATCAAATCATAAACATCTGGTTGACACAAGAAGTGGCCAACTGTTGGATTTTAGCTTTTGACTTTACTAAATGTCCTCCTATCTTGCTTTTGATGATGACTAAGAGGAAGGTACTTCCAATAAGAGCATAACCAGAACACTATGTCGCAATTTGGTTTTCTAAAACATAAATAAAATTGACTTGCTAACTCAGAATAGAATCTAATGAGTATATTATGATGTGGTCAAAAAAAAAAAAAGTATAACTACTCAACATGAAGATTGGCCTTTTCAAGAAAAGAATATTAGGGTGAAAACCAATTTGGAATGTTAGTATTGAATATTTTATATCAAAGAAAAGAGGGATATTTAAAATAGTTTTGATTATTAGATGTGTGTAAAAAATAAAAAGGCAGTGTCCAGGCCTGATGTGATGGTACATATCTGTAATTTCAAAAATCATAGAGGCTGAGGCAGAAGAATCACAACTTCAAGGCAAGCCTCAGTATCTAAGTGAGACTAGGTCTCAAAATGAATATTGAAGAAATGTGAATATATATGAGTGATAAGCACCCCTGGTTTCAATCCCCAGTACCATATAAAACAGTAGTTTCTAAAATTTAGACCCAAATCAGCATCCTCCACTCTGTCTACAACTATGTAAAGTTCTAAAAGGAAACTAAATTTAGCCATACCTACTACTAGTTGTCTGATATTGACCATAATCTTGAAATATGTACATAGAAGACCCTTCACAATGTATTAGGTGTTCCCATTATTTTTTTTCCAATTGCAATGGGAGAAAAACGAATTTAGCTTATGGGGCCACTACTTTCTCTTCAGGCCTAATGAATCAAATATTAATAGGCTTTAGTGTTTAATTGATTATCATTTATGTAATCATAATGATATGTGCTCTGTGATTTCCTGCTTAATCTACATTGGACACTTTATTATTTCTGAGTATCAGCATCTGTAGAGACCACCACACCTCACTCTATTTTTTAATAGTTCAAGTCCCTGTGTTCATGCTTCATCAGTTACTTATTCTCTTTTTAAAATAATTATGTGTTGCATTCTTTGTCTACAGAAAATTTATGAAGGTTAAAAACCAGTAAGCATTTTCACAAACTTGACTTTAAAATAGTTTTCATCGCAAAACACACACCAGAAGTAAGAATGATTTCTTTCTCTAATTTATTAGCCTTTCTGACATCCAATATCAGAACATGAATGCTGCTCATGGAGGGATGTTCTTACCACCAAGAACAATCAATACCACTTTCTTATATCTCATTAAATGTTACAAAAAGTGCACATTTTACTGTGTTTCATATGCAGAACTTGACTTTTAATTTTTTGTGTTTAGTGGGTTTTTACTTTCTTTTTCATCACTTTGTTTTTCCTGTATTTTCTAATATTCATTTTTTTTGTGGTGAGAAAAATAGATCACTAGAATCTTCTAACTTTTGCTACATTCAATCACTTGACTACTTACTAGCTAATATTACTATTAAACCATCATTTTAAAGGTAGGACTGAGTTATGCTAACACAACTATTTTCAAGGTCTACTGCAGAATCAGCAGAACTTTATTGAGCTCTGTAGTTAGAGCCACTGTTTCTGTCCACAAACTGCTCCCTTTGTTTTATGTTTCTTCTGTATTGAGTAACTCTCTTTGAAATGAGGCATAGAAAATTGCTTTTTCGAATTTTATCATTTATGAAAATCTATTTTTATTTCTCATTGAAGGACAGTCTGCTTCTGTTTAGAATACCAGGTTGAATACTATTTTTCCTTTAAATGTTGGAGTTATTCTGTATGTATCATCTATAAACCATCATTAATGATAAATAGTTGGGTTCTATTCTTGCTTTATTGAAGCTGACCATAGTTTTTAATTTCAGGATATTCTCTTTGTTTTAAGCATAGGTACTTGAGAAATTCTGTAGATATATTTAACATATTAAAATTTTATTTTCTTTCCAGTATATACATGAAGTAACTGGATATAATATGGAAAATAATGTCTGTTTTTAAGACACCAAAAACAGGCATAGCAGATGAGTGAAACCATAAGCAATAAATGCAGACTGGTGAGGTGAAGTATAACTTTATTTTAAAAATTGTTTTTAATAAGTGCAGTTTGATAAACAGCTGTTTAAAATTATGGGTAAAAGGGAAGTATGAATAATGAAAGTATACCACTGTGAGAAAAACTTGATGACTGGCAGCTGAGAGCAGACTGTGGGGGAAACTTCATGTCATAATAGGAAAGAACTCCCCACATCCCTTCACCCTCTCACTCACTTAATCTCACCAGAAACCACCAAGGCACCCAGAATAAAAGGTTTCAAGTTCCGTAGTCACACTCTCTCCAAATACAAAAAGCAGTTACAATTCAATTGAACACAGAAGCTTGTGTGCAAAGTTACGGGGATCTGAGACATCATATAAAAAGTTAGGTTAAAGATGATTCTGTGTTTTGTTTTGTTTTTTGTATGTGTGTATTTTGTTTTGTTCTGAGGGTGTGGCTATTCCTTGGTCATGTAAACTTGACAAAGAATCTGTTATTATGATGACTGACCCACATTAAAAACAGACAAATGTTAAAAAAAATTAAAAAGCCTAATTACAAAAAAAAAATGTGCTGCTTTCTCTCTCCACATTTTGCTTTTTAAATTTTTGATTTTTTTTTTTTTTAGTTTCTATTTTTTTTTTTAGTCCTGAAAAGTAGACAGTTAAATAGCTTCTGGAAAAATTTATAATCAACTGCATGAGGGTCTGGGAAGCTGAGAGTCTGGAGCAGGGCTGGGAGGAGCAGACAGGAAGGGGTCTTTCCCTTAGTCACTGGGAAACAAAAATCAATAAGTGTTTGTAAACCAGGAAATGACACAGATTATCAAGTTAATATCAGTTATAAAAAATTCATATAATCAAGAAAATAGATAAATCATGAACAGGATTATAAAAAATAGGTGTAAATTTTATTTTTAGAAGTTTTTGATACATAAAAATATAGATGAATTTTATATTTTTATTTCAAATGGAAGGCAGAGAGATATGCAAGTCATATAGTACTTCAAAAACCTTACTTCAGTTACAAAAGTATAATCAATTGATAGCTTCTACTTATTTTATTCTCCATCTTCCTTGGCATTTCACCTGAGATCACACATGTAGAGTATGATCAATAACTTAGGAAATAACTAACCAAGAAGATAGTCACGAAGTTACACTCTTTCTCAGAAAACACCAATCAATTTCAGAGCAAAGAATTGATACAACACCTATTCATTTCTTCTTTGGGAAAAGGTCCCTTTGTGAATCAGATAGAAGGGGAAATTGGCCAACCTGTATCAAGATGTTACTAGAAATAAATATGAGTTAGCTTCATTTAAATGTAAACGGAAATAAAATAGCATCGTTGTACAGTATCTTTCAGGGTTAGCCTTGAAAAGTAAAAAACATGAAAAAAGCTCTTTCCAAAGAGCGGAATACTTGGCAGCACACTTCATCCTTAATTACACGTGGAAAAAGAAGTTACCTCAGGTAAGAAGGTATATAAACAAATAGGAAGAAAGCAAGACTTGTCAAGGGTCTAGAAGGAACTTTTGAAGACTATAAAATTTGGGGGTACAGTAAGCACGATGGATCTCTGAGAGAAACAATGCAGTGTAAATATCATGGGATTTCATGCTATCAAATAGCAAAGCACATACATCATGGACATTGTACAAGACAACCAAGTTGACAACTTGACTTTACTAGTTGTTTTTATCCAGCCTCGGATGATGCACAGGATGAATGAGGACTGAGTACCATAGTGGTTTCCAGTCACCGCAATTTACCTATCCAATGCTTGTTCCAAATATCCAGCCAGCTAGGAGGAGAGGTCTATCTCTAGGTTCTTGTGACAGCATCATTCTTTTCATCATTCTCTCATAATTAATTAACAAGTGGACCTCTTTTAACCCAGAAATAATTTTAACCAGAAAAAACCCAAGAATTTTTTTTTAAATTTTGCTTTTACACACAAGAAATCCTGAGCAAGCACCACTAATAAAGTGCCAATAGATCATGCCTAAAATTGAATCAGACCACACTTAACAAAAATAAAGATACTACTATGGGTCTATGACCATGGTATTCACTGTATTATCACCTACAAAAGAAACAACAAGCTGCTGGCCTGGTAGAATTCTGGAACAGGTGATGGTGTTGGTGACACTTCTTAAATTTCACATCAGTATATCGGGTTTTGCTACCAAGAGATAGACTACATAAATCTAGGAGGTAGAGTGTCAAAGTTGAAGAGTCTTCACTCACGATCACTCTCATTAACCCACTTTGCAATTATATTGTTTATGCCACGCCTCTGCATCCTCAAGTTTCAGAAATCCTAATTATTTAAGAGGACACTTTCCAACAGCATGTCTAGCAAGATTCCAACTAAAATTTAAACTGCAGGTGAGGACTCTAAATTAAATTCTGTGTACAAAAAAACGGGGGGGGGGAAGCAAGAGGAGAAATTACAATCCTAGCTAGGTCAATTCACTCTTGTTACCAGAAGGACATTGATTCCATGACTCAATGGAGATAAAAATCAGATGATTCAATTTGCAAACAGATGATCCAATTCTCTACTTTTTAGTACTCACTTGCCCTACAGGAATTGTAAAAGGACCAGTACAGTAGTTGTGTCTTGAGAAAGTTATGGTGAGGAGGCTCAAATGATTGGGGGATGAGTATGAATTTCACTCCATCAGCTAAGTTGTAGAGACCAAAAGAAGTACATTTGGGGGATCTCAAATGAACAGCAGAAGAGACACAAGGTGACCATTAATTTGACATTCAGTCTACAGAACTGTCAAAACTGTAATTAATTGCACTATTTTCCCTTCTTGTAAGTTTTCTTCAGGAAGAGAGTCTCCCCAGTACCATAAACTATGTACAGAACTTAGACTGAAAAGTGAATTTTTGTGGTGTCACTATAGGGAACTGTGCTTTATGGTACCATTAGGACCAAAGGATTCATTTCCCAGACAATTTCTGAAAGTGGCCTTTTCAAAATTTTTTCATCAGTAGAAGAGAGTGTTTCTGGCTATGACCATTCAAGGCTTTGTACACCCAAGAATTTTGAAACGCATGTAAATCACACTCCATGTGTCAAGTAGGAACAAATATGAGAGTGCAAGACAGCTCCAAAGTTTCACTTTCAGTAAGCAGTAGCCTCTTTTGAGATTAGACTGCAACCCCAGATTCTGTGTGCCCAAACGTGCTTCCTTCCCTTTATTTTTTTAAGAGAGAGAATTTTTTAAATTTTTTTTCAGTTTTCGGTGGACACAACATCTTTATTTTATTTTTATGTGGTGCTGAGGATCAAACCCAGTGCTCCGAGCATGCCAAGCGAGCACTTAACCGCTTGAGCTGCATCCCCAGCCCCTCCTTCCCTTTATTTCCATTGTGCTGATCTGAAGCACACTAACTTATAGACATCCAAGATGCCTAGACATGGTCTTAATCTACCTCCTGGGAAGCCCTAATTAGAACTCAAATGCATCCTTCATCTACTTCCATACTTTCTGTTTTCCAGAAGTTCTTTGAAGTCTTTTGTCACTGGAGATCACCTCCTCTTTTTATGTGGATGTTTATGTCATTCTATGCTTCTCTTTGACTGTGTCTTTAATTCACTGTGGGTAAAATAGCCTTGTATATTTGAAGATCCAGATCTCTAAAATAGTTAGCTTAGTTCATGGGCTGATAATACACAATAAAAAATGTCCAATACATTTTAATATGAGTTTAGATCCATGACTAAAATTAGAGGAAATAAAATAGGCTTTATAACTATGTAATTCTGCACTACAAAGTTATCATTGTTTTTCACAAAGGATAAGAATTTTGGAAGATAACATGGCACCAAGAAAAAGAATCACTATTTTTTATATATAGTTGTGCTTGAAAGAGAATAATAATGTTGCTATAAATTGATGATATAATATAAAACAAAAAGTTTATGACCAAGTTTTGTTTATTTTTAACAAAATATATTTGAAGCAAAAATACCAAATCCATGAATCTCCCCCAAATACTATAAAGATACAGTGAATAGTATTTCTACACAAATCATGTAACTTTTATGATATTATGTAAATTGTCGACACACAGATGTAGAAGCTAAATACACTAATATTCTCTCTCAAGGCACATTTATTTTGAAGCATAGTTCCATAAATCTGCAAATACAAATTTTACTTATTATACACAGATCAGTACCTCAAATGACCAAATGCCTGAAAATAATTTCTTTCAAATATTTCTATTTCCTAGACAATAAGGTCAGCTTTAATATATCTTCTACCTTTTCAGTGACACAGAATTTTAAAATTTTAAATAAACTTCTCCTGTAGGCTCAAAATTCACCATTTCACTATGGGACTAATACAATTAGTGTTGAATGTTACAAGAAAAATTCTTAGTACTTTTAAGACAGTTGTTTGAAATGAAGCACTAGATCAACACAATCTTTCAAAGTATAATAATGCATGCACAGCAATAAATTTGGAATAAAGAAGGTATAGACATTTATTAGCTACAGGACTTTGAAACCACATGCTTTGGACCTAAAAGACAATAATTTTTCTTTGTAATTACAGTACTTTTCATACCTGTGTGAGGAGTTTTAGGTCCATGTTTTTCTTTTGTGATCTCATGAGCTTTATTTATTCAGATGTATTAATGTAATATATGCTAATATGAGTACTTTGCAGTTATTTGCCTCTTTCTAATTATAGACTATTTTTTAGAAATTGTTGGTAATCACACAATTTCTAAATTAAAGAGCAGTCACCATGCAAGCTAGAAAATGCACAATAGCATTTTCCTCATCCCAGGGTCTAGCCTTAGAGTTTTCCCATAGTTGATAGTCAATAAATCTATATGGTTCATAATGTTAAAATATGTTGAAACTTATCTTGACATTCAAGATGGTCAACATGAAAGCACAACATTTAAGACTGTATGTTCCTTGAATATTATATGAAATACCTAAGGAAAGAAGATGAATGGCCAAATAAGAATTTAGCATTTATAGATTTATATTTAAAAAAAATCTTCTAGGATGTATTCTTAATTGAAAACCGATGTTTTAAGCCTATGTTCTATACTGCATGTTTTCACTTAAGTTTTGTCTGTGGTAAAAAATCAAAATAGTCATATGAAAGTAGGCACTTTGCCTATTACTTACCATTTAACCACAACTCACAGTTTGGGACTGTACATACTAATTGAATGTGTATGACCAGTGTGTGACAATGTCATATTTCAGGGAAAATGCCTTGTATGGTATAATAATTGTCAATACTCCTGTCTTATCCAGGAGAATAATCTGGTAGGTAATATCTCCTACTAAGGATATAATGTTGTCCATAAGATTAATTTTCTAGCATATTTTAAATGTAGTCTCCAAGGCAAATTTTTATTTAATGTGAACAATTCTTACATTTAAGAAAAGAGAGCTATGTTAGGGCAGTTATGTAATCCTAAACACTCAAAGGAAAAAAAAAGTTTAATTTCTAAAGGGTTTCCTTGTTCCTTGGAGAGAGTTCATGCCCTTCTCCTTCCTTCCTTCCCTTCTTCCTTCCTTCCTTCCTTCTCTTCTTCCTTCCTTCCTTTCTTCCTTCCCTTTTTCTTTCCTTCCTTCCCTCCCTCCTTCCTTCCTTACAGCTCTGCCTCACACAAACACACAGTGTCTCTGTCTCAACCTCACTGCCAAAAATGCCCTGTCTTCCCTGGCTCCCTTCCTTAGAGTCTCCTGCACTGAATGTGGAAGACATGTCCCATCTTGAGAAGGATACTCTGCATCTCCCTGTTTGCTCTCTGAATGATGCCACTTCCTGTGATTGTTGGTTTTCAAATTCCAGACTGATATTGATGTTAGGGATTTAGAAACAAAAGACCAGAATTGGCACCCCTAAATACCCACCTAAATCACCAATTGCTGTTAAAATGCTTCTGACACTCTTCGTGTGCTTAACTTGTTATGAGAGACAGTAAAATTGTGTAATTAGTACGATACATATGTATGTTTGGTACTACTCATAGAGAGCTGTAGCCTGGGTTGAATATGCAAACATAGGCACACACCTGCAGGTATTGCTGGGTGTTTTTTAACTAATATAAGGACTAAACTTTTAGCAGGACTAGCTCTGCACAGAACCCTATGTAGAAATGTCAGGGAAGGGCTTGTTTTGCTTCAGAGCCTGTTATTTCTTGGAGCACCACCATGGAGTGGAGGAAAGAGTGGTGTGTGATTAGCACAGCGCTGACTTTGGAAGATGTCACCCTTAGCAGCAGACAGGGCCAAGGACATGTGTTTATCATGTGGTCACGGCTGCCCACAACCCCCAAAAGAGCAAGCATGGTGGCCCCTTCTCTCCTGCCCTGGCTGGAACCAGGACACTGACATTCAGTTCTGCCTGTTGGCGCCCCCTGCTGTCTTTTCTTCTTGCACAACTGGGTCCCTTTGAGGAGCAACATCTCTGTGTGGAATGGTGCTCTTTTGTTCTCAGTGGAAAACTGTAATCCTTTTTCCTATTTCTCTCACTTCCCAAGCTCAATTTCTTAGGATGTGGGATTCAAAAAATACACCTATATCATTTTCCCAAGAAATGCTGGAAGGAAATCCCCCGCTGGAAGCTAGTATCATCATAAATAGCTATTGCTTTAGCCCAGCCAGGAATTATCTTTCCTACTTTCAGAAGACACACCACGGATTTTGCTTGTGGAACTTTCCCTGTCCTGCTCTGCCAGGATCGGCCATGGTGCCTGCTTCTCCATGTTTTTTTCCTGTCCTACTCCTGGCTGCATCCTGATTCAGGGGTGTGTGCACAGTGCCACAGCTGACCAGCCAGAGCCACTGTCTTCTCTCTAACTGAGGGCACAGAATCCCAGCAAAGGTGCCCAAGATGGTGTCAGAGAGTTGAGTCTTTTCATCAGTACCATTAAGGTTCCAGAGTCTTTCTTCCTTTGTCTCCAGTCTTCCCACAATCCAATGTTGTAACATTCCAGCAAGTTATTAGTTTTCTTGTTTTATTTATATATGTTTCCTTGGAACCAAGAAAAACTTGATCTAATGACCACATATATGTATGGATTTAGTAGGCATATGTGTGTGCATGTGCATGTATGTATATGCATGTGTGTATATAGATCTCTATAATAAATACATATCTATTTATATATTTTATATTGATGCTAATTATTTTCATTTCATTTACACATTTATACATAAAACATATCATAATATATTTACTATCTATTTTTTATATTTATATGCATAAAGTGTATCTGTTCATCAGTGGCCCATATCGTGCTGCTTCAGACGTTGGGCCAGCTGTCTCTTGCTTTGGTGCTTCCACCTTCTTCCTCCCTATGTATTTGCATGTGTCCTGGAACTGACTTATCTTACCAAGAAAATCATTACATTAGATGCCCTGTGTTTTAGTATGGGACTTCACAGGGACTCAAAAGAAATCCATCAAATCATAGAGCTTTAGCATAAATTAAGTTTTATGCCAAGAGACAGTGAATTTCCCTGAGCCTTTAGAGCCTTATCATGCAGATTTTGTGTATGTGTACGTGCATGGTGGTGGTGCACACATGAGTCAGAATTCCCCAAAGAATCAGAGTCGATGTGAGGGTGAGGGAGAAAGAGGAGAACATAGGAGGAGAAGGACTAGGGGTGGTGAGAAGGGAGGAGAGACAGCATGAAGCACTGGTTCACATAAATATGCAGTCTGAGAAGAGCCACGGTCAAACTGGAGGCTTGATGGCAGGTGGTGTGGATCAGAGGCCTGAGAGCTGCAGAGCCAGCAGTGAAGACCCCAGTCCAGACCATCAGCCTGTGCACTCAAGGAAGGCACAGAGGGATGCAAAACTGCAACATTCTGGGTCCAATTCGAACTTCAGTGTCTTATCAACTCAACAGGTTATGGTCAGGGTAGAAAATAAATTGCTAAACAAAGAAAGTAGGAACACAATAGCAACTAGAGAAGTAGCTGAAACAGACCAGAAGTAGGCTTCTCTTTCTGGAATATTCCAGATGTAGGCACATTGTCCAGGGTGTCAGTAGCTGCCCTCCAAGTATTGTGCCAAGCCCCCATACTCCTCCCGCTGCTCCCTTCTGCTCTCTGGCCCTCTAGCAATGTTCCCGCCAGTGCATGCATGTGGCTCACACTGCTCACCCACATCACCACTCCCAGGAGGAAAAGGAGGGGAGGTACATCTGAGGAGGCCACTCAGAAGCACATTCTTGCCAGTGCTTGCCCCACTGTGACAGCTTGTCCCATGGCCTCAGTTGGCTGTGTGAAGCAATTCTAACTGGCAACCATGTGATCCCCCAAAGTAGGAAATTGTCATCACCAAAAGGAGAAAAAAGCCAATGTTCACTGGAGATCAGTGACTGTTCACTGCTCCCTGGACCATTAAGAGAGGGCTGGGAGACTCCATGGTATTTCTCTTTGGGGACCACTTGTGCACACCCCAGCACCACCTGAGCTATGCCAGAGATGCCTGAAAACCTGGATATGCCATAGACACCCTGTTAAACAGAGACCACCAGTGAAATCAAGGGGAAATCATTTCCCTCTCAGCTGTGGGTTAGACACCAAACTCTGGCTTTTAGCATCTCTTTAAGATTCTTAATTTTATTTATCCACCTGACCAATCAGACTTCTTGTTTTGTTAGGGTAGAATTATATGCTTTTGAAGTCTACACAGTAGAAGAAATCATTCTACACCCAATGTTGATTTCAAAGCACTAAACCTTGAAAAAAGAACTAAACTTCATGTCATGAATAAAAACCTGTGTGTGTGTGTGTGTGTGTGTGTGTGTGTACATGTGTACACCTTCATGGACGTGCTGTGCCATACCCAGTGTTTTCATGGGCCTTTGCATCACTGTGACCAAATACCCAATGAGAACAACTTAAAGGAGGGGAAGTAGTTTATCAGGGGCTCATGGATTCAGAGGTCCCAGTCCATAGATGGCAGACTTCATTTCTCCAGGCCTGAGGTGATATTGGAGGATATCATGGGGGAAGGATCCCGGAGAAGAAATCTGCTCAGTTTATGGTGGGATCAGGAAGCACAGAGACAGAGAGGGAGGTGAAGAGGCAGCAGGAAGACCCAGCTCCTTCAGCCATGCCCCGCCTGCCAACAGCTACCACCCAGCCTATCCATTCCAACTGGGATGGAATGATTAGGTTCCAGCTCTCACAGTCCATTCACTTCACCTCTTAATATTTCTGCATTAACCCAAAAGCTTTGGGGAGACACCTCACATCCAAATCATAACAAACATCACCATATCCATCAGTGCAGAGGGGAGAGAGAAAAGGGTGTGGCTGCCTGGTGATCTTGCCCCTCTGGCCCCTGCAAACCTTGGATCAGAATTGCCTAGAGTGCCTGGAACAGAGGCATCCTCATGCCAAAGAATGCTCTGCCCACCATCTACCTTTAAAGCTGCCCCTGGAGGCTTTAATTTCCATTGGGAACATTTTCAGAAACTTTACATTTAATGTCAATTTCTAAGTTCTACTTTATTATTATTATTATTATTATTATTATTATCAATTTGTGTAATGGTGCTAGGGACAGAAGCCAGGGCCTTGGGAATACTGGACCAGTGTCCTACCTGAGCTAAGTCCCTGCCCTCAAATGTCTCTGTTTACTCTTCACAGGGAGAGCCTCCACTTTCACTCTTGGTGAAACGTGGTGCCAATCCCAGAAATCGCATTTGCAAAGTCCTTGTGGGGAAGACACAGGTCCTGGTGCCCTGGAGAGCAGCCTGGAGCTCCAGTCACTGAGCTCCCTGTAACCTGTGGCAAAAGTCCCTATGTCTTTTTGTGAAGTCCCTGGTCACTCTTTGAGTACTGTCTGACAATCACACTCCAGTGTCTCTTTGTTTGGCCTGAAGCTCTGGGGTAGGATAAAGAAAAAAAACAACCAGAAAATTGTGCAGGCCCTCTTGTCCTGTCAGTGTGTCTGGCTCTTACTCCATTGTCCCCAGAGAGCAGAAGAGCTCAGCCACCCTGGGCAGTCTCCAGGCAGGGTACTGGCATTAAGAGACTGGCCTAATGTGTGGGGTTGCAAGCAGAGCTGCTGGCCCCATGTGGTCCCAGCTGTCCCCAACTCTTTGGTCTGGGAAGCAAATGCCATGTTGGGATGTAGTGGGATTATCACCTGTTATTAAACAAGAGACACTGGAGCTGCTGGGTATCCCTCCATAGAAGGGGCCATCTGCTGCTCTCTCTGCCTGGGCCTGGGACTCATTCTCTTGCTCTTTGCCCTCACCAGAGGTCTCTCTGAATACCCTAGAGTGCCCACCTTTCCTTCTGCCATTCTCACTTCCCTGGCCTGCTTGGTTTCTACCCACAGGCCTCATAAACACCTGACATCATGTATATGCACCTACCATCTCTCTCCTTTACCAGGATGCATCCCCATATCAGCAGAGACTTGGATTGATTTTCTTGTTGCTGTCTACCTGGAGCCCAAGAGAGTTTCTGGCATGCAGTAGGTGGGCAATAAAAATAATTGAGCTGCTTAATGAATTATGAGATTGTTGTGAAAAAGAGAGGGAGATGTGTCTGTCAAGGATTTCACAGGGTACCAGGCCTGTGCAGATTCTCCATACAAATTAGCTATTTGTATTGCTGTCATCAGACTCTCAGGAAAGACTGAGCTGGTGACTCCACTCAAACCTTAGCTCTGTAGGATGCCTCCCAGGTTACAGCAGAGATGCACACACTACTCAAGCCATTTGCCGTGGGTATAGTCTCAGTATTTCTAAGATCGGCACAAGAAGTGGAAAACCAAACACAGTTTGAATTACAAATTCCTGTAGTTCCAATGTGTTCCCCAAGTTTCATGTATAGGGAACTTGGTGACCATTTTCACAATGTTAAGAGGTGTGGCCTTTGGGAAACAGAGCCCTCATGCATGGGTTAATCTATTCCTTAATTAGTGAATAAAACCATTCCCGAATTAATGGTTTAATGGGTTAGCCTTGGAGTGAGCTCTCTCCAGCACCTGTCTTGCCTGGGAAGCCATCTGCCATGTTGTGTTGCAGCCAGAGATGAACCAGATACCACACCTGGGAATTTCTGGCCCCTGGAACTCTGAGGTAAATCAACTACTGTTCTCTATAAAGTGCTCAATCTGTGGTATTCAGTTACAGCCACAGAAAACCAAATCAGTCATGCTTGAAGCATCTTGAAGAAGAACTTACTGAAGACTCACCTGATAATTGTCTCTAGTACCAGCCCAGGTGTTCCTCCATATTAAGAGACTGGTGGTTCTTCTGTTGAGTAACAGATGGAGCAGTGGGCCTGTGTTAGGGACACGGATGTACCAAAAGTGGTGACAATAGTTGAAGCCATTATCATGGTTATTGTGTAAGTATCAGAATGGTTCTCAGTTGGGCAAAATGTGGTCTTGGACCCAATGTGGGAGATGAGCAGTCTGTGTCTTCTAAGGCACCTTGGTTGGTGTGCTCTCATAGATGTCAGGCCCAGTGGCCATGGTGGCTTCACTTGTGCTCATTCTGCCTGCTGTGTCCCTCTCCACCCTCCCCACTCTTTCTACCACACATGTGGTGAAAGTGCTTGTGTTTGTGGAGTCATAGCAGTGACATGAGACTGTCCTGCTCAGATTGTTCCCCAGATGGAAGAATCTTTAAAGCCTTCCTATCCAACCTTCCTGTTTTGCACCGGGTCTGTAAGGAAAGCAGAGGTGGCTAGTCTCTAGCATGCAGTTAAAAAGCTCCAGGACTAAAACCCAGCAGTGTGGCCCTCTAGTCCAATGACTTTTCTGACCCTTACCCAGCTGCCTTCCAAGTCTCCAAAGTCACACTGCCATTCTCCTGTCTTCTTTTCCTGCTCCTAAGCCAGAGAAGAGGGCTGTGTCCTTCAGCCCCCCTACTCTGAGTGTAGGACCCACACATCCTCTGAGGAAGGCAGTGCTGTCCTCCACTCTGGCCCTGCCTCAGTCTCCAACACAGTGCTTCCCCAGGAGTGGCTAGATTTCCTCATGGCCTGCAGAAACTGCCCCACTGCTCTGTCAAGGAACCTGTGTCCCCCATTCCCATGGTCCAGCAGCCACCATCATGCTTGGTAGGGAACATCACCCTGGAAGCCCCTGTCATGGGAATTAGGACAACACAGGCCACGGGAGTCTCCTATTTTCTTTTGGAGTGGGGTTGAGCAGGGGCAACTTCATCAGAGACCAGGAGACACATCCAGACAGACAGCCCAAGTGGGATAGGAGGAGGACTCTGAGACTCCAGCCATGTAAACACAAGTGCATTTTTAAAATAATCAGCATTGGGCTTGGGATGTGGCTCAAGCGGTAGCGTGCTCACCTGGCATGCATGCGGCCCGGGTTCGATCCTCAGCACCACATACCAACAAAGATGTTGTGTCCGCAGAGAACTGAAAAATAAATATTAAAAATTCTCTCTCTCTCTCTCTCTCTCTCTCTCCCCCCCTCACTCTCTCTTTAAAAAAATAAAATAAAATAAAATAATCAGCATTCACATGGTAGATGGTAGATGATTGCAGCAGATTAGATTGTGGTAGATTAGAGTGTGGCTAGGAATGGCCTCATATCACAGATTTGCCCAGAGAAGGCTTCTCACAGGGCAAGACATAATACAGAGCAACAGTGTGTTGCTGGAGAGCCAGCAGAGTTCTAGAAAATGTCTGATGAATTGGATTCTGCTTTTGTGTTTATATTGGGGCCATTGGACCACTTTCCCAGTCCTTCAAGCACAAATCCACCAAGGCCACCACCATCCACCTCACTCCCCCCATTCACAACTGCCACATGCCACCCACACATGTATGCATGTGTGTGCAAACACACACAAAATCACACACAACAAACACAAGCATTTTCTTTCCTTCTCCTCTGGTTTTGGCCTCTTCAGTCTTCTCAGGGATTATGACCATGTAGGAAATGACACTAAAAAGGAGACACCGAGAAGTGAGAGCCAGTTGGAACACAGCTGCTCATGGATTTCCCCAGGTCCTTTGATGGTGCTAGGTGTTAGTTACCCAGCATCCTCTTCCCCCTGAGTTCTTTTTCTTGAGGATCCCATTGGAGACAAGACCTCCACGTTTCACTTACAGCTTTCCTGGATCACCATGAGAGTCATTCAAGTAGGGAAGCAGGGAGAAGGACAAGGGAACCTTACAAGGTTTGTATCTGTCTGAGTCTTTGCCTTCTAAGGCCTGAGTTGGCTGTTCTCACCACCTTGAGGTTGAAAGTATAGTCAGTGTGTTTCAGCAGGTCCCTCTCCAGGGTGACTGACAATGACATTTTGTGTTTTGAATCAATCTGGCTCCAGGGGTTACTTCTCCAGCCATAATATTGGGAAATCTTGATGAAAAAGAACAGGGACACAGACAGCTGTAGGAATCCCCTGTGCATGGTTCTATAAGAGCATCATGATATAATTTGTCTTAGGAGCATTTCTAAGTGTGAGGAGCTGAGGCTCTGCCATGATTTACTGACACCACAGGGGACATATGTGACTTTCTAGTTTTCAAAATGACATGACATAGAAACCCTTGGTTATTTCCTCCCTTTTTAGTTACTTAGTGGATTACTGCTCCAAACCAAAAGTCCATCATATATTCTCCCTGGTACCCTGCTGTCCCTGATCAAAGGCTTGGAGCCTGGGGTTTACATGATCTATGCACCAAGGTGCTGTTCCAACAGAAATAAATTAGGTCCCAACATCTGAGAGTCATCCAGTCTATGCATACATGGCAATTTTCAGGAAAATTACAAGAGGATCAAAAGCAAGATTAAACTACATCTGTTTGGATTTAAAGGACATTGTCTGTGTAGTTAGTTTCCGTGTGTGTGTGTGTGTGTGTGTGTGTGTGTGTGTGTGTGTGTAAACCTGCCCAGCTGTTTTTTATCTTAAATCTTTAGTCTTTATTAAAGAAGTGTTTCCATTGGCTAGCCAGTGTTATTTCTAAAAGTTAAAGTATTTCGGAAAAGGGGCTAAGGAAAAATCCTATCCCAGGAGTCCTTTTTGGCTTCACAGAAAACTGATACAGAAGTTTCATTGAATTCTAAACAGAAAGGATTTTCTCAACTGTGTGTCTTGGGAGATAAATTAGGTCCTTCCACCTTTTTCTACAAGTGACTGATTACAGTTGATGTTGATAAGAAACTCAAAGCAAAAAAAAAAAAAAATCCCAAAAGACACACATGATATAATAAACAAACATTTATGTGAACGTGTGTGCCATTGAATGGGAATGGGTTGCTTTTGAAAACTGCCATCTATCAGTACATAATCTCATTTAACAGGGGTAGGGGTGTGACTACCCCACACAGTGTTTCTTTTGGACATCTGACACCTCCATCTATTAAGAAATCACATCTGATTACAAAAACCTCTGATTTTTACCCCTCACTTTGTAGTTTCTTAACTGGAGCTGTACTATTTGGTTCATTAGACTGACACTCAAAAGCAAAAAGAAAAGAATTAATCAAAGGAATGGGACACAACAACCAGACCTTTCTAAGCCCTTGCTCAGCTGCTTCCTGGGAGATGGTCATTTGTGCAGTTTCTAGCCATTTGGAAAAGCCACCAAAATTTTTATACGCATGCATGCACACTAGCCTGTATGCCCGCATGCCCGCCCGCCTGCACACACATGCAGAAGCTCACACAAACACAGGCATCGACTGTTGTTCTCACCACATGTCAACCAGCAGCAGGCAATGTGTACCAGTGTACCAGTGTACCAGTGTACCAGTGCATTAATTTGTACAAGGATATTAAATCATAGTATGGTATTGGTTGGCAAAACAAGATGTAAAGATAAAATTTTGTGAATTATATCTTAAACTTGTATCATAATTTTCAACATCCAAACCTGAAAATGATGGCTTATGGTTAAAATGCCTTAGGCCTGATGTGTCTGCTCAGAATAGCAGTTTTTCCCTGCTCCTTCCAGACCTCAGCCAGGAGTTATGTTGAAATGCAAATGAAAGAAGCCTGCAAGCTCAGTAGGAGACTGATCTGAGGCCCAAGGGAAAAAAAATAAATTTTATGGTATTTACTAATTACTTGCCAGTCATTTTTTCTAGGACTCTTGTTTTTTTCTTAGATTCTGTATTTTCTTGAGCTCATGATTTTGATCTTACAGACCTAGGTTAATTTTTTCTGATCAGTTATATCTTTGATCAATTATGGAGTTTTTAAACATTGAAATGGACATTTCACCTTCAAAAAGCTACAAGGCCTTTACTATTGTGTTATGTGTGCACACTTGTGTTATGTGTTGTATGTCTATATGTCCATATGTCCGTATATCATATATATGATATACAAATTAACATATATAATAGCGCTCATAAAAACAAATTTTTTAAAAATAGATCCAAAGATCTTTAATTCATGTGATTTAAATGGTTCAATTCAAATTGGATAAACAGATAAAAATAAATGTCTTTACATTTAAGCTTACAAGTTTTTGTAGGTGTTCAAAAAAACTAATAAAATATTAATGTCTATAAAATGTCTAATGTGTCTTGGTTCTAGGACTTTTCCTTCAACAAAAAAAAATGGCTAGCACTGTTCAATACACTTGTCTAATATTTTGATAAAATAAGTAAAGTAAATTTAAAATCGGATTACTCATTCATGAGTACTTTTGTTAAATATCTGATTGATTTACTAAGGTCTGTATAAGTTTGTTTTTACAATGAGTCATGTGTTAAAAAGACAAAAATTTCTTAAAATATAAGTTTACTCATAACATTGTGTTTATTAAGTTTTATATTTTTAGAGCAAGCAACCATAAAAATTAAACAACTGATAAATAAGAACTGTTATTTTAGAGCATTGTACTGTCATTTCTTTAAAAGATAAACTTGGTTAATATAACAACATCAATGTAATTGTGATACTATTAATGTGCTCATATCTTCCAGGTATACAAGTCTGTAAGTTAGAAGCTTTAAAAGATCATAATACCAAGCTGGTGTTCTAAAGTTGTATGGTAAAAAAAAAAATATTTGGGGGATTTATTTACCTGTTATCAATAAGATATGTAAAGTTTTATGTTACTTTTTACATTGGGAAACAATTTAAATGTATTTTGAAGTTGATGAGAGCCTAATCTATGTAAAGGTTAATATTGTAAAGCACAAAGTATTTTGCTACTTTTCACAAAAGGTTAAAAACTTTCAGCCTTTCTTTAATTCATGTTTTAAATGTGATATCATATGGTGTTAGCTAGTGTTCTTGTGACCTGAAACAATTTATGTAAACTTTGTAAAATGATATTTAAAAGGCAAAGATCAGCTTTAGAACTAGAACACTTAAGATTTATAAAGAGCCCTGCCTTACCTGAGATAAGGTTCTGTGTCCCATCTTACTACATGTGAGAATGACTATGAAAGCTGTAGGCCAGATATTAGTTCATTTAAAGTTAAGTTCAAAAGTTGTTTTTTTTTTTTTTTTTTTTTTTTGGTCAAGATTACTAGAATCTCAAACAGGGGATATAATGGATACCAAATTCAGGGTAGCTATTACAGAAACTAAATGTTTTTACTCTTGTTAATTTTATTTTGTAATTTCCTTATAAGTGATCTAAAGATTCCCTGTTAGTGTTTACAGAAGTGTTGCTTTAAAAACACAAACTGGGTTAATTTAAGATATTAAGCCATCATCTACAAGACAGATAAGATATTACAGATCCCAATTAATAAAAAGGATATATAATTGTAAAGTTACAGTTATTAAAGCCCAATACTCTTAATATAAGGTTGTTAAAATTTATTTGCTGGATGTTTAAGATTAAGTTTTAAAATTAAATTTAAATTAAAAGGACCAGAAAAACCAATATTTGGCTCTTGCCCTCAGAGTCAGTCTGAATCCAGGGAACAGGGGACTTCTCTAAAGAGCTTTGCAACTCTGGGCCCCATAACCTCCTGATCAGGGAGATTAATGAGACCACTGAAGAACAGAAAGCCAATCAGTGCATTTGCTATGAAGAAGAGAGTCATCAGAGAAGGGAGACATCCCTGATGCTTCCAAGGGAAGCCACATGGTTAAGCAAGACCTGGACCCATCCTAGCGCAAATGGCACTAGCAGAACTGAGAAGCTGCTCTCAAGTTTCCCCAGGAATGACTCCCATAAAACTTCAGCTGACTGTTAACAATAGATAGAAACAAAAGTCAGTTTGACTGCTTCATCTTAAACACTTAGCAAAGACATTAAAACCAAAACACAGCCATTCCTGGGCATTTTAAATAATAATAATAATAATAATTTAAGGTATACACTTTATGTTAGCCTCCCCAAATAAGTAAGACTGGAGACTACAAAGAAGGATTCTCAGACAGAAATGCCTGATAACTATAAAAAGAGAATATCAAGAGGAGTTGCCAGAGACAGAAGTTTTTAGTTTAAGGCCTACAGATATCCCTAACCTACACAGGTAGACTTAGTGTTTGCTAGTATGATTATCCAGCCCTGAGTAACAGAATTAAAGGTTTATCTATTAGACACAGAGCTCATACTAGTAAAAAAATTTTGCAAGATCAGATGACATTAAATTATTAATCTGTATCTTATGGGGAGGGACAACTGTAACACTAAAAGTTAAATGTTATACTTACAGTCCTGATAACTGGGGATGTTAAAGCCTGGTGAGGGAACTTCTATACAGTGACATGTTCCAGCTGCTGCAACATTTATTCAGTACTCATGGTTTTTGTTTCTCTCATAGAAGCACCCATCCCCAGATGACTTTACAACCTGTTCTTCCCCAACCAGACTCCAAACTGAACTGACTTCAAAGGAAACTCACATCCCTCATGCTATGCCCCCTCAGGTCACCCTCTCTCAGTGCAGAAGAAGCCAAAATGAGCGACAACCCTCTTCTTACAACAATGGAGCCAAAATAAATAGACTGTCAATATAAATAATTAATTGTCAGGTCAAATGAGGGAGACTGGTTTTGGGTGTGTTCAAAGAAGTTGGAGACTGTTAACTGAGGGATTAAGATTCCCTCAGTGCTCTTCCCCTACCCTATCAAATAATTGAAAGGGACACATAAGAAAAGGGGGGAATGATAGACACAACCTGATCTTTTCTTAAAATTGGGAGCCATCTCACCACAAAGCCATGAAAAGGTAATTTCAGCTTTAGTATAAATTACTGCAAATTCTGAACCTGCTTGGAATGCCTGCCCATACCTTGAACACACCCATGCCTGGTTCTCTGACCAGATAGCAGCCCTCTCTGAGACTTTAGTGATGCCTCACACATCTTGGCCTTCCCTGGACAGATAATGATCCTTTCTGAGGCCCTAATGGTCCTCATAAATTCTGATGTTGGGGCCAGCAAAAAAATGTAAACTACCATTTGTGTGATGCTCGTCAGAGTTCTGTTATCTGTAACCCCCCTTTGTGTTATTTTCTGGGCTATAAGCTGGGCTGCAGTAAAGCTGGGGTGGCTGTCTTGTTTCCCTGGGTTTGGCTGGGAGAGGTAGCTTGGCTGGTCGAAATAATAAGCTTGCTTTAATTTGATTTTAATTGGAGTCAGTGGTCTTTTCTTAAATCCTGGTCTAACAGTTATGTGCCCCTAAATTCAAAGCATTGTAAAAAAATGAAAGAAAGAAAGAAAGAAAGAAAAGAAAAGAAAAAAATAGAGGAGATTTTTTTTTTTATATTACATGTTACAATTTTAGCATTCATTTTTACCTGTTGTGGATGCTGTGAAAATTCAGTCTCTCACACATATGTCCATTCCCATACCTGACATTTTGCTGTCAGGCTATTGTTTGATGTAAAGGTCTATACTTTACCTGCCACCTCACTTTAATTGGAAATTTTGTCAAATCTTAAATTTATCTGAAGGTAGGGTTCATCGTCAGACCTTGTACCCGGACTTCTTCCTTCTGTGCTCATTTAAATTCAAGCATTTTTTAGAGCAGACCCACTTCAAAACTGGGAACAGTAAGTCTTGCTAAAAGTCACTTTTCCAATGGCCCATCAGTGCAGGAATTGAGATTGAGACCAGTGTTAGTCTATTGTGGAGACAGTTCTAAAAAGATCCATGGGAGCCCTGAGATTTTGAACTTGAGTGTTGGTATCAAGAGGAAAGATACTCACTCTCTATGAACATTCTGGGGCAGGTGAGGGATCCTGGAGATGACTCAGGCCTAATTCTGCCCCAAGTGCTCAGATTACGTACTATAGAGGTTTTGTGTTGTACTTCCATTCCCTCCCCTGAGACCTGAAATAGAATTAGTGACAGATGGCTGGTTCTCTTGAACTACATTGTTCCTGAACCTGAGGACAATGAATAGAAAGTAGGACAAGGAGGAAAATCAATGCATCTGTCTTTCCACTACTAGAAAAATATACCCATCAAATAATGAAAAAATTTCCTTTTACTTGAAAATCAAAAAATCCAGTGGTTGGTAGTCTGAGCTTCTATGGCTATCCAGTCATGCCATTGTGGCCCAGAATGCTTTCCGTTTTTCATTCTGCCATCCTTTTGAAACAGCTATCAGGGGAAAGGGAAGAAAAAAAACAAAGAGCTAGAGGCCCAATGACTTCCATTGCTATCTCATTGGCTGGCACAGAATCACAGAGACTTCTACCTGCAAAGGATACTGGGGAATGCAGTTTGTTTTTCACTCTTAGTTTGGGTTTGGTTCTGTTTTTGGTTGTGGGGACTAAATGTAGGGTTGCTTAAGCACTGAGCAACCATTGCCAACCCTTTTTATTCTTTAGAGACAGTGTCTCTCTAAGATTTTTTAGGATCTCACCATGTTGCTGAAGCTTTCCTTGGATTTGTGAGCCTCCTGTCTCAGCCTCCATAGCCACTGGGATTATAAGCATGTGCCACCAGGCCTGCCTGACTTTTTTTTCTTTTTTAAGGTTCTGGGTTTGGAACCCAGAGCCAGGCATATGTGAAACACTTGTTTACTACTGAGCTGTACCTTCAGCCATAAACCTGTCATTTTGAAATGTTAGCAACCCATTTAAAAAAATATGAGGTCCCAGTGGAATGAATGAAAGATACCTGAACCTGGACCTTAGCAACCAGTTGAGCTGGGGTGACTCTGTGCAGAGCCAGTGCAGGCTCATGGTTGCATGGAAGGATAGGCATCAATTGAGGATAGACACAGGTCTGAATGGGTCCTTGTGGACTGTTAAAGGAGAACTGCTGGATAGGTGGCCATGCTGAGACATTGTTCTTTCATATGTGTTGGGTTGGGCATCCCAGGTGGAGAAGAGGTAGAGGGTGAGTGCTGAGAGCCACGGCCAAGTCTGTATGGCCCCTGGCATTTTGCCAACAGTATTGATTGACAGGCGAGGCATTACTATCCACCTCTGCTACTACTTTTGAGTTCTCACACTATTTTGGAGTTCTCATTGGGATTTCTGGGGATTCCCCGAGAGTTCCCATTGGTTGGGGAAGTGCAGGAGGAGGGATTTCCGGGAGAGATATTACTGGCTAGGGGTTTCTGGATAAGCCATGTGGCATTTGGGAGAATTCCCCAGGAGTGTGTGTGAGGTTTTTTCTTCCAGTTCAAAAATAAAGTTTGTTCCTGCTTCAGTGGCTCATGATTTGTGCCCAGCCAGACTGCGGCAATTGGCGGCCTGAACAGGAAACGTCTGAAGCTTCGGGGTAAGTGAAATTGCTTGCCCCTAAGGGAAGCCGAGAGAATGGGTGACCATTTTCAAAAACAATGTGTCCTTGTTTTGATTTGTTTTGGGTTTGTTTCAAACTGCCTATCCCTAGAATTTTCTCAGGCAAACTGGGAAAAATGGTTGGCTCAAGGTTTGAAGTTGTTTGCCCCTGAAGAAGAGATAGAAATAGACCACAAATGCACATGTCAAGAAAATAGGAAAATTGATACAACTATTTTTTGTTCCGTTTTTGTTTCATTCTGTTTTGGTTTTGTTTTGTGTTATCTTATTGGGTTGTGTTATCTTTATAACAGATTAGAAATTAGTAAAAAACAAACTGAAAGAGTGTTATGTAAATTGTTAGAGGTTCAGACCATGGAGAAAGACATTTTAGATCAAGCAAAAGAGAAGGTCTCTCAAGCTAGTCAGACAGAGGAAGAAAATTTAAAGGAAGAAAGCTTAGAGGAGAAACAGCTATTAGGGAAAAAGCTACAACAGGAGGCTGCTACTAACACTGTTCTATCACCAGAGGGCATAATTCAACCAACACCTCCACCTATGGAGATAGCTGAGTGGCCCTCAACCCCCATAGTTGATAGATGGGATCCTGAGGCAGGACCTCAATGATTAGCATGCCCTGTACTTGAACAGGCAAAAGGGCAGCAAATTCACCATGCTTTAGATTTCAAAACAGTGAAGCAGTTAAAGGAGGCTGTAACAACCTATGGTCCTCAATCACCCTTCACTGTAAGCATGGTTGAATCCATTACCAACTTCGACATGATGCCAGCAGACTGGGCTAGTATGTGTAAATCTGTGCTAAATGGAGGACAATATTTGTTATGGAAGGTTGCCAATGAGGAATTTTGCAGGGAGACAACTAGGCGAAATGCAGCAGCCGGTTACCCTCAAAGAAATCTAGATATGTTGTTAGGAAAAGGACCTTATGAGGGTCAACAGCAACAAATTGAATATGATCCTGGCATATACGCACAAATTGCTGTAGATGCGGTTAGGGCATGGAATACTTTACAGGGGCATGGAGATTTACAAGGTCAATTATCTAAGGTAATACAAGGAACTAATAAACCTTAAGCTGAATTTGTAGATAGGCTTTTTCAAGCAGCTTCCAGAATTTTTGGGGATACAGAACAAGCAATGCCATTTATAAAACAACTGGCTTATGACCAAGCAAATCATTGCTGCAGGGATGTCATTAGACCATGGAGACATGAAGATTTAAATGCATGTATTAAATTATGTAGAGACATTAATGAACAAGGACAAGTCTTGGCCACAGTACAACAGGCTTTAGATGCCAGGCCAAAAACATGCTACAATTGTGAACAAACAGGACATTTTAAACGGAGTTGCCCCATAGGAGGAGGGTTTAACAAAGCTAGGTATCAAAGGAATGGAATACTGGGTATTTGCCCACGATGCCGTAGAGGGAGACATTGGGCTAATAAATGCCATTCTCAAACCACCATAGAGGGTACTCCATTATCAAGAAATGGACAAGGACCAGGTGTTTACCCACGATATCGTGGAGAAAGGCATCGGGCTCCATTGCCAAAAAACGGACAGGGGGGCCCAATGCTCTGGGGCCCACAACCACAAATGTATGGGGCACTGTAGGAACCCAGAAACACTATGGAGGAACCCAGCAACACCATCAGGGTAGTGCCCAGGACACATTATCCATCAGATCTCTCTTCAGACGAACCAGAGGGAGCGCAGGGTTGGACATCTGCACCTCCGCCAGAGCAGTACTAACTCCAGAGATGGGAGTTCAAATCATTCCCACAGGAGTAAAAGGACCTCTTCCCCAAGGAACAGTAGGCTTATTGTTAGGATGCAGTTCTTCTACACTAAAAGGACTTATGATAAGTCCCGGGGTAATTGATCCCAATTATGAAGGTGAAATAAAAATTATAGCTAGTTCTCCAAAAGGTATATCAGTAATTTCACCAGGAGATAGAATAGCACAGTTATTAATAATACCCAGCCTACATGATAAATTTTTCAGTAGTACTATGAAAAGAGGTTCCAGGGGATTAGGCTCCACAGGTGTAGATTGGGCTATGCTGTCTTTGAGTTTAGATTCTCGCCCAATGCTAAAACTAAATATTAAAGGACATGAATTTAATGGGCAACTGGATACAGGTACAGACCTTAGCATCATATCTTGTGAAGAATGGCCAAAACATTGGCCATTACAACAAGCCACTCAAACGCCTCAAGGCCTAGGAGTGGCAACTAATCCCCATAGAAGTGCAATGGTAGTAGATTGGAAGGATCCTGAAGGATGTGAAGGAACTATACAGCCATATGTATTGGATCATCTTCCTATACATTTATGGGGACGAGATGTCCTAGATCAATTAGGTTTGACATTAACAAATAACATCAATCCAAATGTGCCCATTATTAGGGCTAAACAAGGTTTCAGGAAAGAAAAAAGATTAGGAGAACAAGGTATAGCAGCACCAATTCGAATAGATCAAGGAATAAATACACATGGACTGGGTTTTCAGAAGGGGTCACTGAGGCAATAAAAATTACTTGGAAATCAGATAGACCAGTATGGGTTCCTCAGTGGCCCCTGACTAAAGAAAAGATACAAGTAGCCCATGACCTGGTCAAACAACAATTAGCGGAGGGACATACACAACCTTCCATATCTCCCTATAATACTCCCATTTTTGTCATTAAAAAGAAATCTGGTAAATGGAGATTATTGTAAGATTTAAGAGCCATTAATAATGAGATGGTTATTATGGGACCTGCTCAATCGGGGATTCCTCAATTGTCTGCTTTGCCAAAAAACCTGGTACATTTTAGCTATAGATATTAAAGATTGTTTTTTTTTCAATTCCAATTCATCCTGAGGATAGTCCACGTTTTGCATTCACTATCACTTCACTGAATCATGAAGGTCCTGATCAGAGATATGAATGGAAAGTACTCCCTCAAGGGATGGCTAACAACCCAACTATGTGTCAAATTTATGTTAACAAAGCAATCCAGCCACTTAGAAATCAAAATCCTGAACTACAAATATTTCATTATATGGATGGTGTATTGTTAGCACACAAAGATAAAAACACATTGCTAGAATGTTATGCTACACTTACAACCTTATTAAAAAAATTATAATCTAGAGATAGCAATAGATAAAATACATATTCCAGCTGCTGCAACATTTATTCAGTACTCATTGTTTTTGTTTCTCTCATAGAAGCACCCATCCCCAGATAACTTTACAACCTGTTCTTCCCCAACCAGACTTCAAACCGAACTGACTACTAAAGGGAAACTCACGTCCTCCACGTTGTCTCCCACGTCATCGAGCCCCCTCATGTTCAATGCCCCAAATCAACTCTGAAGCAACCAGAACAAGCCATTGCCCCTTCTCTTTACAGAAATAAAGAGTTCCTAAAATTAGAGGGGGAATGAAGCCAGAAATAGATAGACAGTGTAGATAGGCAAATCGAGTAAGGAGGCCAATTTTGAGTGAGTCTGGAAAGTTGAAAACTGTCTCCTGAGGGTTACTGTTTACTCTAAAATTACCCTAGTGTCAACCTTAGTAGGACCACTTGTGAACAAGCTAATGTCTTTCATCAAGGACAGAGTAAACACAGTCCAGATGTTGGTTCTGCATACACACTATCAAGTCCTAGACCCAGAAGGAGAATCCTACCAAGTGTAGGGCCTGCCCATATAGACCTCCAACTGAGGGAACCATGATTGGTTCCCAAGTTTCTAGACAAAGGGGGAAATGAGAAGCTAATGTGACTCCATTTTAAAAAATAAATAAGTAACAGCAGCTTCTACCTCAAGGCCTGTCCTAAGGAAGGGGGCATGATCCTTGTCCTTGGAAAAACCCACAGAGCACTCCTAGGCACATACCCACCCTGCTGAGTTGTTTGTCTACAAATAACAGGAGATATCTGTGGCACCAGGTGTCCCTGACTCAGTTAGGCTAGGTGATGACCCATAGCAACCCCCCTAGCAATTTCCAATCAGCATGAGACAGGGAAAATATCTGGAATGCCAGATGACCCCCAAGTAGTTTATGGTGGTTGATAAAATGTTGGGAAACCATGTAGTTTAGCATGTACACCCCTTGTGGCTTAAACCAATCAGTTCAAAGAATCCCCCTATTGTACTAACCAATCACCCTACCAAACTTGTTCCCAGCATTGAATGTGCTAATCAATGTTAAGAGTTGTTGTTTGATTTTCCCGAGGTATGGAATGATTTGCTGTGTGATGTTGTGATGCACAGAGTATCCCCCCAAAACCTATAAAATGTCACTGAACAAAGGACCGGGACTCACTCCCTGGAACTGCTGCATTGGGAATGGTTGTGAGTCCA
Source organism: Urocitellus parryii (assembly GCF_045843805.1). Classification (NCBI taxonomy): domain Eukaryota; kingdom Metazoa; phylum Chordata; class Mammalia; order Rodentia; family Sciuridae; genus Urocitellus; species Urocitellus parryii. The sequence continues at coordinate 154,383,567 of NC_135538.1, read as the reverse complement.
GGCTCAAGCTTCCAATAAAGACTCTTGTGTGCTTGCATTGGATTCGGCTCCTGGAGGTCTACTGGGGGTCCCACAAATCTGGCATAACAGTTTAAGATTCTCCATGTTTTCTAATGACTTGTCCATATAATTGGCTTTTTAATTATTTTCTTTACATTTAAGTCTTTAAATTCTAAAATCTAGAATTTACCCAGATTTTTCATCAACTTATGATTTTCTTCATTTGTGTTATATTGCATTCAAAAGGCCAAGCTGCTTACTTCTTCAGGGTTGATTCTTAGCATTTTCCTCAAATAATGTGAAGACTTATTTTGTAAATTTATGCTTTTGTTCAAGCATTTAAAAATGTCACTTACTTACTACATTGTTGTCATGTCTTTGCCAACTCAGTGTTCACCTGGTTTCTCTCTCTCCCTCCCTCCCTTCCAATTTCTCTCCATCCCTCCCTCCCCATTTCTCTTCTATCCCTCCCTTCCTTATCCTCTCCTTCTCTCTCTCATATCTCTCTCTCTCTCTCTCTCTCTCTCTCTCTCTCTCTCTCTCTTGAATGGATCAGAGGGATTGAATACCACATCACATGCTACAAAACAAAGATGGATGTCAGGCAAATGTCCTGAATCCCTGCTGCTTTCTATATCAAGTAGTCATGTGTCTAACAGGGACTCAAGCATGGTGGGCCTCTGCTGATCTGTGAGCCCTAATGCTGAGCCTGATGCAGGAGCAGCTCCTTCCCCTGACCCTCTTCTATACAAGATATATTGCAGCCTATGTTGAGGCCTAGATTTCTTCTAGACAAAGCTTGGCACCAGGAGAAAACAGGAGCAGGAGGAGCAAGAATGCCCCCCCCCCAAGCCCTGAACATCCTATGTCCTGTCCCTTGGCTCCAGATGGGTTACATTGAGTTCCATGAAACATCAGCACCAATGACTCCATCCTTGGGGATCCCCTCAAGCTACTTTTCCTGAGTCTCTGCTCAGGGTGGGTCTTTCTATGGCTCTTTATTTTCCTCCAGTTCCTGCCTTTTTCTCCATCCATGAGGCATTTTGCATTTGGAAAATTTGGGTATGGAGGTGGAAACCTGCCCATGAGCATACCCAAATTATCTGTGGGGAAGCCTCAGGCCTGGCCTCCCAGGACCCTCTTTCCTTGGGACCTGCTGTTTCCAGGTGTGGGGACCAGCTACCCAAGAATCAGCTTGGGAAGTCTCCCAAGTCACAAGATTCAGCTTCATTTCAAAATGTGCCTAGGATATCAAAGTTCCACCCTGGGATTTCCATGGTGATTGAAAATACTCTCAGATCCTGGAAATATCTTCCTTCTGATACCCCATCTGATGACCTGGACCCATAGAGAATGGGGACTGAATCCTAGGTAGCTGGGTTGCATATGGAGCTGGGGCTGGATGGGGACATAGTAGTGAGCTTCCAAGTAAGGAAGGGCTTCCATCAGGGATCAGGACAGAAACTGGATGACCTGGGGGTGGGACTAGCTGGCTGAGAATGATCCTTTACCCACATGAGTATCTGTGCTAGTATCTGTTTCAGTCAGTTTTTTCCTCACTGTGACCAAAAGACCTGACAACAACAATTAAAGGAGAAACAATTTATTTTGGCTCATGGTTTCAGAGGTTCAGTCCATGGTTAGCAGGCTCCATATGGGAAGGCATGGTGGAGGAAAGCATCACAGGAAATGGTGACAGGAAGCTCACCAAGGACAAAATATAAACCCCAAAGACACATACCCAGTGACCTAACTCCATCAGCCTGCCTACAGTTACCACTGAGTAAATCCATCAGTGGATTAGTCCACTGATTAGCTAAAAATTCATAATCTAATTATTCATCTATGAAACTTCTAGCATTGCTTCACACACAAGCTTTTGGGGGACACCTCATATCTAAACCATAACATACCCAAGATAAACTTTTAAATAACAAGTAAAAAAACAATGGTTCACAGTACTTTTTGTGGCCACTGCTTTGCACACAAGTTAGTCAGGAAGGTAGATCTTTAAGGTAGGAGAGCATAATTCCCTGAGCAGGAGTGACTGGCCTGTGAACCAGAAGTTTATCATTAGTCCTCATGGGTTGGTGACTGGGACAGCAAATTCTCATCTCAAGGCTTGCTCTCTTCTGCTTTTCCATAAGAGGTCAGCATTGTGCTGGGAATAGCCACACTTCCATCTAAGATCATGGTTCTGGTGTGGTCACACAACTAAGCTTTGAGTAAAGGGCTGTAGGATTTCTAGGGAGGAGACAGAAAAGATGCCATAGACCCCTACTGCTCTCTGTACTTCCTGGTATGGGTGGGGAGCACACAAGTGACAGCTAAAGCCCTAGTTATTATGGGTTTTGAGGCAATCCAGAATGGAATATTCAGAGATGCTTAGGAAACTCTGTGTGGGTCCACCTTGTCCAGTATCAACCTGCTGTTGCTCCTGTCTCTGTCCTATTTGATCTCTCCTATTACATTTTAACAAACCCCACATACTGAACTCAGGGGTGTGAATTGTGTTGAAAACCTCAAAACCTCGAAGTAAAATGGCTTTTCTCCTGTTTTTCTATCAAAGTGCCTTCCTGAAAACTTTTGTGGATTCAAGAGAAAAATGAAAGCTTGGCCTCCAGCCTTCCCTCTTTTCCTGTCTTAACTCAATCTGTTCACCTGCCCCCCTTATCTATCAGCTGACAGCTGGAGCACAGGAGGTGCACATCGCACCTGCAGAAAGAAGGCATTACCTGTCCTTGCAGAGGATGTGTCCTTCCACTGGCTTTTCCAGGACACTTGTGTTCTCCAGGCTGGGACCCCTCAGAACCACCGCTGAATCCTGAGGCTGGCCACAGCATGGCCACTGCAGGCACAGGTAGGTAATGGCCTGAGGTCTAACATTCAGGTTCAGATGGATAACAGGCCAAGAGGTGTGTGGGAGGACAATAGTCACTGCCAGGATGCTGCTTCCAGAGGTCTCTGAGGCACACTTTCACTCTGTTTACCTTCAGGAAAGTGTCCTTATTCCACTGAGTTGGAGGGCAATGCTTCTGTGAGCATAGACCAACTTACACCAAATAGTGATCACTTCAGGCCTGTGGGTCCAGGAATCTCACTGGACCCAAGCCTGTGTCCTGGACTGTCAGCCAGAGTGAATAATCTCCACTTAGGATTGGGTCCAGGATTCCATGATAGTGGACAATGTCCTCTTAATTCTGTGTCCAGAAATTGGTCACAGTGGATAGCATGCACCTGTTCCTGTGTCCAGAACATTGTGATCAGTGGACAGTCACAGTGGACACTGTGCACCCACCTCTGTATGTACAGGATTCTCAGTCATAGTGGACTGTGTGTACCTGGTTCACTGCTCAGGATTCTCAGTCACAGTGCACTGTATGCACCAGCCCTCTGTGTTCAGAACTCTCAGTCACAGTGGACAGTGAATACTCAGTCCTCTCTAGCCAGGACTCTTAGTTGCAATAGACTGTGTGTACCTGGTCCTATATTCCCAGTACTCTCAGTCACAGTGGATAGTGTGCATCCTGTTCTGAGTGTAAAGACTCAGAGTCACAGTACACTGTGTGTACCTGGTCAAGTGTTCAGGACTGTTAGACATAGTGGACAGTGTTCACCCAGCCTTGTGTGTCCAGGACTATCAGTCACAGGATTGTGTGCACCCAGACCCATGTGTCCAGGATTCTCAGTCAAAGTGGACAGTGTGCACCCTGCCCTGTGTGTCCAGGACTCTTAGACACAGTGGACAGTGTGCACTCTTCCCTGTGTGTCCAGGATTCTCAGACATAGTGGACTGTAAGCACCCTGTCCTTTGTGCCCAGGATTTTTAGTCATAGTGAACAGCATGTACCCAGTCCGGTGAGTCCAGGACTCTCAGTCAAAGTGGACAGTATGCACCCTGCCCTATGTGTCCAGGACTCTTAGACACAGTGGAAAGTGTGCACTTTGCCCTGTGTGTCCAGTATTTTTAATCACAGTGGACAATATATACCCAGTACTGTGTGTCCTGGACTTTCACTCACAGTGGAAGGCTCCATCCACCACTGTGTCCAGGACTTTGCTGCAGTAGACAACATTATTCCAGTTCTGAGTCCAGGATTCAGTAAAAAGTGTGTACCCAGCTAAGTATGTACAGGATTCTCAAAGTAGACAAACTCTACCTGGTTCTGTGTCCAGAATGCTGTCTACTGGCCCTGTCCAGGACTGTAAGTCACAGTGGACAGTGTGCACCTGGTCCTGTGTGTCCAGTACTCTCAGTCATAGTGTGCCATGTTCTTCTGGTCCTGGAGTTCCAGATGTGTTCTTCTAGCACTATTTCTCCTTGATCATATGCACAGGATGTCCCTATTAGGTGGACAGAAAAGCCCACCTCCTCTGGGAAAACTGTTGAGTGGCCTGGTATGTAGACAGATGTGGCTACCTAGAATCCAGGGCTGGAAGTGATGACATTGTCCATGTTCTGCTTCAAGTCACCTCAACTGCCTGGAATCAGGGAGGTGGGAGGGCAGCAGATAGACAAAGGCAGACCACAAGGGAAGCCAGGAGAGGAGATCCATATTGGGATAGGGTTGAGTTTGGATAGAGACTTGGTTTAGGATAAAGCTAGTGTTTAGAGCTTACCCAGCAAAAGTGAGGCCTCCACTTTCCCCTCTTTGATAAAACTGCTGCATCCAGCCTGGATCCACACCTCCTTTTCTGCACCAGAGCCCTGTTTCTTCCAGTGTAGACAAGAGAGAGTAAGTGAGTCCTGAGTTAGCTGAGCATAGACATAAGAAAACCTAGTTCAATGAGTGTAGATAGTAGGAAACCAAATCCTTTAGGTGAGTGTGGAGAGGAGGAAAATGTTTTTCGAGTCAGCTGAGTGTGGACTGGAAGAGGGCGCTCTGTACTGTCCCTAACCCCAAATCTAACCTAACTCTTACCCTGTTCACTATGAGTTTCCTGAGTCAGATGAGTACAGATAAGAGGAAGCCATGTCCTGGGTCACCTCAGTGTAGACAGTAGGAAACACTGTCCTGATTTTGGTGAGTGTAGACAGTAGGAAACTGTGTCCTTATTGCAGTGAGTGCAGATGGTAGGAAACTGTGTCATTACTGCAGTGAGTGCAGATGGTAGAAAACTGTTTTGAGTCAGCCAAACATAGACAAGAGGAAACCATTTCTTTAGTCTGCTGAGTGCAGGAAAAAGGAAACTGCATGCTTAGCTGAGTATAGACAGCAAAGAAAGGCCTGTCTTGCAGTAGCTGAGTGTAGACAGTAGGACACTGTTCTACTGCTGAGTGTAAATAGGAGGAGGGCACTGTGTTTTGAATGTGCTGAGTGTAGACAGGGGGGCACCATGTCCTGAGTCTACTGAGTGTAGACAGGAGCAAGCCATGTGCTGATTCAACTGAGTGTAGTTAGAAAGAAGCTTGTGTCCTGAGTCTACTGAATGTACACAGGCAGAGGACACTGTTCTGTGTACATTCAGGATTATGGTCCTGCAGGACTCTTTAGGCCCTGTTCCCTTGAGCTCCATCAGGCTGTCTGTGGTGTGTTTTGGGCTGGGTACTTCTATAGGGAGTCTCCCTGTGGGATCACAGAGTCTCTAAACTTTGTCCTCTTCCTGCACTACATAGCTAACCATAGGAGTGAAAACAGTACTTTGTTGTGGCTGTTTCCATGCTACATCTGAGCTGGACTGACTCTAATGAGGCACTCTTAAGGACTGTCCTCAATATCATGAAGTGCAGAACACTGGGCCTCCTCATGCATAAAGGATCTGCAAACACCCTTGGCCTATTCACATAGGCAGCCATAGGGTCTCTTGATGGGAAAGCACTTTGAAATTGCTGAAGTATTTAAAGGGCTAGCAGGCAACTCAGGAAAAATTATTTTAAAAGTCTGAGAAAAAAATGTCATTCCTATGATAATCCTCACAGCTACCTGATTAAAGGAGCAAGTCAGTCAAGTCCTGTAGGCATCCCTACCAGCTCTCCTTCACACTTACCTCCAGGGAAAGAGACCAGAATCTTGACCCCTTGGCCTGCACGCAGGTGACCAGTGACTAGTGCAGCTTGGGTTTGGGAGGGTCTCTCCAATAATGTCCCAGATTCTCCACTTGCTCCTCTTCCCACCCAGGTGGAGCTTCTAGTTGTTGCTCTCCTGGGCCCACCAAGCCTCTGGGATCCTGGGGGCTCTGGCCACCCCTGGGCTCCTCAGAAATTTTACTAGCACCAGGTGAAGTGGTGCCCAACATAGATGTTGACATTCAATGCACTTGGTCTGTCTGCATGCCAGTCCCTGAGGACCCTGGCCTGCACTATCCTGCACCAGGCCCCCTCTTCTGTCCCCAATCTCTAGGTCCTCCCAGGTCACTCCTCATTTCCTCCAGCTCCTCACCCACTCCAGGCCCTTTCTCTCATCCCTTCTTCCTCTCAGATTTTTCCAGCTACCCCCTACTTCACATCCTTCATCATGTCCTACCCTGTTCCAGGCCCTCCCCAGTTGTAAGATCCACAGGATCACCAGGTCACATCCCACAGCCTCACCCTGCTCCACAGCCTACTCATTGCCCCAGCCCTACATCTTGGCTGTGGCCCTTCTAGTAAGCTGGGCCTCTGCGTGGTTCCCCTGCCCTTTCTCCTTCCTTTGGCCCCTGATTACCTCAACCTCCCTGCCCAACACCAATTCCTTCCTCCCCTTTTGTCTATCTTTGACCCTCTCCATAGACACAGCTAAGGCCACTTAGCTTTCCATGCACCAGTCTTCCAGGTTAAGTTGCCCTGGGCTCTTTCCATTAATCCTCATCTCTCTCCCTACATGCTCAGGTCTTCTGAACCACTTAGTTTCTTCTTGTCATTTTTTGGCTCTATCCCTGACTTTTGCTCTTTCTGTTCATCCTCTGTGCACCTGGTTCACATTTCAGACCCTGAGATCCACTGCTTTTCACTGCTCATTTTATTCCAGGCCTTGGCTGAAATCTGACATTCTGGAGGAGTCTCTACTGACCATGCAGCTGTCATTTCTCTAACTGTGCCTCTCTGAGGAGTGTACTGGGTTTGGGAGGGTCTTTCCAATAATGTCCCAGCTTCACTCATACCCAGAAAGTTCTGGAGCTATCTGAACAGGTCCCTGTGAACCAGGGCCTCCATGGCATGAATGAACTGCAGTTCTGTCATTCATTTACCTGTTGAGGCACATTATAATTTCTTCATTTATTTGGCCATGCTGAGTAGAACTTCTGTGTGCAATTGCATGTTGTATTTAGACATGTTTTCAAGATGTATTTTCTAAGCAATTATCTAAATTCCTAGGCTCATATTGGATCATATGTGCTCATGTATATCTCTGAAAAAAAAAACCTAAACTTTTAAAAGTGATGAACTATTATGCATTCCACCAGCAATGAATGAGAGTTCTGGTTCTACATCTTTCAATGGATACTGCATTGAAGAAGGTTGTGGCCATTTAATACACATGTACTGCCAACACAGCAGTGTGGGTTATTTTCCCTCAGGCCAGATGATGCTGAGCAGCATTTCTATGCTTCTTTGCCATTTTCATATCTTCTTTGGTGATTTGTTAGTTCAGATATTCATCCATTTTTAAATTGGATTGTTCATTTCTTACCATATTTAGGATTCAAGTCCACTTTAGGTATGTATTTTCTAAATATTTTTACCAGTCTGTGACTTATTTTTTTTTTGTTCCTTTAATATGAATTTTTCAGAGTAGATGTTTTCATTTAAAAAAAAAAAATTTAGTACTGAGCATCAAACCCAGGGGTCTTCTGCCACTGAGCTATATTTCCAAGCCCTTCTTAATTTTTTTTTTTTACTTTGAGACAGGGTCTTGCTAAGTTGCCTCAGGCTACTTAGTATCTGAGACTACAAGCATGTACAACCATGCCCAGTGAGAATTTTTATTTTATTTAAGTCCACATTATCAATTCTTTTTTTCAGGGATTTGTTTTGTAGCTGTATTTCTAAGAACTCCATATGAAACATGGTCTTAAGTAGTTTCTACCATAATTTTTATAATTTCACATTTTCAATATAAGCCATGGACTATTTAGAGTGAGTTTTGTCAACCTTATAAAGATTCATTTCTCTTGTCCATTTCTCCCATAAGTTTTCCAAACACTCCACCACCATCTGTGCAGCAGATGCTCTTTCCTTCATTGATGGTCTTTTTCCTTTGACAAAATCAGCTGTAGTTAGTGGGTGAGTTTTGGGCTCTCCAATTATCTCCATTTATGTGTATGCCTTCACAGCATCACATTTTCCTCACTACTTCAGCTTTCTGACAGGTGTTGTGTTATAGATGTGTGGGTTCTTTGACCTTCTTATGCTGTGCCATCTATTCTAGATTCAGAAACACTTTGCTAAAAATTTGAGTGTGATTGTGCTGAATCTGCAGATCAAGTGTGAGAGAATTTCATCTTGACTATGTAAAGACCTGAACAAGCAATGTCTCTATTTATCTATATTTCGTTTGATTTCTTTCAATTGTTTCAAGGTTTTCTGAAAGTGCAGTTGTAATTTAATTTTGGGGGTGCTATTATAAATGGAATTGTTCAATTTTTTTCTTATTCTAGTTTTTAAATTCCAATTTTTCCTATATAGTTTTGCTGATACATAAGAAATCAATTGAGTTTTGCCTATTGACTGTGTATTTTGTTTTTTTCTATCTTCATCCTTTATGATCAAACATGGTATGGTGTATTCTATTGCTGCTTGATTTCTAAAATTATGGCCTAGTAAAATCAGAACCATGAATTTCATAGCTTTATCAGGACTGCCACAAGGGGGCGCAGGGCCAATGTTGAACAATGAGCACTGATCAGCCTCAACTGCCCACAACAGCCAGCAGAGGGTGCTCAGAGTGACTTTTTCTGACCCCCTTGAATCATCTGACTGCCAGGGATGGATGTCCTGTGCCCACAGCAAACTTTCTTCTCAGGACTCACCTGGGGAAATTCCATGGCTGGGGATACCTGGGGTCTATGTCCACAGTGAGGTAACCCAAACCTTCAAGACCTGCTGTAACCCTTGCCCTTGTAGTCCACCAGGGGAGACCATTTCTGTGGACACCTTGGGGCTATGAGTGTGGTGACAAAATCTTCCTTCTTCTTGGGACTCACACAGGGAAATGCTGTGGTTGAAGACACCTGGTGGCCATGTCCACAGTGAGGTAACTCTAACCCCCAAATGGGAACCCACCCAGGAAGGGACCATGGCTGCAGGCACCTTGGAGCCATGACTGTTGTGGCAGAGCTTCCTTGCTACACTCACAGGGAGATGCCTTGGCTGGGGGCACCTAGGGACCATGTGTACCATGAGATTTCTTCCCCTTGACATCTATACCATGTGCTAAGAAAGAAGCTCTGCTGTGTTTTTACTTTTGTAGGTAATATTTTAGTGGGACTTAATTTTATGAAAGTATTCCTTGTGAGGCTTTGAGTGTTCACTGCCATAGTATATTTTATGGGGAAAAAGTATATTTTATGGGGAGAATTCCCAGGACACTGAAAGGAGAAATTGAGGCTCAAACTCAGGGTAGTGCAGGGGAGGCCTGGGGTTCCCAGCACAGGGAGACTCACTAGTGCCTGAGGGCAAGGGCTAATGTTGCTGCATTGTTTATATTTATTCTGGGTAACTCTGCACACAGTTGAGTGACTTGGGTGATAATTTCCAGAAGCCACTGTGGTGAGAACTGTGCCAGACTACACTTCCAAGAATCCCTGAGGTGCCTGGACAAACATATTGCTACAGCTCCCACACTCCTTTGTGGAGAGCGCTAAAAGGCAATAACTGAGCTACACTACCCAGATTCCTTGGGTTACCAGGGCAAGCACATGGCCCAAAGCTTCCAAAGGCCTCCATGGTGTGGGCTGAATAGCAGAATACCAGACCACAGTTACACAATCCTCAAGATCCTCTTGGTATCCATGTGACATGCAGCTCCCAGCCTCTGGGGTGAGGGATGCATTGGCAGAACAATTGACTACACTAACCATGAACATTGGGTGCCTGTAGCTCCAAGAGGTCTCTGCATTGGTGACTGGACTTACTGCCTAGAGTTCCTGAGCTTACCCATGTGAATGTGCATCCTGGAGCTCACATGACCCTCCATAATAAGGAATAATGCACTGCATTGCTCAAAGTAGCTGGTGATGCCTGGGGGAAATGTGTACCTCTGATAGTCCTCTGAGGTGAGAGCTGCATGGGTAGGTCATTGGACCCTATCACTAAGAGTCTTTAGGGTGCCTGAGCAAGCATACAGCCTGCAGCTTACATAGACATCTGACAGAGGTGTATGTGGAAAAAACACTGAACTACATTACCCACAATTCTCAAGGGGCAGCAGAAGCTTACAGGAGTGCTCCCCACTGTGAGCTAGCAAAGTGTGGGACTAGATTACCCAGAGCCCTAAGGGGGAAGAAGCTCTCAGGATCCTCCATAGAGAACCAGCAAAACACTGGACTACATTATCCACAATGCTTGGGGTGGGGGTGGGAATGGGAGGTTCATAGGAATTCCTTCACCATGAGCTGTATGGTGGGACTACATTACTCACAATCCTGGGGGACAGAAATCACAGGATTCCTCTGCCTCCTGTGAGCTGGTAAAACATGTGATTAAATTATTCACAATCCTGAGGTGGCAGAGGTTCTCAGATTCCCCCACAGGAGCCAGAAAAAATGCTGCACTACAGTGCCTTCAGCCCTCAGGGGAAGAAGTTATCAAGAGCCCCTTTCTCCCCCCCCCCATCCCTCCCTATGAGCAGGCAAAATGCTGAACTACATTATCTTAATCCAAGGAGGGGGAGGTAGAAGTGGACAAAATCAACCCCTCTGAGCCAGAAAATAAGGGACTTCATTACAATCCTAATAAGGCAGAAGTTCCCTGGGTTCTGCAAAGAGAACCAACAAAATACTGGACTATATTACCTACAATATATGGAGGAGTGGGGTCACCTCATGGAACTGATAAAGTGCTGGACTACATTAATCATAGCCCTCAGGGTCAGAAACTTTTAGGAGAATTATTTCCACCTCTTTCCATGAGTGGGAAAAAAATCTGGACTAAATGACCTACAATCCTAAGGAAGATGAAGGCCCAGGATCCCCTGTGAAGAGCCAGCAAAATGCTGAACTACATTACAATAAGAATAGAGTTAAGGTTTGGGTTTTTCTGGCTCTATTTGGGGGATCGTGGGCACTTCCTCACCCTAAGAATTATGGGTGATGTAGCTCTTGATCTTACCCACACATCTCTGCCAGGAGACCCATGAAAGCTGAATGCACATGCTTGCCCTTATACCCTGAGGATTCTGAGTAATTTTAGGGGTAGGGCTAGAGGTAGGGCTAGGCAAAAATTAGCCACAGGAAAAAGGTTAGTGAGATTTACAAAACCAAGAGGTACTCTTGAATTTCTGCCACTAGAGACCATGGGTAGCATAGTCCCAGGTTCCCTTTGGATTATGGATAATGTAGTCCCAATATTTCCTGCTTTTAGCTTGGTATTGTGGGAGCCTTCCCCAAATATTGTGGGTGAAGTATTAAGAGGTTTATGGCTCAGGTTGAGGAATTCTGGGTAATTCCTCCTACCAACTCACATGGAATTGTGGGTAATATAATCCCATGTTTTATTCAAACTGTGGAGAAAATTATGGGAGATTCTTCCCCTGTTAGAGTTGTGGGTAATGCTGTTTCATGATTTATTGGCTGTGTGCAGAGGATCTTGGGAATCTCCTCCTAGGATTATGGGTAATGTAGTATAAATTGCCTACCCACTGCTGGGTATTCTGGGAGCCTCCTCCCTGAGGATTTTGGGTAACGTAGTCCCATGATTTGCCCTCTCCACGTAAAGAATTCTGGGAACGTCCTGAGCCATAGAATTGTGGGTCATGTAGACCCGCGTATTACACAGTGGGGGACTTGTGGAAGCTTCCTTTCCTGTGGACTTGTAGGTATTGTAGTCCCATGATTTAGCCTCTCTGAGAAAGAATTATGGGAACTTCCCCTCCTTAAAATCATGACTGACATAGTCTCAACATTTGCCATTCACCACTGGGTATTCTGTGAGCCTTTTTCCATAAGGACAGTGGGTGAAGTAGTAAAGAGCATACCACTTACTTTGGGCAGCTCTGGGAATTCCACCCAATAGAATTGTGGGTAATGTAGTCCCATGATTTGTCCTCTTTGTGCAAAGGATCCTGGAAACTTCCTTGCTGAGAGCCACAGCTGAGTCGGAATGGCCCCTGGCATTTTGCCAGAAGTAATGGTTGAGAGGCGAGCCATTAAGATGATGATATTAAGTTAAGCTGTCTATAATCCTGTGACTGGATGATGCTGGATTGAAACAGGCTGTGTATTCAATTGTATATTAGACCTTTCCTGTCCGCCTCCAGCGCCCACTACTTTGGAGTTCCCGTTGAATTCTCACAGGATTCCGAGAGTGAGTGCGCGTGCAGCCTGGTGGTGTTCCAGGAGAGTTCCCAGGGGAGTTCCGGTTGGTGTGTGGTGTGTTCCTGAAGGAGCTGCATAGGTGGCATTCGGGAGACTTCCTGGGGAGTGTGTGTGGAGTGCCGTGGGAGTTCAGAAATAAAGTTTGTTCCTGCTTGAGTGGCTCGTGATTTGTGCCCAGCCAGACTGAAGCATTTCATGGCCCGTACAGGGAACACCTGAAGCTCGGAGGTAAGTGAAATTGCTCGCCCCTGAGGGAAGGTGAGAGAATGGGTGACCATTTCAAAAAACAATGTGTTCTTGTTTTGATTTGTTTTGTTTTTGAAAGAAAAGTGACCACAACACTCAGAGCAACCAAGAGATCTTTATTGCAGCAGTGCAACAGAGGAGAAAAGAGAGAAAGAGAAGAGAGAGAGAGCAAGAGAGAGACAGAGAAAGCAAGAGAGAGGGGCCTTGCAGGAGGGAGTTTTTATAGTCCAAATCTAATGAGGTCTCTGGGTCTGCAAGCTGCCTTGTTGGCACAAGGGGGGGTTACGTGTTCAGCCTTGAGCAGGGGGTTGAGTGTTCAGCCTTGAGTGGGGCTTGGGTGATTGGGCTTGAAGCAAATAGTTGATAAAGAACCAGACAGAGGGTTTGAGAGGCCAGGTCATCCTGCAGCTAACTTTGTTTGGCATGCCCTGCAGACAGCTTACTCAGCCTGTCCTGCACCTAACATTCCTCCCTTTTTGTTTTTCTAAGTGACATGGGGGGTGGCGTAAAGTCCTCTGGCTACTTCCTGCTTAATGGTGGGCAGCATTGGGCCTAGAAGGGGAAGTGGAGGAATGTTCGGGGGACAGGTCTGAGAACACCAGAGCAGCCAAAAATAACACTAAGTGGCTATAGATAACTATTTTGGTAGGGGTAAAGTCCATAAAAGTTCCTTGAAGCCATAGGTTGTCAACTGCATCAAACCATTTCTGAGTGGAGGAGATCTTTGGTATCAGTCATTGGTCTTGTTGTAGGGACTCTAGGAAGTATTGAAGTGGCTTGGTTGAATCCAATAATGTTAAGGGTGAAAGCCCAATGCAGCCAGTGGAAAGGCAATCGCCTTGACCCATAAAGTAAGAGTGGATGGTGTCATCCTGGTTCCATGTCTCTTGGATGTATAAGCACCATCTGTAGTTGGGATAGAAACTTGAGAGAGATTGATGATTAGTAAAAGAAGAAGAGAGTTGGCGAGAAATTTTGAGTTTAGTGGTCATGGTGGAAGCACAGGACTGGACATTTGGAACAGGTGCCATTTTAGGGCAGGAGACATAGTACCAGGGAGAGTGTGTAAAAGCTTGGTCACCATTGGGGTAGTAAGTATGACTGTATGTTGTTCTGTCCAGCGAGGTTCCAATGATTGAGAATGCAGTTCCTGAAGTGAGACTGAGTCACGCAGTTGAAGAGTTTCCAATTCAGTTTGTGGTTGTGCTGGGATTGAGGCAATGAATGGAGCAGGAAGGCACTGGTCTGCATGTTCCCTTAGGAGTTTGTGTACAAGTGTGAGATAGGACAGGTAGGACAGAAGGGGAGGAGGAGTGATTGGAAAGCCTTGGGTGGTTAAGAAAGGGCACCCATATAGTTGCTCAAAGGGGCTAAAGCCTGAGGGGGCTCTTGGGGCTATCTGAATTCAGGTGAGGGCCAACGGTAGGAGATTGGGCCAGAAAAGCCTGAGTTCAATAGCATGTTTAGTGAGATGATCCTTGAGAATGCTGTTAGGCCTCTCAACCTTACCCAAGGACTGGGGTTGGTGGGGGATGTGGAGCCTCCAAGTGATGCTGAGGCCTTTGGAGACTAGTTGAAAAACCTGAGAAGTGAAGGTGGGACTGTTGTCTGACTGGACGGAGGCGATAAGTCTGAACCTGGGAATGATCCCCTCAATGAGGATGGAGGCAATGGTGTCAGCAATTTCCCTGGATGTAGGGAAGGCATCTGTCCAACCTGAAAAAGTATCAACCAAAGTAAGTAGGTAGCGAAGATTTTTGTGCCTAGGCACATGAGTGAAGTTGATCTACTAGTCTTTGCCTGGCTAGTGGCTCCTCATCTGATGCCTGGGGAGTTTAGGTTTGATGCTTCCTTGTGGGGTATTGTAGAGCAGACAGAACAAGCAGAGTGGATCTGCCAGAGAGTAGTTCTCATTCCTAGGAAGTGAAAGAAGGGTTGTAAAACCTGGAAAGGGGGTTAGGGAGGATTTTATGTGGGGGCAGAGTCTCTGGAGCCAGAGGAGTTGGTCATGAGTCATAGGCCTCTGTCTTGGGCATCAGGGGCTGGTAGTCTTAAAGAAGTAATTGATTGACTGACTGGTTGGTGAATTTGTGTATCTGATCTTGCAGGAATTTCTGTAGGCAATTTAATTGACATGGTCCTATTAGGAGAAACATAAAGAGGACTAATAGGAGTCCTATGAGGGGGAGAAGCCAAGGCTATACTTGACTGAACATTCCCTATGGAGCCTGTTGGCTTCTTTCATTACTCCTAGGAATGACTTTTTGGCTTAACTTTTTTGGGTAGGTATTTAACATCAAGCTGGTCAAAATTGACTTTGTATCTATCTATTGTTAAAAGTCAGCCGAGTTCCCATAGGGGTCACTAGTGGGGGAACTTGAGAACAGCTTCTTAGTTCTGCTAGTGCCATTTGCGCTAGGATGGGTCCAGGTCTTGCTTGACCATGTGGCTTCCCTTGGAAGCATCAGGGATGTCTCCTGTCTCCAATGACCCTCCTACTCACAGCAAGTGCACTGATTGGCTTTTCATTCTCCAGTGGTCTCATTAATCTCCCTGATCAGGAGGTTATGTGACCTAGAGTTGCAAAGCGCTTTAGAGAAGTTCCCTGTTCCCTGGATTTCAGACTGACTCAGAGGGCCAGAGCCAAATATTGGTTTTCTTTGCCTTTTTAATTTAACTTTAAGTCTTGATCATAAACATCCAGCAAAGTCAGTTTCACCCTAAATTAAGAGTACTGGGCTTTAGCTGAAGTTTGGCCTACTTTGGAGTCATTATTACATGTAGTAAGATGGGAGGCACAGCCTTATCTTAGGTAAGCCAGGGCTCTTTATAAATCTTAGGTAAAGTGTTCTAGTATTGAAGTTGATCTTTTTTTTTTAAATAAATTTTACATATATTGTTGCTTGATGTCACATGAATACTAGCTAACACAATATGATACTACATTTAAATTGTACCCAGTGTATAGGACTTTATATTAATCTTCTCGATGGCAGGTCCAGTTACAGAACATTAAATGATATAAATAAATCTCCAATATGTTATTTTTATAAGCCTAAAATTACTATGCAACCTTTTGGAGAACATCAGCTTGATATAATGTTTTCTTAAGCTTCTATCTTAAAGACTTATATACCTGGAAAATATGAATATATTTAATATATAAAGAAAGTAATATTACCATAATTATATTGATGTTTTTATATTAATCAAGTTTAGTTCTTAAAGAAATGACATATTACAATACTGCAAAATAACAGTTGTTGTTTAACCAAAGTTGTATAATCCTTAATTCCTTCAAGATTACTTGCTCAAAAAACTTATATATATAACCAACTTATATAGACCTTCTTTATCATTTACTTAAACCTATATAGCCAACATACATAGACCTTCTTTATCACTTCTTAAACCCTCTTATTTACTTAATCACATAGACTCTCTTATTCAGAAACACCTTTCGTTCTATTAAATCCATACTTAGAACCTTCTAATTTCTTTCCCATCTGTTAACTCCTTCTTTATTCACATTTGAACCAATCCTTGTAAATTTCTGAATTTAGGCAAGTTATTCCATTTCAATAAGAGATATTTTGTTATTTGCAGTACACAATTAATCACATCTGTTTATCATTTCATGAAAACATAAACAATGTTTAAGTATATAGAATTATACCATTGTAGGGACGGACAAGGCAAGGCACCTAAGATAGCACCAAAGATAGGGAAACAGTATTATTTAGTTGCAGCTAGATTCGGAGTGCACAGCTTCTGCCATAATCAATTAATCCCCTGAACCCCAAATTTAGATAGTTTCAGAATTTTGCACCCAGCATGTAAGGGGAGGGGCTCAGAAGTTCACAGTCTGCAGAAGTTCACAAAAAGCAGTTATTTTCTTTTTCTGTTCTGGGCAATTTAACCCTTCAAGGACACCTGGGAAGGGGAGAGCTTTTTCTTCCCTTTCTTTCCTCCTCCTTCCAGCTGTTACCATGTAGCCCAGTTAGTAACTCCCTTATCTTAGAAATGTAGTCAGCACTGTGAAGTCCAGCTCAAGGCCAGAGGCCTTGTTCACATATCTTGTGAAAAACTAGTAAGGGGGTGTCCAGCACCTGGAGTGCTGATTTTTCCCAGACAGTAGCCAAGTAAAACAGGGAAACATGAAAATAAGAAGTTTATCTACACTGAACTCTTTTGTAGAGATTATTTTGCTGAAAGTCCTAAAATCAGCCATGGTGAATATTCTGGAGAAGGTCAGTTAAGACTTTTCTGTGGGCCTGGATAGGGAGGGGGAAGACGGGAAGGCAGGGCAGAGAGCAGCTCCAGTGGATCTGAGAATGAGGAAGGAGATGTAAAAGAATAATGGGAAAGGGGTTTGGGATTTTCCCTAGCAAGGAAAACTTGATCAGCAGAACAGGTAGAGCAGAGGGGAAGACGGGAGTGAATATCCTAAAAAGCCTGTAAGGGACTTTAATTCTTAGTAACCTGTTTTCAGTGATGACAAAGCAACTTTAAAAGCTATTTTCACCAGATCTTGGATAGGGGTCTGAGGGCTCTCCTCAGCTAGTTTGAGCTTTGGGTTTAGCTGGTAAGAGGATCCAGTGGGACCCAGTGTGAGCACTGACAGGAGAAGAGAGGAGTGAGTGAGTGGGTGGATTCCTTCAGTAACTACTACCTCAGCAAGGGGGCAATGGTCTGAGGAAGGGTGGTGGTGTAGGTTTTTGATCTAGTAATTGGAGGGGAGAAATCAGGTTACTGAGGTGGGAGTGACGGCTGAGAGTCTGGGGCAGAAGGCTGAGGGTTTGGACCTATTCGAGCCAGGCGATAGGATGGAGGTTCATTAGCAGGGCCAAAAGTAGTGGATGAGTCTGGAGGAAGAGAAAGTTGGGGATCATGGTTGGGGAGTTGGTTTGCCAGTTGGAAGAATTTGTAGAGGTTTGCAAGAGGTGCAGAGAGCAGGATTGGATAGGAGCAAGAAGAAAGTGATCTTTACCCATTTTTTCGAATGCTCACAGTAATTGTAGAGATCTCTCAGAATGGAGGGATCCAGGGACCTAAAAGGGGACCATTTGCTTTGGTTGTCTAAGGGATAAGTGGGCCAGGCCTGGGTGCTATATTTGATCAATTTTTTGGGTTTGATGTCTGGTGTCAAGGAGAGTGTTTTGAGGTTATCCAAGAGGCATTGTAGGGGAGAGTTGACCGGCAGAGAGGACACACTACCCATGTCTCAAACATAGTATAAGGAGGAAGGAAGAGGTTGCAAATGTAGTATAAGGGAAAAGGAGATGCAAACGTAGTATAAGGGAGAGGGAAGGAGATGCAAAGATAGTATAAGAGAGAAGGAGGAAACTGATTTATTGGCAAAAGGGGCTTCCCCGCTAGAGCCAAAAATCAGGAGTGCCTTAGTGGCAGGTTCGAGCTGCAGAGATTGTTCATCACCGAATCCTGACAGTCGAAGCTCTTGTCCTGGATGGAGCCGGAGCCATGGGAGACCTTGGCCAAGGCTTTTCAGGACCCCTCCTGGAGAGGCCAGATACTCCCAGGGCTGGAAAGAGGGGAAAGAGAGAGACAGGGGAAGAGAGAGGAAGGGGAGGGTAAGGTTCTCTCTAGCGGCTGAGTCTTGAAAATATGAGGAGTAGGATTTTAGGAGAGCCACCGAGACCATGAAGGTCTGGGTGGGGTGTGATGTTCAGTTCTCTGTTATGTGTCCCTGGAGGTTACACAGTCCTTTGAGGGAGACCTACAAAGCCTATGCTGGTAAACTACCAGCTGGGAAGGGGAAGGGTAATAATTTTGAACCCAGGAGTCTAATCTGCCCTAGGAAGGAGTCCCTGAGGGCCACCATAGCCTTGAAGGCTGTGGTGGGGTATTTTCCTCCCCGCAGTTGGGCAAAGAGGTTTGCCGGAAAATCAATGGTCAAATGCTCCTGACACCACCATTGGGTTTAGAACTCCAGGAAGGGGAAACTTGCCAATTGAAAGCTGGTGGTGGATGTGGTTCTGGCGATGGAGAAAATAGGTTCAGATCGTCTGGTGAGTGGTACTTCCGAAGGAAGAGGGACCCAAAAGTGGTGTTAACCCTCTCCCGGGTTTCGGCACCAATAAAAGAAAAGTGACCACAACACTCAGAGCAACCAAGAGATCTTTATTGCAGCAGTGCAACAGAGGAGAAAAGAGAGAAAGAGAAGAGAGAGAGAGAGAGCAAGAGAGAGACAGAGAAAGCAAGAGAAATAGCAAGAGAGAGAGGGTCCCGGCAGGAGGGAGTTTTTATAGTCCAAATCTAATGAGGTCTCTGGGTCTGCAAGCTGCCTTGTTTGCACAAGGGGGGTTACATGTTCGGCCTTGAGCAGGGGGTTGAGTGTTCAGCCTTGAGTGGGGCTTGGGCATTTGGGCTTGAAGCAAATAGTTGATAAAGAACCAGACAGAGGGTTTGAGAGGCCAGGTCATCCTGCAGCTAACTTTGTTTGGCATGCCCTGCAGACAGCTTACTCAGCCTGTCCTGCACCTAACGGTTTTTGTTTCAAGCTGCCTGTCCCTAGAACTTCCTCAGGCAAACTTGGAAAAATGGTTGGCTCAAGGTTTGACGTTGTTTGGCCCTGAGAAAGAGATAGACCACAAAAATACATTTCAAGAAAACAGGAAAATTGATGCAACGATTTTTTGTTCCGTTTTTGTCTCATTCTGTTTCGGTTTTGTTTTGTGCTATCTTGTTGGGTTGCATTATCTTTGTAGTAGATTAGAAATTAGTAAAAAACAAACCGAAAGAGTGTTAAGTAAATTGGTAGAGGTTCAGACTATGGAGGAAGACATTTTAGATCAAGTAAAAGAGAAAGTCTCTAGAGCTAGTCAGAGGAAGAAAATTTAAAGGAGGAAGGAATATCAGGGAAAAAGTTACAACAGGAGACTTTATTGCCTGAACTCCAACAGCACTCTACACACATTCCCTGGGAACTCTCCCGAACGCCACCCATGCGGCCCCTCGCAGGCACACCACACCAACCAGAACTCCCTCCACCGGAACTTCACCAACCAACGTGAACTCCCCAGGAATCCCTCGAGAACTCCAAAGTAGTGGGCGCCCGAGGTGGACAGCAGGGGTCTATATACAATTGAATCAATCCAGCATCATCTTAATGGTTTGCCTCTCAACCATTACTTCTGGCAAAATGCCAGGGGCCATTCCAACTTGGCTGTGGCTCTCAGCCCTTCCTCCCCTTTAGTATTATGGCTAACATAGTCCCAGTATTTCTCCACTCACCACTTGGTATTTTGGGTGCCTCCTTCCCTGAGGATGATGGGTGAAGTAGTTGTGAGCATACCACTCACTTTGGGGAATTCTGGGAACTTCCTTCCCTCAGAATTGTGGGTAATGTAGTCATATAATTTATACTATCTATGGGGAATTGTGGGAGCTTTCTCCCTGTTTCAATTGTGGGTAATGTAGTCTCATAATTTCTCTTTTTTGTGCAGAAATCCTGGGAACTTCCTCTGCTAAGGATTATGGGTAATGTAGTCCAACATTTGCTTGCTCACGCTGGGTATTCTGGGAGCCATCTTACCCCTTCCTTCTGTGGGATATGTAATCCCAAGTTTTGCCTGCTCACTTCAAGAGATCCTAGGAAATGTGTCTTCATAGAATTATGGGAATTAAAGTTCCATTATTTGCTTGCTCACTGATGGCTGTCCTGAGACAATCTTCCCCTAAGAACTATTGGTAATGTAATTTCAGATTTACTACTCACTTTGGGGAATCCTGGGTAATTTGAGCCCATAAAATTGTGGATATTATAGTTCTAGACATAACCACTTCGGAGAGAGAGGGAGATAACATTACCCAAAATCCTAAAATGGAGGAAGTTCCCAGTATCCCACTTCCTCCATGTTAGTATTATCAGTAATGCCCCAGGTTTTCCCCTGATAGCAGCAGGGTCTCAATGGAGGATTATGAGTAATGTAGTCCAAATTGCTTGCCCACTGCTGGGTATTCTGGGAGCTCCTCCCTAAGGATTTTGGGTAATGTAGTCTCTTGATTTGCCCTCTCCATGCAAAGTATTCTGGGAACTTCCTGTATCAAGTTTACCACATGCCAAGTGGTTCCTGGAACATCTTTGCCTTAGGTAATACAGTTCCAAGATTTATGAATAACATGCTTCCATTTTTCCTTGATAAACATTGGCAATTCTGGGAGCTTCCCTTTTTTCTTGGGATTGTGGGTAGTGTAGTCGCTAGTTTAGCGGGCTCACAACCTTAGTCTGTACATGATAACATTCCTGGGTTTACCACTCATGACAGAGGATCTTGGAAACTTTCTCCCATTAGGATTGCAGGTAATGTAGTCCCAAGTTTTACCTGATCACTTAGGGAATCTTAGGAATTTCTGCCCATATTAGGATTGTGGGTAAAGTGGTCTCATAATAAGGAATTTGGGGGGTCTTTCTTTTTAGAAAATTATAGATAATTATGGATAACTAAATTATGGTTAATTTAGTCCTGGGTTTAACCACTCAACATAGGGGATTCTGAGACCTTTCTACCTCTTTAGAATTGGAGGTAATACATTTCCAAAATTTATTTGCTTGCTTCAGGGATTCCTGGGAAACTTGTTAAAAATTATTGTGGGCACTGTAGTCCTATTTGACTGTCCATTAGATAATCTTGGTGCTTACTACCCCTTGGGATTGTGAAAAATGTTGTCCTTGGAATGCCCCTCACTGTTAAGGATCCTGGGAACTTCCCAGGATTGTGGATAATGTAGTCCCAAGTTTTGACTGCAAACTGCAGTGATTCCCGAAAAACTTATTCACAAAGAATCATGGGCACTGTAATTCAATTTGACTGGTCACTGATGGGCAACCATAGCAATTTCTGCCCCTTACAATTGTTGGCAAGTTAGTCATTGAAATTTCCCTCTTGCTGTAGAGGATTCTGGAAACTTCCTCCCTAAGAACTGTGGGTAATATAATCCCAAAATTTACCTGCTTACTTCAGAGAATTCTGGGAAATTTGTCCATGTAGAATTGTGGGTAATTAATATTTGCAATTTATCACATAGCAGGAAAATTTGGGAGCATACAGTGTCATAGTGTTACCGCTGTTGACCGGTGACGAGTTCTTGCTTCCCCGATGCTGAAGAATAACACCAAAGAAGCACACGCCGAGGCAAGGTCAGAGTAGAAATTAGAAGTTTATTAAAGGACAGCAGAAAAGAATTCTCCTGGAGGAAGAAGGGGACCCAAGAGGTGGAATCCGTGGAAGTGCGGTTGTTTCCCCTTTTTATAGTTTTGGTGATGGAATGTAGGTGGGAAGGATTAGGACACAGGTGGGCCAAAGGATGGGCAGGAAGGACTTTTGGGATGGGCTATCTCCAAATCTGCTGGGGGCTGTTCATTAACACTTCTTTGAGGTGGACTTTGGCCTAGGGCCTTTCTGGGACTTCATTAACTTTCCATGAGTTGTCCTGTTTTCCCTGAGTCATTCTCAGCATGGCCTCCATTTTAGATTTCACTAGGTATTAGACCCAATTTACCTAACTACACTGACTACCTAACTTTAAATCTGGCATCATTAGCATTGTGGGTTTTGTAGTCCTTGGAATTGCCCTCTTACTGTGGAGGATCCTGGGAACTACCATACTAAGTATTGTGGTGAATGTTGTCTTGTAATTTGCCAGATGACTGATAGGATTACTAGAAAACTTGTGCATTAAAAAAATGGCCATCAGTGAGCAGTCAAATTAGTCCAATTTGACTGCTCACAGATGGACATTTGAAGAATTTTAACCTTACAATTGTGGGCAATGTATTCTTTGGATTTACCTTCTCAATGTAGAGGACCTGGGGAAATTCCTACCTAAAGATTATGGGTAAGATAGTCTCACATGATGACAGGATTTGTAGGGATGTTTCTCTCTATCTGTAGAGCCAAGGAACTGGGTTTTTATCATGGCAAGACTCCCCAGGCTAAAGCACAGTAATTTCAGGGGCAGGGTGAAAGGGTAAAGTTTCTAAGCTGGAAAGCTTGAATGTAAAAGATTAGGTATTATTAAGTTCCTCTGTTACACCCAGATTCCTGAGATAGTTAAAACAACGCCCTACTGGCCGTTTAGCCTAGGGCCCTGTGCAGTTCCTCACAGGGCCCGAACCAATCAGTTTGAATGTGTAACCCGCTTACAAATGACCAATCACAGCCACCCGGCCGATTCCCGCCAATGATTGTGCCAATCACATCTCAGAGTTGTTGTTCAATTTCCCCGCGCCTCATGATGATTTGTTCTGATGTATGCAAAGCCCACCGCCCTCTCCAAAAAGTGTACTTAAGCTCTGTTTGAACCTCTGCTCGGGGCTCTGGGCTGCTCTCCCTTCTTGAGTGAGCACAGAGTCCCAGCGCGCTGGAATGGATCCCCAATAAATCCCCCTTTGCCAATTGCATGGAGTAAGTCTCTTGTGTGGTCTCTCCCTCCGACGTTCCGCCGGACCCCCTCTTACAAGGGATTTTGGGTTATATGATGGCAGAACTCTTAGGCCTGCTGAGGTCTTTGTGGAGAGCCAGGGAAATTGGGTTCTGTGATGGCAGGGATGCTGGGTTCCATACAGAGAGCCAAAAGTGTTTTTTATAATGACATTATATACAGTGATTCTGGATTTTTCTTCAAAATCCAGGGAACTGCCAGGTGCAGTAGAGAATATCTGTAATCCCAGTGGCTCAGGAGGCAGGAGGATCATGAGTTCAAAGCCAGCCTCAGCAACAGTGAGGCACTAGGCACCTCAGTGAGACTCTGTCTCTAAATAAAATACAAAAAGGGGCTGTGGATGTGGCTCAGTGGTTGAGTGCCCCTGAGTTCAATCCCCAGTAACAAAACAACAACAATAAAAGCCCCACAGGGAACTACAATTCTAGGATGGTGGGACTGTCCTGCTAATCTTTATGTGGAAAGCATTGAAGTTGAGATTCTATTTATGGAAGAATTCCCAGTCTCCTGGGGTCTACAAGAGAGACAATTAAGTGGGTTTCTCTGGTAGCAGTGAAGCCAGAATTAGATAGGCAGTCAGTGTAGATAGGTAAATCAAGTCAGGTCAGATTTAGGAGGCTAATTTGAGTGAGTATGGGCAGTTGGAGACTGTCACCTGAGATATCTTATCAAGAACCTGCCCCTGCTCCAACCTGTTGCCAAGGTAACCTGTCCCAGGAATTTCCCTTCCCTACAGGGAGCTACATGTTTGTTAATGAGTCCTTGGCTACTATGTCCTGCCCTTCTCCCTTCAGCCCACCAGTTTCCCACCTTTTGGCCCTCCCACTGGGCATTCCTGGGCCTAGTCACTAGGCAGGAATGAGAAAGATAAGGGGGAAAAGGCAGGAGAACAAAGGAATCCTAGGACATATAAAAAAAGCAGAACGCCTGGCTTCTTGGGATACCAGATACCAGCTATGGCCCCCTTCTCCCTTGCTGGAGGAGTCTATGTTACCCCTTTTAAAATAAACCCTCATTCATATGCTTGCCTCAGTGTGCTTCTCTAATGTTCGAACTTCAACATGTGGGGAAGCAGGGCTCCTCACTGATAACCAGCGGTGTTACCTCTGTTTACTGGTGACAAATCCTTGCTTCCCCAAACATTGAAGTATAACACCAGAGAAGCATGCCCAGGCAAGTGTAGAGTGGAAAGTGAAAGGCTTTATTAAAGGATAGCAGAAAAGACTTCCTCCTGAAGGAAGAAGGGAAGCCAAAAGGTGGAATCCATGGAAGGGCAAGGTCTTCCCATTTTTATAGATAAGGTCTTCTTTTATTCCACCCCCATTTCTGTCCTTTGTTTCCCTTTATCCTGCAGTGATAGAATGTAGGTGGGAAGGGCAAAAGGTGGGAGACAGATGACTGGAGGAGTAATCTGGGCAGGAAGGGCCTGGGGTGGTTTAATTAGCACCTCCCTTTTGCTGGGAGCTGTTTCATTAACAGTTCCTTAGAATGGGTTCCCAGTGTTGGGGACATTAACATTTCAATTTCCCCAAGTGCTGCTCTGGTTTCCTGGGCTGCATTCCCATAATTGTCTCCATTTTCTGTATCTTACTCAATATTAGACCAAATTTACCTAACTACACTAACTACCTATCTTTAAATCTGGCTTCAGCGGTATCAGCAGTGACTCAGTTCCTCTGAACTCTGTTTAGAAAAATGAAAGTGGAGTTCTCTTGATGGTAGGACTCACAGTGATAATGGGCTTTAGATGATGAGCTAGTAAATTAGAGTCTATGGCAGCAGTACTCACTGGGAATCTTGGCTTTTTGTGGAGCATCCAGAACCTGGGATTTTATCATGGCAGTATAGCTGGGGTCTATGTAGAGAGCCAGGGACCTTGACTTGTGGACAGCAGGATTTGCAGAGATGGTTACCTCCTCATGGGATGTCAGAAAACAGGACTGAGGGAGCCTTCTGGCTGGAGTGATGATGAGGTATACAATAAGATGGACCTTAAACAATGGTGAGGATTTTAATTAAGGCAAGTGTTACTGCTGTTGACTGGTGATGAGTCCTTGCTTCCCCAAAGTTGAAGAATAACACCAGAGAAGCACACTGAGGCAAGGTCAGAGTGGAAAGTAGAAGTTTATTAAAGGACAGCAGAAAAGACTTCTCCCAGAGGAAGAAGGGGACCCAAGAGATGGAATCCATGGAAGGGCGAATGTGTTCCCCTTTTTGTAGTTCTTTCAGTGATGGAATGTAGGTGGGAAGGCCTGAAGGGTGGGACACTGGTGGGACAAAGAAGTAATCTGGACAGGAAGGACTTTTCAGTCAGCATCTTCAAGTTTGCTGGGAACTGTTTCATTAACACTTCTTTGGGATGGACTCTGGGCTTGGGGATGTTAGACCAGGACGCAAGAAAAGACCACTGACTCCAATTAAAATCAAATTAAAGCAAGCTTATTATTTTGACCGGCTGGGCTGCCTTTCCCTCCCAAAACGGCAGGAACAAGACAGCCCCGAGGCTTCTTTGTGGCCCAGTTTTATAGCCCAAAAAGTTACACAAAGGGGGGGTTACAGATAACAACACTCTGAGGAGCATAACACAAGTTTACATTTTTGCTGGCCCCGGCATCAGAATTTATGGAGATCTTAGAGACTCAGAGAGGGTCATTGTCCGGCCAGGGAAGGCCAGAATTTATGAGGCGTCACTAAGGTTTAGGAAAGGGTTGTTATCTGGTCAGGGAAAACCGGACCTGGGTGAGTTCAGGGCACGGGCAGGCATTCCAAGCAGGTTCAGAATTTGCAGTAATTTATACTAAAGCCAAAATTATCTTTTCATGGTTTTATGGCGAGATGCCCAATTTTAAGAAAGGTTGGGTCTATCATTCCCCCCTTTTCTTATGTGTCCCTTTCAAATCTTTGATAGGGTAGGGGAAGAGCACTGAGGGAATTTTTAATCCCTCAGGTAACAGTCTCTAAATTTTTAGAACTCACCCAAAACTGGTCTCCCTGATTTTACCTGACTTAATTAATTACTTATATTGATAGTCTATTTATTTTTGGCTCCATTGTTGTAAGAAGAGAGGCGTCACTCATTTTGGCTTCTTCTGAGCTGAGAGAGGGTGACATGAGGGGGCACGGCGTGAGGGACATGAGTTTCCTTTTAGAAGTCAGTTCGGTTTGAAGTCTAGTTGGGGAAGAACAGGTTGTAAAGTCATCTGGGGATGGGTGCTTCTATGAGAGAAACAAAAACCATGAGTACTGAGTAAATGTTGCAGCAGCTGGAACGTGTCACTGTATAGAAGTTCCCTCACCAGGCTTTAACATTCCCAGTTATCAGGATTGTAAGCATAACATTTAACTTTTAGTGTTACAGTTGTCCCTCCCCATAAGATACAGTTTAATAATTTAATGTCATCTGATCTTGCAAAATTTTTTTACTAGTATGAGCTCTGTGTCTAATAGAGAAACCTTTAATTCTGTAACTCAGGGCTGGATAATCATACTAGCAAACACGAAGCCTACCTGTGTAGGTTAGGAATATCTGTAGGCCTTAAACAAAAAAAAAAAAAACCTTCTGTCTCTGGAAGCTCCTCTTGATAGTCTCTTTCTATAGTTATCAGGCATTTCTGTCTGAGAATCCTTCTTTGTAGCCTCCAGTCTTACTTATTTTGGGAGGCTAACATAAAGTGTATACCTTAAAATATTATTATTATTATTATTATTATTTAAAATGCCCAGGAATGGCTGTATTTTGGTTTTAATGTCTTTGCTAAGTGTTTAAGATGAAGCAGTCAAACTGACTTTTGTTTCTATCTAAAGTTAAGAGTCAGCTTAGCTTTTATGGGAGTCATTCCTGGGGAAACTTCTCAGTTCTGCTAGTGCCATTTGCGCTAGGATGGGTCTAGGTCTTGCTTGCCCATGTGGCTTCCCTCGGAAGCACCAGGGATGTCTCCCTTCTCTGATGACTCTCCTCTTCATAGCAAATGCACTGATTGGCTTTCTGTTCTCCAGTGGTCTCATTAGTCTCCCTGATCGGGAGGTTATGTGGCCCAGAGTTGCAAAGTTCTTTAGAGAAGTCCCCTGTTCCCTGGATTCAGACTGACTCAGAGGGCAAGAGCCAAATATTGGTTTTTCTGGCCCTTTTAATTTAACTTTAATTTAAAAACTTAATCTTAAACATCCAGCAAATAAATTTTAACAGCCTTATATTAAGAGTACTGGGCTTTAATGTCTATAGCTTTATAATTATTCATCTTTTTATTAATTGGGATCTGTATTATCATATCTGTCTTGTAGGTGATGGCTTATTATCTCGAACTAACCCATGTTGTGTTCTTAAAGCAACACTTCTGTAAAACACTAACAGGGAATCTTTAGATCACTTATAAGGAAATTACAAAATAAAATTAACAAGAGTAAAAACACTTAGTTCGTGTAACAGCTACCCTGAATTTTTGGCTGAGTTATACATTATATCCCCTGTTTGAGATCCTAATAATCTTGACAAAAAAAAAAAAAAAAAAAACAAAAAACCAAACTTTTGAACATAACTTTAAATGAACTAAAATCTGGCCTACTGTTTTCAGTCATTCTCACATGTAGTAAGATGGGACACAGAGCCTCATCTCAGGTAAGGCAGGGCTCTTTATAAATCTTAATTGTTTTAGTTCTAAAGCTGATCTTTGTATTTTAAATTATCATTTTACAAAGTTTACATAAGTTGTTTGAGGTCACATGAACATTAGCTAACACCATATGATATCACATTTAAAACATGAATTAAAGAAAGGCTGAAAGTTTTTAACCTTTACATAGATTAGGCTCTCATTAACTTAAAAATACATTTAAATTGTTCCCCAATGTAAAAAGTAACTTAAAACTTTACATATCTTATTGATAACAGGTAAATAAATCCCCAATATATTTTTTACCATACAACTTCTGAACACCAGCTTGATATAATGCTCTTTCAAAGTTTCTACCTTACAGACTTGTATACCTGGAAGATATGAGCACATTAGTAGCATCACAATTACATTGAATTTTCTACATTAACCAAGTTTAACTTTTAAAGAAATGGCAGTACAGTGCTCTAAAATAACAGTTCTTATTTAACCAGTTGTTTAATTCTTATGGTTGCTTGCTCCAGAAAAAAAATAAAACTTAATAAACACAATGTTATTGGTAAACTTATGTTTTAACAAATTTTTGTCTCTTTAACACATGACTGATTTTTACAATCTTATACAGACCTTAGTACAAACTTATACAGACCGTAGTAAATCAATCAGATATCTAACAAAAGTACTCATGAATGAGTAATCCCATATCAAATTTACTTTACTTATTTTATCAAAATATTAGACAAATGTATTGAACAGTGTAAACCATTTTTTTGTTGAAGGAAAAGTCCTAGAACCAAGGCATATTAGACATTTTATAGACATTAATATTTTATGAGTTTTTTGAACACCTAGAAAAACTTGTAAGCTTAAATTTAAAGACATTTATTTTTATCTGTTTATCCAATTTAAATTGAACCATTTAAATCACATGAATTAAAGATTTTTGGATCCATTTTTTAAAATTTGTTTTTATGAGCGCTCCTTATATATGTTAATTTGTATATCATATATATGATATACGGACATATGTATATATAGACATAACACATAACACAAGTGTGCACACATAACAATAGTAAAGGCCTTAGTAACTTTTCGCAGGTGAAATCTCCATTGCAATGTTTCAAAAACTCCACAGTTGGTCAAAGATAGGACTGATCAGAAAAACATTAACCTAGGTCTGTAGGGTCAAAATCATGAGCTCAAAAAAATACAGAATCTAAGGAAAAAAAACAAGAGTCCTAGTAAAAATGACTGGCCAGTAATTAGTAAATACCATACAATTTACTTTTTTTTTTTTCCTTAGGTCTCAGATCAGTCTCCTACTGAGCTTGCAGGCTTCTTTCATTTGCATTTCAACATAAGTCCTGGCTGAGGTCTGAAGGAGCAGGGAAAAACTGCTATTCTGAGCAGACACCTCAGGCCTAAGGCATTTTAACCATAAGTCATAATTTTCAGGTTCGAATGTTGAAAATTATGATACAAGTTTAAGATACAATTCACAAAATTTTATATCTTTACATCTTGTTTTGTCAACAGATACCATACTATGATTTATTATCCTTGTCCAAATTAATGCACTGGTACACACAGTAACATTTTCCCAGGCTACCCAATTCAAAATTGGTGAAAAAAAGACTGAATGATTAGGAAGTTACTTGCCAACTTGGAAGTAGAGTTCTTTAGTTTTCCATCCTAAGTATTTAAGTTCTCTGGCATGAATTATCTGAAATCATAAACTAAACAATTACCTAAACCCAACTTTTAACTGCAGTTGTGCAATGCATCAAAAACCCATTCAGATACCATATTGTTACAATAAAACATCATCTTTTAGACACACATTCAGCCAAGATCATTCCCAAGAAACAATTTATAATATCAACACATTATTGCACATGTCTTAAAGGGTCAGAAACAAAGACACAGGACAGACAGAGAGGAGCTCCAGACTATGGCTGACAGACAGAAACCATTTAAAACAGAGCAGATAAGAGAAAAATCTCCTACACCAGTGGCACCATAGAAGTCCCCACAAGGGGACCAGATATTTTCACAGAGGGGCAACCTGAAATATAAAATCAAGGGTCTCCATGGCGACTTTACTGCATTAAGTGTCTCCTTTTTCTTTTTCTCTTTTCAAGAAGATAGAGGTGGCATAATCCTTACAGTGCAGGGAAAGAAGGAGGGAATCCCCGAAGCAACAGGGCTTCGGCAGCTGCTGGGAGTCCCTCAGTCCCTCCTTTTACTTACAGGATTCCACCCCAAGCACACTCCATCTCCTAACATTTCAGTAGTCAGTTCTCAAAAAGTTCTGGGGGTGGGGGGGTATCAAAATTTGTAACTGAAAGTTCAGTTCCTGACCTTAGAGCCAATTAATGCCAATTTAATAATGAGGACAGGGTTTTGAGAAAAAGAAAAAGGGAGGTTTATTGCTTTGCTAACAAAGGAGAAACACAGGGGACTCTCTTGATCTGGAGGGACAAGGGGTTTTAAAGGAGTTTCACTTGTTAACCTGGGAGATACTCAGTTCTTAGGTCCCCAGTGTTAGACCGGGATGCAAGAAAAGACCACTGACTCCAATTAAAATCAAATTAAAGCAAGCTTATTATTTTGACCGGCTGGGCTGCCTTTCCCTCCCAAAACGGCGGGAACAAGACAGCCCCGAGGCTTCTTTGTGGCCCAGTTTTATAGCCCAAAAAGTTACACAAAGGGGGGGTTACAGATAACAACACTCTGAGGAGCATAACACAAGTTTACATTTTTGCTGGCCCCGGCATCAGAATTTATGGAGATCTTAGAGACTCAGAGAGGGTCATTGTCCGGCCAGGGAAGGCCAGAATTTATGAGGCGTCACTAAGGTTTAGGAAAGGGTTGTTATCTGGTCAGGGAAAACCGGACCTGGGTGAGTTCAGGGCACGGGCAGGCATTCCAAGCAGGTTCAGAATTTGCAGTAATTTATACTAAAGCCAAAATTATCTTTTCATGGTTTTATGGCGAGATGCCCAATTTTAAGAAAGGTTGGGTCTATCAGGGACATTAACATTCCATGAGTTGTCCTGCATTTCCAGACTTCAATAACATTCCAAGAGTTGTTCAACTTTTCCCAGAATTCATTCTCAACATGGCCTCCATTTTGGATCTTACTCGATATTAGACCTGATTTACCTAACTACACTGACTACCTAACTTTAAATCTGGCTCCACAAGGACATTCTACACACTCAGAACAGCAATAACCAAGGTGAAAAGAGAGGTGGCAAGTCATAAAGACAAAGGATTTATTTAGAGGAGTGGTTCTTAAATTTTTTGTATCAGAGGCTGAGGCAGGAGGATCACTTGAGAGGTCTTGAATTTTTGACAGATTCTGGGCAACAGAGCACAATCCCATTTTTAAAAAACATTATTCATCATGAAGAGCCTTTATCATAAGATGACATCAATTGGTTTTTATTGTTTTGGAAATTAAAATTGAGTAAAATTTGAGTTACTGTGTGAATTCCCTATAGCTGCTCAAGGAAGTTGCCACACAGATAGTGACTTAAATGACAAAAAAAATTATTATCTAGGTTCCTGTAGTAAGAAGTCTAAGATGAGTTTCACAGGGCTAAAATGAAGGTATGCCAGGCAGCAATCTCTTGATGTCTAGCTCCCAAGATCAACCTCAGCTCCCTGGGATTACAGATGTGCACCATTAAGCCCAGCAAAATATTCTTAATCATATCTACAAAATCCCTTTTGTCACTTAAGATAACATATTGAAAGTTTCCACAGATGAAACATGTATATATCTTTGAAAGACCATTATTCTGCTTGTCACAATTAGTAATTTACTAATTGCACATTGGCACACATTCATAAATCCTAGGGACTTGGGAAGTTGAGGCAAGTGGATCAAAAGTTTGAGGAGAGCCTGGGACACTTAGCCAGACCTTGTTTCAAAATAAAACAGAGGGCTGTGGATGTAGCTCAGTGGCCCACACCCCTGGACTCATACCTCAGTACCACAACACACACACACACACACACACACACACACACACACACACAGAGTTATAAATGCATTACAAGTTAACATAAAATTGTTATAAATAATAATCAAAAAAGTGAGAAGAGCAGTATTGTTTTACTCTTTTGCAAATATTTTAAATTCTAGCATGAGAAAATACCAGATTCTTGAAATTTACTTCTGCATTCAGTTTCTTGGGTTGTAAGGGTCCGGCAAATGTCGGAGGAAGAGACTACCAAGAGACTGACTCATGCAAACTGCAAAAGGGGATTTATTGAGATTCCAGCATGCTGGGGCTCTGTGCTCACTCAAGAAGGGAGAGCAGCCCAGAGCCCAGAGCAGAGGTTAAGCAGTGCTTAAGTACGCTTTTTGGAGAGGGCAGGGGCTTTGCATACATCAGAACAAATCATCATGAGGCACGGGAAAATTGAACAACAACTCTCAAACTTGATTAGTACATTCATTGGCGGGAACAGGTCAGGTGGGGGTGATTGGTCATTCCTAAAGTGGGGTACACATTCAAACTGATTGGTTTGGGCCCTGAAGGCCTATGTGCCAAGCTACACAGGGTCCTAGGTTATTAAACAACTAAATGGTCAGTACTGGGCATTGTCTTAACTGCCTCAGGAATTTCAGGTTCTGTGTGCAGTTCAGAAACTTTACAATACCTAGTCCTTTACATTTTAACTCAGGCTTTGCAGTTTAGAAGCAGCTTTACAATGCCTGGTCCTTTACATTTTAACTCAGGCTTTGCAGTTTAGAAACTTTACCCTTTCAGGGTTAATGTAAGTTTGGTAGTCTCTGGTCAAATTCTGCTGTACAAATATGAAATTATGGTAATAAAAAGGCAAATAATGTATTATACTATGAAAAGTTTTCATTTTATGGACCCTCTGAAAGAGTTTCGTGTTCCATTGGGGCTTCTGGATTATACTTTTGATGGTTATGTTTTGAGATTATCTGAGGTATGAGGTGTAGGTGTGGATGATGACCTTGGAACTATTGTTGTCATATTGATCTCCCACCTATGGTGGCCACAGAGTTCCCAAATGTCTGTAAGTTATACTGACATCAATAGAGGCTTTATGAATTGGAAAAGGTGTCACTATGTTGCTTTTTATTTTTATTTCTTAGTTGTAGATGTGTTATCGCTGTTTTACTGGTGAAGAGTCCTTGCTTCCTCAATGTGAAAGGGTAAAGTTTCTAAGCTGGAAAGCTTGAATGTAAAAGATTAGGTATTATTAAGTTCCTCTGTTACACCCAGATTCCTGAGATAGTTAAAACAATGCCCTACTGGCCATTTAGCCTAGGGCCCTGTGCAGTAAGTCACAGGGCCTGAACCAATCAGTTTGAATGTGTAACCCGCTTAGGAATGACCAATCACCCCCGCCCGACCTGTTCCCGCCAATGAATGTGCCAATCACGTCTCAGAGTTGTTGTTCAATTTTCCCGCGCCTCATGATGATTTGTTCTGATGTATGCAAAGCCCACCGCCCTCTCCAGAAAGTGTACTTAAGCTCTGCTTGACCTCAGCTTGGGGCTCTGGGCTGCTCTCCCTTCTTGAATGAGCACAGAGCCCCAGCACGCTGGAATGGATCCCCAATAAATCCCCTTTTGCCAATTGCATGGAGTAAGTCTCTTGTGTGGTCTCTTGCTCCGACGCTCCGCCGGACCCTAACAAATGTTGAAGTATAACACTAGAGAAGCACGCCAAGGCAAGTTCAGAGTGGAAAGTAGAGGCTTTATTAAAGGACAGCAGAAAAGACTTCTCCCCTCCCCGGAGGAAGAAGGGGACCCAAGAGGTGGAATCCATGGAAGGGTAAATGTGTTCCCCATTTTATAGCTAAGGTCTTCATCTAGCTTTCCCCCATTCCTGTCCTTTGTTCTGTTATCTTTCAGTGATGGAATATAGGGTGGGGCACAGGTGGGCCAAAGGAGTAATCTGGGCAGGAAGGACTTTTGGATTAGCATCTCCATCTTTGCTGGGAGCTGTTTCATTACCATTTCTTTAAATGGGCTCTGGGCCTTGGGGACATTAACATTCCAAGAGTTGTTCTGCTTTTCCCTGGACTCCATTCTCAACATTAGACTGGATTTACCTAACTACATTAACTACCTATCTTTAAATCTGGCTTCAGATGGACACAATATCTTTATTTATTTACTTATTTTTATGTGCTGCTGAGATTCAAACTCAGTTCCTCATGCATGCAAAGCAAGTGATCTACCACTGAGCTACAACCCCAGTCCACTATGTTGTTTTTATGTTATTATTTTTGCAGTACTGATGATTGAACCTGGGGGCTCTTGCATGTTTGGCAACTGCTCTGCCACTAGGCAAGATCTCTCTCTCTCTCTCTCTCCTTGCCTTTATTTTATTGTTATTTTGAGACACAAGGGATTGCTAGGTTGCCCAGGTTGGCCTTGACCTTTCCAGGGCTCCTCCTGCCTCAGCTTCCCAAGTCAACAGTCAAGTGTTGGGCTATGCCTAGGCTCCGTGAGTGGTTTCTAGTGTGTCTCTGCTTGGGCTCACAGGAGGGTGTGCAGCATGCAGCACCACCCAAAGGAGCCGACTCCATGGTCTACCCATTTGCTCAGCTCAAGTTGATGCTGCACACCACCCAAAGGAGCCGATTCCATGGTCTGCCCATTTGCTCAGCTCAAGTTGATTCCTTTCTATGGAACCTCCCATTGCAGGGACACCAGGCAGCCTTGGCTTTAGCTTTCTTGGGTGTCCACTTCCGTGAGCAACACAGACCCTGGGCCGCTCACGGGAACCCCAGCTCGGGATGTGGACCGGGCAGATCACAACCTGGAAAGAGACCCCGCCCTTGAGGCTCAGGAGGTGAGACAAAGCCCGAGTGTGCAATGGCAGGCTGCTCGCTATTAGCTCACCTGGACGCTAAGGTTGATCTGCTGTCCTTCCGGAGCGCCTCCGCGCAGGTGAGCGCGGGTTTCCCACTTGCGGTGGCTTCAGAGAGTGAGAGGGCGGGTGCGACAGGCGGGACGGGGGCGTGCGTGGGGACCACGGGGTGGCGGGAAGCGGAGGCTCCTGCCTTTGTGGATATGGCGGCGCAGGGGAGAGGGGAGTCCTGAAACGTGCCATCCTGGCCTCCTTCGGAACCCTAATTGGGCACCACGGTCCTAAGGTGAAGGTCAGGTGGAGAGGGACAGCTCCCTCTGACTGCTCAAGTGGTAGTCGCATCCTTAATGCAGAGGGGTCTGAGCTGCTCAGGAGCCTGCTTCTTAGAGGTCAAGGCTGTAATTAGCTGGAGGGACTCTTGGTGGCTGAGAGCACCTCTGAGCTTGTCCTATTCTAAAAGCCAGAGTTGTCCTTGATGGGACTTAAACTTCTGGTACTTGATTGAGGAAGGACAGAAGTCACATCCTTGTACACATTTCTGAGATTAGCCTAGGGACCTGCATCTCCAGGCACTGGGACAGTGTGCCTGACACTTGGGGAGGCTAGGCACCTAATCTTCTTCTTCTTGTTTTTTTTTTTTCTTTCTTTCTTGTTAAAATTTTGAGTAACTATCAAAGTAACTTTAAAATTGAAAATAAGAAACCTACTTCCATGGCTCAGGATTTTGAGAAAATTGTTTTTACAGAATGTTGTATTGGGCATATATAATCACAACACCCAGGTTTGCTGGGTTCCATGTGGTGATAACAGGTCTCTAAGAGCTGGTGATCTCTGCATTCAAAGCTGAAAACTGGAGTTCTATGATGGCAGGTCTCACAGGATTCTGTATTCCTGATAGAGAGGTGTAAAATGTTGATTCTAGTGATGGCAGAATATGCAAGGATGTTCAGTTCTATGTGGAGTTCCATGGAACTAATGTTGTATGCTTGTAGGATTCACAGGGCTGCTTGGCTCTATATGGTGAACCTGGAAGTTCATTATGGCTTGATGTTCAGGACTGCAGCCTCTTCACAGATTTCCAGAAAACTGGGGATCTATTAAGTCAGAACACCCAAGGCTGCTAGAATCTGTTCAGAGATCAAAGGAACCCTAGTTCTATGATAGCAGGACACTAAAAGCTGCTGGACTGTATATGAAGAGTAAGGGAACTGGCTTTATAAAGTTGCAGAACTTGCAGAAATGCTGAGCATTTTGTGGAGAGCCAGAGAACATGGTATCTAAATTGGAAGGAAATACAAGATTGGACTCTGAAAAAACAGGATATTGTTTTTCTACTGAGCTCTTTGTGGAGAGCCAGGGTACTGGAGGTCTAGAAAGGCAGCAGTTGTAAAGCTGCAGGGCACTTTATGAGGAACCAGGAAACCAGGGACCTATTAGAGCAGGATTCTGAGGTC
The DNA here is from genome assembly GCF_045843805.1 of Urocitellus parryii. Lineage (NCBI taxonomy): Eukaryota > Metazoa > Chordata > Mammalia > Rodentia > Sciuridae > Urocitellus > Urocitellus parryii. The sequence continues at coordinate 154,347,468 of NC_135538.1, read as the reverse complement.
TGCTGAGTGCTAGGTGGAGACCAAGGAAAATGGAGTACTATTATGGTAGGAATCACAGGACATTTAGAAAACATATGGAGAAATGGAAAACAGGGCATCTATGATGGCACACATTGTGGTACCACTGGGAATGGGGTTCTATGATGGCAGGGCTTGCAAGGCTAATGGACTTGGTGGAGAGCCAGGGATATGTGGTTTTATTGATGGCATGATTTGGAGTTCTACTGGTCTCTATGTGTTGGACTACTATAAAGGATTTATATGGATGACAAACCTCATAAGGATTGCAGGGTTATACATGGAGTACCAGAGAAGTGGCATTTCTGAGGACATGATTTCCAGTGCTGCTGAGCACTTTTGAATAGCCCAGGACTGGGATTCTAATGATGAAAGGAAACAGGACTTCTGGATTTTATAAGGAGAGTCAGGGAAGTGGATTTCAGGATTCACAGAATTGCTAGGTTCTAGGTGGAGAGTGAAGAATGTGGGGTTCTATGATGGAAAACTATTCAGGACTGCTGGAATCTATGTGGTGAGACATTGAGCTATGCTGCAGTCTGGCTGGGCACAATTCAGGAGCCACTTGTCAAAAGAAATGAACTTTATTTTTAGAACACACACACCACACCACACAGCTCTTCAGGAATCCCCTCAGAGCCCAACTGCCACCACCGGCTTCCCACAAGCCTCTCAACCTCCCCCACGCCCCCAGTTCTGGAGGCCGATTGGCTGGGTTATGTAGGTGGACCCAGAAAAGTCCCCCAATGAGCAGCTCTGTGGTCTGAAAGGGAGGGGAAACAGCCCAATGAGCATCACCACAGAGGAGCCAATCAGTTGGCAGCTAGAAGTTTGCTGGGGCCGCTGTGAGCCAATCATCAGCTGGCAGCTGGAATTTTGCTGGGGCCCCTTCGGCTGTGGCTCTCAACATCTCCTCCTCTCTGTTTAAACAACAAGCATGTGGCTTAGGGACCGTGCCTGCCTTAGGTTGTCCAATACTACATATGGTCCTTACCCGTCTTTGGATGAGCTAACCTCAAGGCGTCAGCCTCCTGTCTTAGGTTGGTACCATTGCAATTGGATCTTACCCGTCATTGACTACCAGTCCAGCATGCAGCCACACTTGTGGATAGATCTTTGTACCAGCGGGGGAGGGGTGAGGTTCTTTGCCTCACCTCTGTTGGCCCCCAAATTTTAGCTGAACGACCACCACAAGCAGAAGGGAGGAAGATACACCAAGCCAATTGACGGCTCCTTTTGGAAAAATTGTATCACCGATGACACCATCAGCAAAAATACCCCAACACTACCACAAGTCACTGCACCAACAGATAGTTCACAATGCATACAAGTGATACATAGTCCAGGCAAGTTCTGCAAGCAGTTCAGTGATAGCTATTGCAGAAGCTGTAGATAGGAATTCTGGCAATAATGGCTAAAGAAAAAAATATGTAACATTCCAGAAGGCACTAAAAGAAAACAATTTTCTGAACAATTTACATTATCTTGAACAGAATTATTAAATATAATGAAAAGGAAAGGTGAAAGTAAAGAAACAGATCTGTTAACCTCCTTTTTTGTTCACATATTAAAACAATCCTCAACAGCTGTTTACACAATTTAAATTAAACCATTTAAATCATGTGAATAAAAAAATTATTTGGATCCATTTTTTCATGAGCGCTCATCATATAAGATATATGGACATACATACATACAAACATACAACATAAAACACAAGTGTGCACACATAATATAATACATACAACACATAACATAATAGTAAAGGCCTTATAACTTTTTACAGGTGAAATCTCCATTGCAATGTTTAAAAACTCTATAGTCAAAAAATAGAACTTATCAGCAAAACATTAACCTAGGTCTGTATGAGCTCAAAAAACAAAATAGAACTTCATGATGTGGGAAAGGGTAATAATAAAATAGATGTTGAAAAAAGCATCCTGGTTCTGTGGCATATGTAAGGGTAGCCAAACTGGAGTTCTGTATATCAGCTGTTATGAATTTGAGCCAAATCATCTTCTTTTTGGTCTGTAGAAATCACTTTAGTTAATCTCTCTGGAATCCAAATCAGCTGCTGTTCTCCCTGTGGAAACACACAAACAGACCCCCGACTCCAGACAATCACTGGGTCAGGACATTTCCATTGTCCTGTTAGAATATCCTTCCAAAGTACCTTGGGCTTATGTACATTTTTTGGACACATATACCTTTCCATAGCACTAAGTCCTGATGAATCCAAATTTTAAAAGTTTAGAGTAAAAAGTTTAGAGTATTTTAAGTTTATCTTTGGGGAATATATACCCCTTCCCAATTCCTCTTTTTGCTTTAATAAGTACATTTTAATAGTTTGATGAGCTCTTTCAACTATGCCTTGTCCCTGTGGATTGTATGGGATTCCTGTTATATGAGTAATGCCAAATGATGAGCAAAATTGTTTAAAAGAGGTAGAAGAATAACCAGGGGCATTATCTGTTTTTAACTGTTTTGGAATGCCCACAGTGGCAAAATTTTGTAAGCAATGAGCTATAATATCTTTAGTTTTTTCTCTGGCATGAAGGGAGCCCATCAAAAATCCGGAAGAAGTATCAACTGTAACATGCAAATATTTTAATTTTCCAAATTCTGGCAAGTGTGTGACATCCATCTGCCAAATATGGTTAGGTATCAGTCCTCTAGGATTGACTCCAAGATTAACTTGTGGTAAAAAGGTCACACAATTTTGACATTGTTTTATTATTTGTCTAGCTTTTTCCTTAGTTATTTTAAAACACTTTTGTAAAGTATTAGCATTGACATGGAACTTTTTATGAGAATTTGTAGCTTCTTCTAGTGTAGAGAAAATATGTATGTCATGTGTAGTTTTATCTGCTAAATCATTGCCCAAACTAAGGGCTCCAGGCAATCCTGTATGTGCTCTGATATGTCCTATAAAGAATGGATCTTTTCTGTCCCAGATTAGACTTTATATAGTGGAAAACAAAGAGAAAACAGTAGAGGAAGGAGAAATCCTACCAGCATTTTCAAGGGATACTATAGCATTAAGTATATACTGACTATCAGAAAATAAATTAATACAGAATCTTTAAACATCACAAAAGCTTGTAATACTGCATTAAGCTCTACCTTTTGAGCTGATTGTTTGGATACTAAAAATGTAAAAGTTTGATCAGGGGTAACTACTGCTGCTGTACCATTATTTGACCCATCAGTGAATATATTTGGAGCATTCATGATAGGGGTTTTTCTTGTCATTTTTGGAAAAACTACAGGATGCTTAGACCAAAAAGACAACAAAGGAGTAGATGGTAAGTGATTATCAAATGAAACCTTAGATTTACACATGATTATTGTCCAAGTATTTAACTCATTAGCTAACTCATCAATTTGATCCATAGTATATGGAGTAATAATTTTATTGGGAGAAATTCCAAACACTGTCTTTGCTGCTTTTATTCCTTTGAGTATTAATTGTCCTACAGCCTCAGGATACCTAGTAAGAATAGAGTTAGGAGAATAAGATAAATGTATCCATAATAATGGACCTTCTTGCCAAAATACTCAGGAATCCCTGATTGAGCAGGTCCCATAATAACCATCTCATTATTAATGGCTCTTAAATCTTGCAATAATCTCCATTTACCAGATTTCTTTTTGATGACAAAAATGGGAGTATTATGGGGAGCTATGGAAGGTTGTATATGTCCCTCCACTAATTGTTGTTTGACCAGGTCATGGGCTACTTGTATCTTTTCTTTAGTCAGGGGCCACTGAGGAACCCATACTGGTCCAAGTAATTTTGATTGTCTCAGTGGCCCCTTCTGAAAACCCAATCCATGTCTATTTATTCCTTGATCTATTTGAATTGGTGCTGCTATACCTTGTTCTTGTTCTTTCCCAAAACCTTGTCTAGCCCTAGCAGTGGGCGCATTAGGATTGATATTATTTGTTAATGTCAAACCTAATTGATCTAGGACATCTCATCCCCATAAATTTATAGGAAGATGATCCAAGAATACCATTGCACTTCTATGGGGATTAGTCGCCACTCCTAGGCCTCAAAGCATTTGAGTGGCTTGTTGTAATGGCCAATGTTTTGGCCATTCTTGATGAGATATGATGCTAAGGTCAGCACCTGTGTCCAGTAGCCCATTAAATTCATGTCCTTTAATATTTAGTTTTAGCATTGGGCGAGAATCTAAATTTAAAGACAGCATAGCCCAATCTACACCTGTGGAGGCTAATCCCCTGGAACCTCTTTCTACATTACGACTGGAAAATTTATCATGCAGGCTGCGTATTATTAACAACTGTGCTATTCTATCTCCTGGTGAAATTACTGATATACCTCTTGGAGAACTAGCTATAATTTTTATTTCACCTACATAATCAGGATCAATTACCCCAGGACTTATCGTAAGTCCTTTTAGTGTAGAAGAACTGCATCCCAATAATAAGCCTACTGTTCCTTGGGGAAGAGGTCCTTTTACTCCTGTGGGAATGATTTGGACTCCCATCTCTGGAATTAGTACTGTTCTGGCGGAGGTGCAGATGTCCAACCCTTGCTCCCTCTAGTTTGTCTGATGAGGGATTTAATGGACAATGTGTCCTGGGCACTACCCTGATGGTGTTGCTGGGTTCCTCCACTGCCCCGTATATTTGTGGTTATGGGCCCTGGAGCATTGGGCCCCCCAGTCCGTTTTTTGGCAATGGAGCCTGATGCCTCCCTCCACAATATCATGGGTAAATACCTTGTCCTTGTCCATTTTTTGATAAGGGAGTACCCTCTATGGTGGTTTGAGAACGGCATTCATTAGCCCAATGTCTCCCTCTATGGCATCGTGGGCAAATACCCGGTATTCTATTCCTTTGATACCTAGTTTTGTTAAACCCTTTTCCTATGGGGCAATTCCTTTTAAAATATCCTGTTTGTTCACAATTGTAGCATGTTTTTGGCCTGGCATCTAAAGCCTGTTGTACTGTGGCCAAGACTTGCCCTTGTTCATTAATGTCTCTACATAATTTAATATATGTGTTTAAATCTTCATTTTTCCATGGTCTAATGACCTCTCTGCAGCAAGGATTTGCTTGGTTATAAGCCAGTTGTTTTATAAATGGCATTGCTTGTTCTGTATCCCCAAAAATTCTGGCAGCTGTTTGAATAAGCCTATCTATAAATTCAGCGTAAGGTTCATTGGCTCTCTGTATTACCTTAAATAGCTGACCTTGTAAATCTCCATGTCCTTGTAAAGTCTTCCATGCCCTAACCGCATCTGCAGCAATTTGTGCATATATGCCAGGATCATATTCAATTTGTTGCTGTTGACCCTCATAAGGTCCTTTTCCTAACAACATATCTAGATTTCTTTGAGGGTAACCAGCTGTTTCATTTCATCTAGCTGTCTCCGTGCAAAATTCCTCATTGGCAACCTTCCATAACAAATATTGTCCTCCATTTAGCACAGATTTACACATGCTAGCCCAATCTGCTGGCGTCATGTCCAAGTTGGTAAATGGATTCGACCATGCTTAAGGTGAAAGGTGCTTGGGGACCATAGGTTGTTACACCCTCCTTTAACTGCTTCACTGTTTTGAAATCTAAAGCACGGTGAATTTGTTGCCCTCCTGCCTGTTCAAGTACAGGGCATGCTAATCTTTGAGATCCTGTCTCAGGATCCCCTTTATCAACTACGGGGGTTGAGGGCCACTCACCTGTCTCCCTAGGTGGAGCTGTTGGTTGAATTACGCCCTCTGGTGATAGAACAGAGTTAGTAGCAGCCTCCTGTTGTAGCCTTTTTCCTAATAGCCCCTTTTCCTTTAAATTTTCTTCCTCTGTCTGACTAGCTTGAGAGACCTTCTCTTTTGCTTGATCTAAAATGTCTTTCTCCATGGTCTGAACCTCAACAATTTACTTAACACTCTTTCAGTTTGTTTTTTACTAATTTCTAATCTACTATAAAGATAACGCAACCCAATAAGATCGCACAAAACAAAACTGAAATTGAATGAAATGGGCCACCAAATACCGCAGTCTGGCTTGGCACAAAATAACTCAGCCACCACAAACGCCTTGTAGATTCAAACAGCAACTCTTTATTCCCGAACTCTCACCGACACTTTATACACACGTTCTGGTAAAATACACTCCCTCCCCTGGGCTCTGTGTACCAATACTCTCAGAACCCCAGAGAACTCAATGGGAACTCTAAAGGAGCGGGCGCCTGAGGCAGCAGGATATGCCCTAATCCTGCAGCCGCCCTATTCCCAGGAGGATCCACCCTAAACCTGGAGCCGCCCTAATCCCTGAGCAGGGTCACCTTTTAATTACATTACTTTTAGATGCTCTAGTAGTAAATTACATTACTTTTAGATGCTCTGGTAGTAAATATCATATTAAAGACAACAGGGCAGCATAGATGTTATTATGGAGACTATATTAGTATTAAAGGTCACAGGGCAAATATTACATCAGTTTTAGATAACAGTATGCCTATTATATTAGTGTCAAAGGCCACAATACAGATATTATATTAATATGAGATGCCATAGTGTGAATAACATAATAATTGCCACATGGCAACTATCATATTACATTTAATGCTCTAGTATGGATATCAATTAGTAGTAAAGGTCAGGGAAACCATTGTGTCACTTTTAGATTCTCTAGTATGGCCATAATATTAGCATCAAAGATAATAAGGTAGCTATTATATTAATTTTAGAACACACAGGATGAGTATAACATGAACTTAAATAACACAGGGCAGCTATTATATCAGTTTTAGGTATTATATATTGGCATCACATTAGTATTAGTTTTTAATGCTCAAATATGGATATCATATTAATATTGAAGGCCGTAGGATAACTAATGTATCAATTTTATATGATATAATAAGAATTTCATATTAGTATTAAAGACCACAGCTCAGATATTTTGTAAGTGTTAGTTTCAATAGCATGGATATTTTATTAATATTCAAAGCCACATAGAAGCTATTGTATCAGTTTTAGAATAAATAGTATGGATATTATATTAATATCAAAGGCCATAGGGAGCTATTATATTGACAAGTTATATTATTCTTGAAGCCAAAGTTCAGCTATTATAATAGTTTAAGATGTTATATTATTAATATTACCTTAATTCAAAGACAACTGGTCTTATGTTAGTTTTAGATGTTATATAATGGAAATATATACTAGTAAGAAAGTCCATAGTGAAGCTCTTTGCAGCTCTTATATTACTGTTGGATGCTACACTACAGAAATTATATTAATATTAAAGGCCACAGGCAGGTATTATATTAATTTTAGATGCAATAGTATGAATATTATCACAGTTATAAAACCAAAAAGTAGCCATTGTATTAATTTTAAATGCTATATTTAGATATCATATATGTATAAAGGCCATAAGGCACATAATATGTCTATATAAGATACTATAGTATGAATATTACATCAATGTTAACATCCACTAGGCAGGTATTATATTGATTTTGGATACTATAATATGGATATCATGTTATTGTTAAGGTATTATAGTGTGGCTATCATTATTATAAATTTATTGTATTAATTTTAGATTCTATAGTGTGTATATTAACATAATATCCACAAGGCAGATATTAGTTTTACATGGTATATTATGGGAATAAGTAGAGGTCACAGAACACCTATTTTATTAGTTTTTGATACTATAGTATGAATGTTATATTAATATTAAAAGCCACAGCATAGCTATTATATCAAATTTACATTATAATAAGTTTTAAATGCTATATTATGAACATTATAGTAGTATTAAAGTTTATAGGCAGTTATTATATTAGTTTTAGATGCTATTATATGGATATTATATTCATATTTAAGGCCACAGGACAGAGTATATTTGTTTTAGAACTCACAATATGGAAATAATTGAATGCAAAGATCAGCTATTATATTAGTGTTACATGCCACAGGCCAAGTATTAGATTCATTTCAGATGCCATGGTATTGATATCACATTTATGTCAAGGCCTCAGCACAGGTATTGCATTAGTTGTAGATGCTATCTTATGGGCATCATATTAGCATGAAAGCAACATTGAAGCAATTACCTTGATTCTGGAGGCCACACTGTGGATATTATATTAATATTAAAAGACACAAAAAAGGTATTATATTCATTTTTCAGGCAACAGTTTGGATATTATATTAATAATAAAGGAAACAGGTCAATGATTTAATTAGTTTTAGTTGATATAGTATCTATATCATATTAACATGAAAGTTCAAAGGGCAACTATTACATCATATAGTTATGATATTAATAATATTAATAATAGCATCACAGGCAGCTCTTACAGTGCTTTAAGATGCTGTAGTATACACATCATATTAGTATTAAAGCCCAGCCAGGCAGTGGCACATGCCTGTAATTCCAATGAGTTAGGAAGCTAAGGCAGGAGGATTACAAGTTCAAGATTAGCCTCAGCAACTTAGTGAGTCCCCAAGCAATTTATCAAAATCCTGTGTCAAAATAAATTTTAAAAATTTAAAAGGGGCTGGGGATGGGGTTAAATGCCCCTAGTTTCAACTCCTAGTACCAAAAAAAAATGCACTAAAGCCCAAACTTCAGTTATTATATTAGTCCTATATGCTATACTATGTATATCCTACTAGTATTAAGCTATTATATTCATTTTAAATACTATAGTTTAGATATCATATTACTATTAAATGCCAGAACTATAAGCATTTAGTTACATTATATTAACTTTAGATACTGTAGTATGGATATCATAATAGTATCAAAGTCCATAGGGCAACTAATATATTACTTTTAGATGACATAGTATAGAGATTTTATTAAATTTAAGGCTAAAGGTCATAGGGATGATATTATATCAATTTTAAATGCTATATTATAGATATCATATTATATGGATATCATATTAAAGGCCACAGAGTAGCTATCATATCAATGTAAGATGCTATAATAAGGATGTCATATTGGTAGTCAAGGACACAGGGCAGCTATTATATCAGTTTTAGATGCAAGCATATGGGCATTACATTAATGGCTACAGGGTAGATATTATATTAGCTTGAGATGCTATAGCATGGATATTAATTTTGTATAAAAGACTACAGGGCAGCTGTTATATTAGTTTTGGATGCTATAGTTTGGATATTTTATTAACATTAGAGGTCACAGGGAAGTTATTATATTAATTTTAAATGCTGTGTATGGATAATATATAGTATTAAAAACCTCAGGGCAGTTATTATATTAGTTGTACTTTCCATAATATGAATATTACATCAATATCAAAGCCAAAGAGCAGCTATTATATTAATGTAGATGCTGTAGTATGGATATTATACTAATATGAAAGGCTACAGTAGAGCTATACTATCCTATTCTGCAGCCACAGTATGCATATATTAATTCAAAATGCCACAGGAAAGTTTTTACAGTACTGTAAAATGCTACAGTAAACATACTACATTAGTATTAAAGGCCAAAGTTTAGTTATTATATTAATTTTACATACTATATTATTTTTAGATAGTATTGTGGATATCATAATAGTATGGCAACTATTATATCAGATATAGACACTACATTATGGAGAATTTATTAATATTAATGGCCATAAGTCAGCTATCTTATCAATTTTACATGCCAAAATAGGTAATCAAATTAGTACTAATGGCTGCAGGACAGCTATTATATTAGTATTAAGAGCACAGGGGAGGGGCTGGGGATGTGGCTCAAGCGGTAGCGCGCCCGCCTGGCATGCATGCGGCCCAGGTTCGATCCTCAGCACCACGTACAAACAAAGATGTTGTGTCTGCTGAAAACTAAAAAATAAATTAAATTTAAAAAAAAAAAAAGAGCACAGGGGGAGATATTATATCCATTTTAGATGATAGAATATATATGTCTTACTTGTATTGAAGGCTACAGGGCAGCTATTATATCAGTTTTAGATGCTACACTAAGCAGTTTTATATATTCTACTAGAATGATATCATATTAGTATTAAAGGCATCAGGGCAACTATTTGTTTTAGTTGCTGCAGTATGTATATTATTTAGTGTTAAGACCACAGTACAGCTATTATATTAATTCAGATGCTACAGTATAATGTTATATTAATATTAAAGGTCACAGGGCAGCTATTTTATCAGTTTAAGATTATATAATATGAATATCATATTAGTATTATATATTATATTATATTATTAAAGGCCACAGCGTAGCTCTTATATTAGCTTTGGATACTATAGGATGGATATTTTTAGTTTTAAAGATCTCAGGGCAGCCATTGCTGTCCCCTCTGGCAGGACACATCAACGTGGGCAGGAACCTAGATGGGGAGGAATGAAGGGACAAGAGACAGGAAAGGTGACAGCAAGACAAAAGTTCTGATCAAGCTGCAAACTTTCATTGTTCACACAGGGGTATTTATATGCTGGGGATGGGGAAGGTCTCCAATCAGCAATTGCTGGATGTGGGTGGGTATTCATATGCTAGGGATAGGGAAGGTCTCCAATCAGCAATTGCTGGATGTGGGTGGGTATTCATATGCTGGAGATGGGGAAGGTCTCCAATCAGCAATTGCTGGATGTGGGTGGTGAAACTGCCAGCTGCAAGATGTCTGATGATCCTGATAACCGCAGGATGTTCCAGGGAGATAGGTAGCTGCAGGATGCCTCCCAGGCAGGATGTCTCCCAGGGGGCTGTCAGGCTGATCTTTGAAGGAGAATTTCCTTCTAGTCCCTGACACATTACATCAGTTTTAGATGTTCTAGCATGGATATCATATTAGTATTAAAGACCCAGGTCAAGAATTATGTCACTTTTTGATGTTCAAGTATGCATAACATTTTAGTATTAAAGTCAACATGACAGTTGATATGTTAATTTCAATAGTATAGCATAAATATCATTAGTTTAATGGCTACAAAGCAGATATTATACTAGCTTAATGTACTATAATATAAATATCATGCTAATATTAAAGGCTATAGAGCACCTGTTTATCAGTTTTAGAATCTATATAATATATATTAAATGTTAAAATCCACCAGAGAGTTATTATATTGGTTTCACAGGCTAGAGAAAAGGTGTCACATTAATATTAAAGGTCACAAGACATCTATTACATTGATTTTAGAGGCCATAATATGGATATCATATTAGTATTAAAAGCTACAGGGGAGCTATTATATTAGTTTTAGATGCCATAGTATGGCTATCACATTAGATTTAAAGGCCACAGCCCAGCTACTATATTCATTTTGGGTACTATAGTTTGGATATCATATTAGTATTAAAGGCCTCTAATGCTTTGATATCTGTTTTTGATGCTATAATGGCTCTGATATCTGTTTTTGATGCTGTAATATGGAAATCATATTAATAATAAATGCCAAAGAGCAGTTATTTTATCAGTTTTCCATGCCATATTATGGAGACCATATCCATAACAAAGGCCACAGGATAGCTATCATATTAGATTTAGAGGTCATAGTATACATAATATTTTAATAGTGAAGTCTATAGGGAAGCTATTATATTAGTTTTACATGCTGTCACAAAATTATTTTTTTTTTTATTGGTCGTTCATAACATTACATAGTTCTTAATACATCATATTACACGGTTTGATTCAAGTGGATTATGAACTCCCCCTTTTACCCCGTATACAAATTGCTGTATCACATCAGTTACCCTTCCATTGATTGACATATTGCCTTTCTAGTGTCTGATGTATTCTGCTGTCTGTCCTATTCTCTACTATCCCCCCTCCCCTCCCCTTCCCTCCCCTCCCCCCCCTCCCCTTTTCTCTCTCTACCCCTTTTACTGTAAATCATTTCTTCCATTTGTATTATCTTGTCTTACCCCTCCATTCCTCTTATATGACATTTTGTATAACCCTGAGGATCGCCTTCCATTTCCATGCACTTTCCCTTCTCACTCCCTTTCCCTCCCACCTCTCATCCCTGTTTAATGTAAATATTCTTCTCAAGCTCTTCGTCCCTACCCTGTCCTTGTTAACTCCCCTTATATCAAAGGAGTCATTTGGTATTTGTTTTTTAAAGATTGACTAGCTTCACTTAGCATAATCTGCTCTAATGCCATCCATTTCCCTCCAAATTCTATGATTTTGTCATTTTTTAATGCAGAATAATACTCCATTGTATATAAATGCCACATTTTTTTTATCCATTCATCTATTGAAGGGCATCTAGGCTGGTTCCACAGTCTTGCTATCGTGAATTGAGCTGCTATGAACATCGATGTAGCAGTGTCCCTGTAGCATGCTCTTGTTAGGGCTTTAGGGAATAGACCGAGAAGGGGAATAGCTGGGTCAAATGGTGGTTCCATTCCCAGCTTTCCGAGAAATCTCCATACTGCTTTCCAGATTGGCTGCACCAATTTGCAGTCCCACCAGCAATGAACAAGAGTGCCCTTTTCCCCACATCCTCTCCAGCACTTATTGTTGTTTGACTTCCTAATGGCTGCCAGTCTTACTGGAGTGAGATGGTATCTTAGGGTAGTTTTGATTTGCATTTCTCTGACTGCTAGCGATGGTGAGCCTTTTTTCATGTACTTGTTGATTGATTGTATGTCCTCCTCTGAGAAGTGTCTGTTCAGGTCCTTGGCCCATTTATTGATTGGGTTATTTGTTATCTTATTGTCTAATTTTTTGAGTTCTTTGTATATTCTGGTTATTAGGGCTCTATCTGAAGTGTGTGGAGTAAAGATTTGTTCCCAGGATGTAGGCTCCCTGTTTATCTCTCTTATTGTTTCTTTTGCTGAGAAAAAACTTTTTAGTTTGAGTAAGTCCCATTTGTTGATTCTATTTGTTAACTCTAGCGCTATGGGTGTCCTATTGAGGAATTTGGAGCCCGATCCCACAGCGTGTAGATCATAACCAACTTTTTCTTCTATCAGATGCCGTGTCTCTGATTTAATATCAAGCTCCTTGATCCATTTTGAGTTAACTTTTGTGCACGGCGAGAGATAGGGATTCAGATTCATTTTGGTGCAAATGGATTTCCAGTTTTCCCAGCACCATTTGTTGAAGATGCTATCCTTCCTCCATTGCATGCTTTTAGCCCCTTTATCAAATATAAGATAGTTGTAGTTTTGTGGATTGGTTACTGTGTCCTCTATTCTGTACCATTGGTCCACCCGCCTGTTTTGGTACCAGTACCATGCTGTTTTTGTTACTATTGCTCTGTAGTATAGTTTGAAGTCTGGTATCGCTATACCGCCTGATTCACACTTCCTGCTTAGTATTGTTTTTGCTATTCTGGGTCTTTTATTATTCCATATGAATTTCATGATTCTTTTATCTATTTCTACAAGATATGCTGTTGGGATTTTGATTGGCATTGCATTGAACTTATAGAGAACTTTTGGTAATATTGCCATTTTGATGATGTTAGTTCTGCCTATCCATGAGCAGGGTATGTTTTTCCATCTTCTAATGTCTTCTTCTATGTCTTTCTTTAGGGTTCTGTAATTTTCATTGTATAAATCTTTCACCTCTTTTGTTAGGTTGATTCCCAAGTATTTTATTTTTTGGGGGGATATTGTGAATGGAGTAGTTGTCCTCACTTCCATTTCAGAGGATTTGTCGCTGATATACAGGAATGCCTTTGATTTATGCGTGTTGATCTTATATCCTGCCACTTTGCTGAATTCAAAAATATGGAACGCTTCACGAATTTGCGTGTCATCCTTGCGCAGGGGCCATGCTAATCTTCTCTGTATCGTTCCAATTTTAGTATATGTGCTGCCGAAGCGAGCCACAAAATTATTATATTAATATTCAAGGGCAGAAGGAAGCCATAGGATGGATATAATATCAGTATTGGAAGGTCACAGGACAGCTTTTATATTAATTTCAGAGGCCATAGTTTTTATATTATATTAATGTTAAAGGCCACAGGGTAGGGACTGGGGTTGAGACTCAGTGGTAGAGCACTTGCCTGGCAGCATAAGGCCATGGTTTTGATCCTCAGTACCACATAAAAATAAAAACAAATAAAATAAATGTATTGTGTCCATCTATAACTTTAAAAAATATTTCTGAAAGGTCACAGGTTGGGCTGGGGTTATGGCTCAGTGATAGAGTGCTTGCCTGGCATGTGTCAGGCACTGGGTTTTACCATCAGCACCACACAAAAATAAATCAATTATGGGCTGGGGTTGTGGTTCAGTGATGGAGCATTCACTTAACATATGTGAGGCCCTGGGTTTGATCCTCAGCACCACCTATAAATAAATAAATAAATAAATGCATAAATAAATAAAATAAAGGTATTATGTCCATCTACAACTAAAAAAAAACCTTTTTTTAAAGGCCATAGGGCATATAGTATGTTAGTTTTAGATGCTAAATTATGGATATTATGTTAATATTAAAGGTCACAGAGCCTATTTTATTAGTATTAGAAGGTCACAGGACAGCTTTTATAATAATGTGGATATCATTAGTATTAAAGACCACAGGGCAACTATTATAATATTTTAAGTACCAGAGAGCGTAACATGTTAGTATTGAAGGCCACAGGAAGTTTTAGTTTTAGAGTCCACAGTATGGATATTAAATTAGTCTGTAAGGCCATAGTGCCACTATAATATCAGTTTCTGATGCTGTATTATGGATTCTATATTACAATTAAAGGTCACAGTGCAGCTATTATATCAGTTTTAGAGTCTATAGTATAGATATCCCATTTGAATTAAAGAGCACAGGTCAGCTATTATATTAGCATTAGGTGCTATAGTATGAACATCATTTTGGTATTAGAGGCAAAGGTGCCACAGTCTGGCTGGGCACAAAATCACGAGCCACTCGCAGCCTTGTAGATTCAAACAGCAATTCTTTATTCCCCAACTCTCACCGGCACTCTACACGCACATTCTGGGAAAATCCACACTTCCACTGAGCTCTGCATCCAAAAACACTCTCTGAATCCCAAGAGAACTCAAGGGGAACTCAAGGAGCGGGGCGGGCACCTGAGGCAGCAGGATACGTCCTATTCCCAGCAGGGTCCACTTTAAACCTGAAACCGCCCTAAACCCAAGGAGCAGGCGCCTGAGGCAGCAGGATACTCTCTATTCCCAACAGGATAAACCCTAAACCTGGACCCACCCTAATCCAGCAGGATCCTCCCTAAACCCGGATCCGCCCTGGTCCTTGAGCAGGGTCACCTTTCTCAAACAATCATGCAATGTCACTGCAAATGACCTGGGTCCAAGGCAAGCCCATTTCCACAATGGAGAGTCCTCCCTCTAAGCAACATGGGGTAGGCTGACAAGGAAATTGCCATGCGTCATTCCTACTTGGCTATGGCTCTCAGCACAAAGGTATATGAATTTTTTTCTTTTTTTAATATTTATTTTTAGTTTTCGGCAGACACAACATCTTTGTTTGTATGCGGTGCTGAGGATCGAACCCGAGCCGCATGCATGCCAGGCGAGCACATTACCGCTTGAGCCACATCCCCAGCCCAGGTATATGAATTAGTTTAAGATGATATATGTTGTTATTACATTAATATTAAAGAACACAGGAGATCTATTATATTAGATGAGACAGTATGTATGTTACATTAGTATGAAAGGCTACCAGACAGCTGCTATGTTAAACTGGGATATTTTGCTATTGATATCATATTACTGTAAAAGACCAAAAGGCAGTTATTATATTAAAATTAAATGCTATAGTGTGTGTATTGTATTAGTATTAAAGACCAAGGTCAGCTATTACATTTGTTTTAGATATATTTTGGATATCATATTAATATGAAAGACCATAAGACAGATAATATATTAGTATAAGATGCTATATTATGGGTGTTACATCAATATTAAAGATTTCAGGCAAGCTAGTATATGTTTTATGTGCTTGAGTATAGAAATTGCATAAGTATTAAAGGCCACAGCTCAGGTATTATATTAGTTTTAGATGCAATGGCAGCTATTATATTAGTATTGCATAATAGCTGCCTGGTGGTCTTTTAATATATTATAATCTTAATATGATATCCATACCATTATATTAGCATTATATTAACTATAATATTTATATAAAGACCACAGGGCAAATATTATAATTATTTTAAATGCTTTAGTATGGATATTATAATAGTTTTAAAGCTACAAGGCAGTCATTATATTAGTTATAGAGGATATAGTATAAATATCTTTAGTATTAAAACCATTGGGTGTGGGAGGCCACTCTGAATGATACATGTTTTCCATCCCAGAGCAGAAAGGCTTTGACCGTCACTACATCTCATAGTGACTTGGACATTTCCCCAGTCCCAGAAGTTTGAGAACATGTCTTCAGGTGTAGGTGTGTTTCCCTATAGCCCCTTGGGTCGAATTACACTCACCTGTCCTTTGTAACCCTGCCACTTCTGACCTTTTTGGGATGGAACTTTCTAAGAATAAGTGTCCCCCCAATAAAAGCCCACTTCCAAATGTGCTCACTCTCTCTCACCAGCCTCTCATGACTTTCCCTCACTCTCCCATTTGGGGATCTTGAGGCCAAAAGTGGAGGATCTGTCCTGAAATTTGTGTAAAGGCAAAGCATGTGTCTGCATTTTATTTGGTGTCCTTGGAAATTCACATGAGCGACCTTGAGTTCAGCTGCCCATGCAGGTTGGGGGCAGCAACTGGGAACCTATTGTATTAGTTTTAGATGCTATAGTATGGATATTACTATTATTAAATACCACAGGGCATCTATTAAAATATTTTAGGTACCATAGTGCATATCATATTAGCATTGAAGTCCACAGAAAGATATCATAATAATTTTAGAGGCCACAATATAAATATTATATTAGTATCAAAGGTCACAAGGCAGCTATAATATCAGTTTTAGATGCTATGTTATGGATTTTATATTACTAGTAACGGCCAAAGGGCAGCTATTATACCAGTTTTTTTATACTATGGTATGGATAATATTAGCCACAGAACAGCTATTACATTAGTTTGAGAGGCCACAGTATTAATATTATATTAATATAGAGGCTACAGAGCAGTTATTATACTAGTTTTATGCTATGTTGTGAATATCATAATTATTATAGGTTATAGGGCTGCTATTTTATTAGTTTTATATACTATAATATGGATATTATATTAACGGTAAAGGTCAAAGGTCAGGTATCATATTGGAATTAGATTCCAGAATGTAGATATTACATTAGTATTAAAGGCCACAGGGCTGCTGTTATAGTAGTTTAAGGCCATGCATGCATATTATATTAGTATTATTATATTAGTACTAAAGATCAAAGGTCAGCTTTTATATTAGTTTAAGATTGTATATTATAGATATCACATTATTATGAAAGACCATAGGACAGTTATTAAATCAGGTATAGATGCTATATTATGGAGATTATATTAGCACTGAAATCCACTAGGCAGATATTATATAAGTCTTAGATGCTATAATATGGATATTCCACTAACAAAAATGTGAATAGTATATTAATATTAGAGGCTACAGTGTAGATATTGTATTAGTATTACAGGCCGCAGTTTGGACATTACATTAAAATTAAAAACCACAGGGCAGTCATTATATTACTATGAGGGCACAGTGTGCATATTTTATTAATGTTAGAGAGTATGATTCTTATATTAGTGAGTATGATTCTGATATTATATTAGCATCTAAGGCCACCATATGAATATTATATTACTGTTAGAAGCCAAAATATGGATATTACATTAATATTAGAGGCCACAGTGTGGATGCTAATGTTAAAGATGATAGGGCTGAATGTAATATAGCTATGGGCACTATATTACTATCAGAGGCCACATGAGGACATGTTAGAATCAAAAGTCACTATATGAATAATGCATTAGCATTATAAATAACACATTAGCAGTATCACATTGTCATATCAGTAGCATGTTACTCTTGGGTCCGGGAAGGTGGCAAGCCCTCTGGTGGCCACTGGGACTCAGTGAAGAACACTGCAGTTCAGAGGTGCACTCATGCCCCCCTCTGGCATTTCTGGGAAATAGATGAACTTCAGTTCTGTATCCACATTTTTCAAGGCCATGACTTTGGAAATTAAACCCATTAACCACTATTTGTCAAAAGTGGTGATTAAACAAGCTTTTGGAAACTATATTCAGTAAAATGAATGTATATACAAACCAAAATTCCTACAAAAATTGACTCCTAATAGTTCATAACTATTAGGAGTGTGTGTGTGTGTGTGTGTGTGTGTGTGTGTGTGTGTGTGTTCGGAGCTGGGAATCAAATGCAGGGCCATACACATGTTGGACAATCTCTCTAATTCTCAGCTACATCCCTAGCCCTTGGTGATGAGTTTTAACACACAATACTAAAAGGAAATTGACTTGGGCTGGGGATGTGACTCAAGCGGGAGCGAGCTCGCCTGGCATGCGTGCGACCCGGGTTCGATCCTCAGCACCACATACCAACAAAGATGTTGTGTCCGCTGAGAACTAAAAAATAAATATTAAAAAAAATAAATTGACAGAAGAAAATATTGATAACATGTTCTTTATAAATCTAAGTTTTTACCAAGTGTAGTGTTGCATGCCAAGAATCCCAATTACTCAAAAGGCTGAGCAGGGAGATTGCAAATTCAAAGCCAGCCTGGGAGATTTTTACAGAGATAGGGTATAGCTTAGTGGCAGAGCACTTGTCTGATATATGTGAGGCCCTGGGTTCAATCCCCAGCATCAAATGAAAAGAATTAAATTTTATATTACTATGAGGGAACAGTGTACATATCTTATTAATATTAGAGAGTATGCAAAAGAGAGAACAAAAAGACAAGCTATAGACTGAGATAAATTATTTTCAATATGCAATTTTCTTGTGCAGAAACCTCTTGTGCAGAAGCATACCAGATAACTAAGGCAGGAGGAGTGAAGCTAACTCCCTATTCCTTAAGTGTGGGTCCTGTATAATGACTTCCTCCAGAAAACACAGACAATGTGGACATGCAGAGAACAGTAACTCCTCAGCCAGGTGAGCACAGTTAGTACTAATATGATATTCTCCTTGAGGGTCTGAAATGACAGAGCAGCTGTTCACCTCTATGACCTGCTTCCCCAGACCCACAGCCCCAGGCTAAATATGAGAAAAATAAGAAAACATGAAAAGCACTCCACCAGCCAGATGATCACACTAAAATGACATTTACCTTGAAGGTTTGAGATGACAATTCAGCTCTCCATCTCTGTGACTGCTTCCCCAGACACATGGCCCCCAGTCTAAATGTGAGGGGAAAAAAAGTAAACCCCAAAGTAGAATTGCTGGGTTTCTGTTCTCACAACTAAAAGGCTCAGGGGTCACTCTAGTTAAACTGGGCTAACTGGGCTGCACGAAATAACCACACAAGAGACACAAATACCTTTTTCTTTGGGGTCGCTGTGATGGCTCCTCTGACCTTAAGGGTCCGCAGAAAGAGAGAGAGCGAGCGAGAGCATGCACTGACCCCTTTTATTGAGGGAAGCTATTCAAATGAGGCAGGGGGTCAGGTTTCAGGGGGCTGAGTATCTTCATGATGTCCACTGTCAGCAGGTTGACTGACACCTGGGTAGGCCACACACAAGGGCACAGTAAGAGAAGGGGACACACACAAGGCACTTCCATGGAAGATTCTATTCTAAACAGGGCAAGGGGTTATATTACAAAGGAACAGGTGAGCGTGGCTTCACCTATGGGGCTATAGCAAGACACACCCATGCACGAGACACTGAGCACCTCAGCACCCAGCCGGGGAGTGTAACTCAGTCACATGTAAGGTTGGCATCCCACATAGAATAATCTAAAAATTACCTGACAGGTCCTCCCCATGGTGCTGAGGTCACTGGAACAAGGAAGTTCAGAGAAACTGTCATCCCAAGAGGAGTCTATGGAGACATGTTGACTAGACATAATTTGGGGTCCTGGATGGGGTCCTGGAACAGGAAGAGGCAGAACTGAGAATCCAAAGGAAATAAAACTTTAGTTAATTATAGCATACTAGTATTTGTTCTTCAATGACAAATGGTCTAAGATTTTAACACATATGAGATAGTGCACATAAATCATCACAAGGGAAAAATCAGGTTGAGGCTTTATTTGAAATTTCTATATAAAGATAAAGATACTCAAATAAAACCTTAAACATGGGTACATTTTTGGTCTGGGGTTGTGGCTCAGTGGTAGAGGGCTCGCCTAGCATGCACAGGGCACTGGGTTTCATCCTCAACACCACATAAATGTAAAATAAAGATATTGTGTCCACCTAAAACTAAAAAATAAATTTAAAAAACATGGCTACATTTTCAGAAACACCTGTTTGTTTAATTATTTGTATAGTTAATTACTGGTAAATGACACTATTAGCTAGTTCTGTATTTTAATATGAACACAAAATTTATTATAACACAAAAATAAAATAACTTAAGCTAATATTTAATTCAAGACAAGTGCCTCTGTTATGTTCTGTGTTGAAGTAACAACACACATGTAAACTTGTTATATTTTTATGCTGTCACTAGGTACTTCTAAAAACTTGATCACTTTAGACTAGAGAAAAAATGAGATTCTATTTCAACTCATGGCTGAATTTTATCAAAAGAGAGGCTTTGTAAAAATACATGTTCCAATGGCAAGTTGACTCACTTTGACTTTGGATTTGTTATCCCAAAGAATCCTCGTCTTTATTTTGTTTCTATGCATACCCTTTAGCAGTAATAAAATAAAATATTTTCCCTGGACAAATAGTCAAAGAAAAGAAAAAGATAACAGTACTGGCAATGATGATGAGTGATATCTTCTGGGCATTAGAGTTTAAAAGGTCACCAGTGTAAATCTTCCTGATGTTCTGCAAGAAGTGGTGAGCCCAGAGAAGTTCAGGTTGCAGTCAGTCCAAAGTGACTTTAGAGCTACTGTATTATGGGAAAACATCTACCTTCTAAAAATCATAAGGAACTATCAGATGCCCAAACACTTAAATGAAAAGAAAAAGGTAAATAATATTGGAAACCAATCTGCCTTGAAAGCAGAAGAGTTTAAAAAGACACAAAGGTTCATTTCCTCCATGACATTCTGAAGGAAATGGTGAGACACAAAGAGCATAGGTGGCAGCTCCATCCATGCCTGATCTTAGATGCTGCTGTATTATGAAAAAAACACTCTAGAAATCATAAAGAATTATTAGATGTCCAGATTCTTGAATGTTTCAAATTCAGAAGAACTTCTATATAATTTTATTATCACTTTAGCTAGTTATGAAGCTAATGATAACTAAAGGATCTATGGAGCTGTCAATGCAGCTCAGTGGAAGAGCGTTTGCCCAACATGCAGGAAGCCCTAGTTTCAACCCCCAGCACCACAAAAGAAAAAAAAATTGTGCCTTATTTGTGTAATCAAATAGGAAATGAATAATCACTGCTTCCAGGAAAATATGTAGGACCTGAAACACCATTGAGACTATCAGAATCAAAATACTCTTACTGTGAATTTCATAACTACACTATCATAAATAGCAGGGACACCTCATAAATCATGTTCATATTAAAGCATACCATTGAAAAAACAAAAAAGGCTTTATTGACTGTTGAGAAGAAAAATGGACATAATATGGCTTATGAAATTATTAACACATTGGAAACATGATACTGGCATCAAAATCCTCCAGGACATGCCATGCACATGCCTGTCATTCCAGTTACTTGGGAGGCTAATGCAAGAGAATCATAAATTTGAGGCCCATATGGGCAATATAATAAGACCATGCCTCAAAATTAAATTTTAAAAAGGGCTGGGGATGTATGTAGCTAAGTGCTTGCCAAGCACATACAAGGCCCTGAGTTCAACACCCAGTGTGAAAAAAAATTCTCCAGGCCAGACATCTGTTCATAGACAACCATAGCAGGAGTAGAATAGCAAAGAAGCCATTATGTTAACATTCCCAAAATTATTAAAGTAAATCTGCACTTTTTTCAGCTCACAATACTAACATATCTAACCTTTGCTTCTACTAATTTAAATATGATAACATTTTAAATATGATAATATGTACTTTTCTAATAAACCCAGCAGATATGTGATATACTCAACTCTGCTTCTAAAAGCCAACTTTAAGCATATAGGGGCACAAACATTAAGATAAAATGTAATTATGGCACTTCACATGAAATAACTCTAAGTGTTTATAAACATATAACCTTAAAAGAAGAAATTCAAATTTCTGAACTCAAAACTCAATGGTATATTTTTAAGTGATACTTTGAACAGAAATAAAACACAAATAGAGTTATCCAACAAGAATTCCTGACAATATATAAAGATCCATGCTCATCAGAAGACCCAATCTTTTGCCTGCAATGAATAAGAAAACTAACATTTTATAAATGTAAAACTTTAGGGGCTGAGGATGTTGCTCAGTGGTAGAGGCACTGGCTTTGATTCTCAGCACCACATAAAAATAAATAAACAAATTAAAAAATGTAGGACTTTAATAAGACATAGGGATATGCTTTCTAAATTGAAAAGTAGAAAAGAAAATGTCCATTTAAGAATTTTTATTTTTAGTAAAAATATTTCTTTTTTATTGGTTGTTCAAAACATTACAAAGCTCTTGACATATCATATTTCATACTTTAGATTCAAGTGGGTTATGAACTCCCATTTTTACCCCATATACAGATTGCAGAATCACATCGGTTACACATCCACATTTTAGTAAAAATATTTCTTAATTACAAAACTCAGCTATTGACTTGTCTCATACACATTGTAATGACTTGAGTCTTGAGGAAATTTCATCTACAATGATTTTAAAACTCATGCAATATAATAGTTGACATTGAAATTTTTTCTTAGAATAATTTCATCTAAATCTGGAAGAGATATTGTGGTATATATGTGTAAATACATTATGTTTTTAAATATATCTCTGGATACTCCTGATGCTTGAGTTCTGTCAAGGGACATTGTGTGTGTGTGTGTGTGTGTGTGTGTGTGTGTGTGTGTGTGTGTGTTGTGCTGGGATGGAACTCAGAGCCTCTCAATTGCTAGACAAGTGCTCTGTCACTGAGCTGCATACCCAGCCCCCAAAGACATCTTAATAAGCAGAAAATAATTGAAATCATTTAAGATTATCATAAGAATTTTCAAACAAGACAATTCTCTCAATGAAAAACAGGAGAGCTCAAAGCATATTTTTAAAAATATGGAAAACAGCAGAAGTTCATAGGCTCAAGAATTCTGTAGAAAACTAAAAAGAGAAGAAATTAAAAATTGAATAGGAGAAACCTACTGCACAGAACAGAAAGCCTGGAGGACATGGGGCATGGATCATCTCTTGGTAAATACAGACATTGCAAATCAACTAAAATAGGAAAACTCAATCAATCAATTAGCATAGAAAAGTTTGAATTGCTGATTAGAGATCTCCCACTGGAAAAGACTCTGGGGTTATTAGGGCTCAAAGCTGAGTGTTACCTGACCTTTCACAAATACTGATTTTATTTTAAATGTTTATGATCTAGAGAAAAGAGGTGACTTTCCTAAATTCAGTTTATGTTTCATCAAAGCCTGATATAGTCAAGATATTTCATCCACTATAGACTGTCAATGTTTATACAACAGGCTCTTTTGTGCACCACTGCAAATGTACTATCGATTAGTGCACTGATCTGTGGCTGTGAGAGTGGGGTCTGGAGAAGAGTGGGGCCTGGAAACAGGGTAGGATCTGGAGGAGGGCCACAATCTGGACAGGGCAGGGGTCAGGAGAAGAGATACAGCCTGGAGAATGGATGGGGCCTTGGGGGAGAGGTCTAGGGCAGAGCCTGTGGAGGGTGTGGTCTGGAGGATGGGGTAGGGTCAAGAGAAGGGAGGCAGGGCCTGGAGGAGGGGTCTGGAGGAGGGTTGAAGCTGACAGAAGGGACAACAGGTGATGAGGAATAGTGGCCATGGTGGTCACTAGCTCTAGCCTTCCATCCCAACAACTCACACCAGGTAAACTTAACTGAGCTGGGCAGAGGCAGTGACAGCCTGCCTGACCCACCACCCTCCACCTGGTACAATAGGCACCAGCAGCTTCCCTGAATAGGGGGCAGAAGTCCCTGGGCCATCCACCACCACTGCCTGCTCTTTACCAGCGACCTTAAAGTACATGGAAGTGGCAGGTATTCCACTGAAAGAGGAAAGGACCCAGGCATGGTGGTATACACCCATAATCCCAGCTACTAGGGAGACTGAGAAAGGAAAATCCTAAGTTTGAGGCCAGTCTGGGAAATTTAGCAAGATCCTGTCTCACAAAAGAAGGGAGGGTGTTACTTACTTATAGATGGTAGAGCACTTACATAGGATGTATGAAGTCCTGAGTTCAAACCCCAGTACTAATAAAAATATTTTTTAAGGAGAGGGATACAATGTTATTATGAAACCCAATTCCTTTTATTCTACATTCATCTTTATCATCATTTAAATGCATTATAATGTTTATGGACAATGAACTATTTTGGCAGAAGCTGTAGAGCACTTGAAAACTAAAATGTAAGATGCTATTTATTATAGATCAATCAATTCATGATAACTGATTTCTAAAATGAAGATGTAAGTTAGTGAAAAAGCTAGATTGGGCTCACAGAAACCTGACTCTCCAACATATTGGTGCAGGTACTGACTTCCTCAACAAGATCCATAAAGTTCAAAAAGTAAAACCAAGACTCGATAAGTGGAATATCTTCAAATTAAAATGCTCTTCCCAGTAAAGGAAATAGGATCATGAAGAGAGCCCCTCAGAGTGGGAGAAAATCTTTTCCATCTACTCTTCCAACAACAGATTAATATCCAGAAATATAAATAACTCAAAACACTAAGCAACAGAAAAATAAATAGCTCAATAAAAAGGGTGAAAGAACTAAGCAGATATTTCTCAAAAGGAGAAATAAAAATGGCCAAAAAATATATAAAAAAATAGTTCAACATCCCTGGCAATCAGAGAAATGCAAATCAAATCTACATTAAGATTTCATCTCCAATTAGAATGGCAAACATCAAGAATACAAAAAAAAAATAACAAACTCTGGTGAGGATATGGAGAAAGGTACACTCACCTATTGTTTGTGGGACTGAAGACTAGTGTAACCACTCTGGAAAGCAGTACAGAGATTCCTCAAGAAACTAGAAATAAAGCCATCACATGATCCAGCTGTGCACACCTCCCCCCCTTTGGTATTTATCAAAAAGAACAAAAATCAGCATGCTATAGTAATACAGGAATATCAATGTTTAAGCCAGCACAATTCACAGTAGCCAAGCTATGGAACAATCCTAGGTGTCCATCAACAGATGAGCAGATAAAGAAAGCATAGTATATATACACACAACAGAGTTTTACTCAGCCATAAAGAAGAAGAAAATTATTGCATCTGCTGGTAAATAAATGGAACTGGAGAACATCATGCTAATTGAAATAGGCCAGATTCAGAAAGTCAAGGGTCAAATGTTTTATCTTATATACAGAAACTAGAGATAAATAAGGAAATATAAAAAGAGGAAGATCCCATGAAGGTAGAAGGGAGGTCAGTGTAATAGAAGGGGATATAGGGGGAAAGAAGAGGGATGGGAAAAGAAAGGAACTGCAGAATGAAACTGACCAAACAACCTAAGTACATATACGACTACACCACAGTGAATCCCCCCTCCATGTCTATCTATAAACCACGAATTTTATAAGACAATAAATAAATAGAAGGAAGACCGCTAGAGAAAGGGGATCAGGAGGAAAGAAGTGGAGAGGAAAAAGGGAAATTGAACAAATTCTATCCCATCCATGTCCACATACATCTCCCTCAGACACTATTATGTATTAGAAAAGTGCACTAATAAAAACATTTTCAAAAGAGGAAAAATGCACATATACTGACAATTAAACTGGAATTTTCTCAACCAAAGAAAAATATGGTTCATGAGTTTAGTTCCATGAAAGCCATGGAATAAACTTTTTAAATATTTTTAGGTGTAGATCAAACAAATACCTTTATTTTATTTATTTATATGTGGCGCTGAGGGTCAAACCCAGTGCCTCACACATGCTAGGCAAGCACTCTACCAGGAAGCTACAGCCCCAGCCCTGGCATACATTTTTAATAAATAAATTTGTTAAAAATAATATACTAAACTGAAACAAAGTAGTGGGCTGTTAACACATGTGTTTTCCATATTTTCATATTTTTTCTACTACTTTGACACTGAAAAAAAGAAGAATTAAAACAATAAGGAGGGCTGGGGTTGTGGCTCAGTGGCAGAGCACTTGCCTAAAATGTGTGAAGCACTGGATTTGATTCTCAGCACCATGTATCAATAAATAAGACCAAGATCCATTGACAACAAAAATAATATTAAAAAATAAACAATACAGAAAACAAGTAATGAAGTCCCTCCTGGGCTTAGAAACCTCATTCATCATTCCTCTTTCATCCTATCTAGGTTCTCTGGGAAAAACCTGGGTAACTGTATGAAGATGATGAGGGGCTGGGGCTGGGGCTCAGTGGTACAACACTTGCCAAGCACATTCAAGGGAATGGGTTCAATCCTCAGCACCACATAAAAATAAATAAATAAAATAAAGATATTAGCTACAACTAAAGTTTATTTTAAATTATTGCAATATATACATACTGTAATTTTTTTTTTAAAAGATGATGAGGGTCACAACCTAAGGCCTGCTGTACAGCCAGCCTGAATGAAATAGTGAAGGATCAGGGCACACAGCCAGGCCATCCTCAGCTCTTAGTCCCAAGATGGGGCTCTTTCCTCATCAATACCACATTTACCACATCTACTGCAGGTCATTCCAGAAGATTCTAGGGCATCTCCCTCAGACAACTCTGAGAACAAGAGAGCTCCAGGCATCCCTAGAGACATGACCCACAGTGTTCCCAAGCCAGGTGTCGCCCTTAGGCAGCTCTGAGGAGAATGAAGTTCCAGGCATCCCTAGAGACATGACCCACAATGTCCCTAAGCCAGGTGTCTCTCTGAGGTAGCTCTGAGGAGAATGGAGCTCCAGGCATCCTTAGAGACATGACCTAAACTGCCCCCAAGCCTGGAATCCACCTGAGGTAGCTCTGAGGAGAAGAGAGCTCCAGGTATCCCTAGAGACATGACCCACAATGTCCCTAAGCCAGGCATCTCCCAGAGACTGCTCTGAGGAGAAGGAAACTCTGGATGTTCCTAGAAAAATGACCTACAGTGTCCCCAAGTCAAGTATCTCCCAGAGGCTGCTGCGAGAATAAGGGAGCTCCAGCATCCCTAGAGACATGACCTAGAGTGTCCCCAAGCCAGGCATCTTCCTGAGGTAGCTCTGAGGAGAAGGGAGCTCCAGGCATCCCTAGAGACATGAGTCACAGTTTCACAGGCGTCCACCTGAGGTAGCTGTGAGGAAAAGGGAGCTCTGCCCTTTTCTGAGGGGTGACCCGCAGTGTCCAGGGTTAGTCATGAGGAGAAAGCTCGCCTCTCACCCTGAAGGAGGAGGGAGGGCATCGAAGATAGCGGTGAGGCCCTGCCCCCTTGTGGCCAAACCCCAGATGTCCACGCCCCGCCAGACGCTGCTCACTGCTCAGAGGTGGTGCCAGCTCCTAGGTTTTTGGTGAATCTCCACCCTTTCTCCACTCTCAGCTGTTACTGGATAAAACCTGTTTTCATAGCTGTCAGGAGGTCTGTGGCATTATGCAGTGGAGAGGAGAAAAGCGAGTTCAGAAGCCCACCTCCCTGTTCACAGGAAAGCAGAGAGCTGAAACTCCAAACCCCAGCTCTTGGGTTACAGCGAAAGAAAATTTCAAGTCAGACACCAACAGTCATGCAAGAGAACTTTCTTAGAAGTGACAGTGAGGTGAAAATAAACTAAAAGAAAAGTGAGGGTTAAGCAAAAGCACTCTCAAGGAGTAGAGTGGGCCATCTCCAGGCACAGAGGAAAAGGAGCCGAGGCTGTCCCCAAACTTCATTACTGTTTGATGTTTACCAGGAGAGCTGGGGACTACCTCTGTACTCTGCCCATCAGGTGTTCAACTCCTCCTTCACATTGAGCAGTGGAGTTGTTGACCTTAGCTGGTCCTCTCTAGAACTGTCACGGTGGCCATCCTATTTAGGGGGCTTCATCTACAAGTCAGTCCCATGTTAATGTGGGCACTGGGCTGAATTGCTGGTCAGAAGTTACCTTAGTGTGACTGTGCTACTAAAGGAATCTTCTATAGTGGCACCCCCTCCTCCACAGAAAATCTTAACTAAGTTCCTCCAGAAATCTTCACCATAATTAATTTTGGGACTATCAGCAAAAGAGTCTCTATCTACAAGAGAGTCAATGTAGGTAAGCTTTCTATTTTCATGTTTCTCTGTTTTACTTGGCCACTGGCTTGGAAGAAATCATCACTCCGGGTTCTGAATGCCCATTAACTAGTTTTTCACAAACATTTATCCAGTATAGTAGTTTGTAAAAGTGTGGGGAGCCACTCTTAATGACCCATGGCTTCCAGTCCTGAAGCAAGAGGGTCTGACCCATCACTACATTTTGTGGTCATTTGGGCATTGTCCCAGCTCAGGAAGGCGTGTCTTCAGATATAGGTGTCACCCCTGAGGTTGAGCTACACTCACCTATTCTTTTGTAATCCTACCCCTTTGCCCTTTTGGGGATAGAATGTTCCATGGAAATTCCCCTGTATGTTCCATTCTCTTGCTCTGCCTTTGGATGTGGGCTTCCTAGATGTCAGTCAACCTGCTGACAACAGACATCATGAAGCTAGACTCAGCCCCCTGAAACCTGACCCTTTGCCTCATTTGAATGGCTTCTCCTCAATAAAAGGGTTCAACACTGCTCTCTCTTTCTGTGGACCCTTAAGGTCATCAAGGCCCTAAAGAAAAAGGTATTTCTTTGTCTTTTGTGTGATTATTTCCTGCAGTCCAGTTCACCTGGAGAGACCCTGAGTGTTTTAGTTATGAGAAATTCAACAATTGGTGGCCCATACAGGATGCCAGAGTGATTTTTAGAAATTTAGTGGGTTTGAAATTTCTCTCCAGAAGTTAAACATGCTTAGGATTGCAGAGTGTTGTGGGCTGAATTGTAGAAAGTAAGTAATTAGAAGAAAAATCTGACATAAAACTTTTTAGTATTTGGGAATAGTTTGTCGTTAGAAAAAATATTTTTATAATTTTTATAATATAATATTTTTATAATTTTTATATATTTTTATAATTATAAGTTCAGTCCTCTCCCATGGGAAAAGCAATTTTGTGGAATTTTTTGGATTGTTTTTGTGAATTTTTGTATTTTGAAATATTATGTAAAGATTTTTGGGAGGGGGTTATATACTAGAAGTCTGTGCTTGGAGAGTAAGAAAAAAGGAAAGAAAATTTTGTGATGAGACTTGATACAAGGATTCTTTACCTGTAGAGGAGTGAATTTTATTTTTCTATTGTTTTTGTGAATACTCAGAAGGTTTATACTGAACCTCTTTGCTACATTCTTGTCCTACTGGATTAGAATGGCTGGAACTCAGCCACAGGGAACAGCTGTTCCATACAAGGTCTGTAACTAGACCCACCACCAGCAGTGCTTTTAACTCTTAAGCAACCTGGCCTGGGTGCCAAATGCAGACTGCCTTAAAATTTGATAGTAACACTGGTGTCTGCCATTAAAACTCACTTTTAAAGTCCCACATACTGCAAGGAAAGGTACAAAATATAGGAGGACACAAGCTGCAAGCACAAGTCTCAGAGATAAGGCAAGCTGCTACCTGCCAGTAGGATCCTTCCCAGGTGGGGGGAATACAGACACATTTAATGGAATGCAACTGGCTAGGGAAGTTCTGGAAGCCTTTGCCTGGGAGCTGGTTCCAAGCTCTTCCATCACCATGATAACCGCCCCAAAGCCTGGCAGAGTGGACTTTCTGGTCCCACCTCCCGTAACTAAGTTGTTTTTGAATTAAATAACCTGACTTTTCTCTAAGGTTATGTTACTAAATAATGCTATTGATGGGAGGTTTCCAACATATGCTTTTCTATATTTTGCTTTTAATTTTGAAGGTTACAAGGGTGCATTTGCTTGTTATAGGAACAAAAGCTGACAATGTTCTTGGACAAAATATTTTGTCCATATTTTGACATAATAAAAAAACTATTAAAATGTTGCTTATTTCCTTTAAGAAAGTTCTTTATTGCCTAATGATTCTTACTGTTTAATGTGATTTAAAAAAAGACAAATCCTTTAAAAAAAAGAACAAAAAATCCTTATTTTTGTTCCTAATTACAAAAAAATTAAATAAAATATTCATAAGAATCTTATTTCAGCTACATCATGTGACATCACATATAAGAGTCCACTTCTAGTTAAAAATAAATTGAAATGGATCCAAATATCTTAAGAACCACATGATTACATAAAGTTAATACAATTATAAGTTATGCCCTTGTTCTTAATATACATTTTTCTAGGTATTTGGATAACCAATAGTTATTAATCCATAAAATAACTAGCATATTTGTCTAATTTTTTAGTTAATATATATTTACCTAATTTCTTTTATTTAACAGAAAGCCCATGATTTATATAGTTCTTATACATGTATTTATCTAATGCTCTGCCTTTTAGTTACAGATATTTTAGATAAATATATTTTACTATAAATTTGCTTTCAAGAGAGAATACAACCTTCAAGTAATCTCTAACTCTCAAAAGTTATCATACAAACTTTTTTAAAAACTATTTTTGTTTTAGTTGTAGTTGGACACAATACCTCTATTTTTAAATTTTTATGTGGTGCTGAAGATTGAAACCAGTGCTCCACACATACTAGAGGGTGTGGGTTCACATGCACGTAGTACCATGACTAAATCAAAGAGAGACACTATTAAAAGAATTGTAGGTATGTCCTATGGGATTTGCCATTGACTAGATTTATATAATAAATACTCCCACAAAGTTCATGAGAAGTTCCCTTTGCAAACTCTCTACCAACTTGGAGTAAAAGTAACTAGATTATTGGGTACAAAAATACTGCTGTGCACCCAACTTTCAGCAATCAGGAAGCAAGTTTAAAAAGTCATACAGCCAAAGCAGGACATAGTCCCCATGCCAACTGCAGATGTAACTAGGTAGGATAACAAAAGGAAATCTTACAAAGAGTATTATAAGAACTGAGGAGAAAAATGAGCCAGACTGATACACACAGAGCACAGAACAAAGATGGCGATCAGGGCCAGTCCCTACCCAAGGCGGGAGACCAGGAGCCCTAAAGAATGTTCTCTTTCCAAGCATGGAGTAGATTATCTACAACAGGTTCCCCCAATTCCTTCCCTCTCTGCATATATGTTGCTATTCCACCATAACAGAAAGACTATATTCTTTCTTTCCTCCTGAATTTGGGCTGACTGGCTTTGGTAACTAGATCAGCAGAAGGTGGTGCTCTGACACTCTGGAACATTGGTGGCTTGGGGGAACTTACACAGTGCAATTGTGCTTTATTAGTGCCAAAGATTGCCACGTGATAGAGAAGACACCCTGAGATGAGGCGGTGAAGCACAGACTTCCTGGAAAATGCTTGGGGGCGTCCATCCATGACAGCCTGGATGTGTGCTTTGCCAGAGAGCCTAGCAACAACCAGTTGAAGAGTTGCCTTCCTGCTGCTCACAGCACCAGTGTGTGCGGCCACAGACAGCACCTCCTGCTTTGTCCAGGGACTACTGCCTAGATGAGCACATCCTCTGATCCACCCCCATTGTTGCAAGGAGAGGGGTTTGTCAGATGGGCTTCAGAAGCAGTGACACCATTACTTTGCTTAATTTGCTTTGTTCCTTTCATGACCAGCAGCATCCTACGGAATAGTTGTCCTGGCATGCTCACAAGAAAGCAACTGTCTACAGAAAGCACTAACTTTCCCTAGCTCCCAACATGCGTGAGAGAAAGTCAGTGTCCTGGATAATACTTACCTGTGTGTTCCATCCTGGGCTGCTGTCAGTTCCCTGGGCTGGTCTAAGTCCTTGTGTGCTAAAGGGGACATTCCAGGGGCACAGTATCACTGTGTTCCTTCTCTTTAAGGGTGATGCACTCACGGGTAGGAAGCTCTAAGTCTCCATCAGTTTCTTGAAACACTCCAGCTGCAGGAAGCCAGGCACCACATGAAACCTACACCCAGACTACTGTGACCGAGAAAGAGCAGTCCCACAAGCACCTTGCTCTTTCAATCATCTCACACCAAGCTTCAGCCATGAGTGAAAGGTCATCCAGGAGATTTTATTCTCTAAAATGCTATGTGGTGAAGAAATGAAGCCCTGACACGTGGCCTCCATGAGCTGCAGCAGCCTCTCAGGCCCTCCTCACAGATGTCAGGAAGCAGAAAAAACATGCCACTGTACCATGTCCAGATTCCTAATCCACACCATCACCGTGGTGCTTTTATCCCTCCGGAGTGATAGACAGCAAGGGCAAAACTCATAGGTTTAGTTTCACATTTAATTTTATGAGTCATCTCATGATTTTTTGCCTGTCCAAGGTGGGATCAAGTATCTGTTTTTTCCACTACATGGATATTCTATCACCAGCTCTTTCTTTATTCAAAATAATTTTCTTTTTCCATTGTATTGCTTTAGTGATAAAATTTTTAAAAAACAGTGAATATTAATATGTGGATCGATTCCTGGATTCTCTACTCTGTTCATTAACTTACTTGTCTTTCTTCTTCAAGATGACACTGGTGCTTCTTTCTAGTTGCCTCATTTTCACGTTAAGTGTGAGGATCATCTAGTTGATATCTTAAGAAAAATCCTGCTTGGATTGATTCAGAGAGAATCGATGGATTGTTCTGAAAAGAATGCACATCTTAAAATATTAAGCCTTCCAAGTAAATCTCTCTCTACATTTATTTATATTATCCTTGATTTTTCTCATCCATGTATTTGAGTCTACAGTGCAGATGTTTTCCATTCCTCTAATTGGATGTTAAACTAACATTGTGTCGCTGAGGAAAGACCACTGCATGGAAGGAGAAGAGCTGATCTGCTGTGTCAGATGGTAGGGGCGCTTGGCCATCAGACGCTGAAATCCAGTGTAGAGTAGGCAGTGCCCGGACTGATAAGCCGCAGAGCTCTGGAAGTCAGTCTTGGCTCAGGGTAGATCACTCTGCTGAGTCCAAAAACATCTTCAGAACATCTGCTCAACCCTTGCCCAGATGTAGCCACGATGTCGGGGCTCTAGAACAAGGCTGTCACTCCCTCAGTGGATGAATCTGGTCACTCTGAAGAGAGTTACATGACTTGGGATCCCACCAGTCATCATCAGCATTTACTGGCAAATAAATGTGATAAATTCACATCATTTTGCCAAAATAGATCAAGGGACACTTCTACTCATCCTAGAACAAACACACCATCTGTGTGATAGAAATTATCTAAGAATTTTTAAAAAGAATTTAATGCTTTTATTTCTTAGGTGAGCAGGTGTTAGGTGCCAGGGGGCAATTTGACTCTTCTTTTTGCTCTTCTATAATCATCTTTACAGGGTACTGTGGATAATGATTTGAAGAAGGCCTCTGCTCCCATAGCAATAGGGGTGTGTGGCAGTAACACCCCTCAACAGCATTAAAAATCATGGTAGAGGGCTGTGCCATCCCTGATGCTGGGTCATGGCAACCTCTACCAGCTGGCTGGAGGCCACTAAGAAGCAGCTGAGTGGCTCTGGGGGGACAACGTTCAGCAAAACTAGGGTGACTTAAAGTTGTGGGCCAAGCAGAAGATCAGCAAGGAAGAATGTGACTGTGAAGTGCATCAACTTTCTGCATAGGATAATGTCCATCCTGGCCACGAGTTTCTCCTGCCATTCTCACTAGCCAACAGACCTGGGTTTCCATGCCAGAGGGTGCTGGATCTTTGCACTGGACAGGTGGTTCTGCAGCCAAACCTGGGAAACCAAGGGCAGTTTAAAGCTTTCTTCTGTTCGTCAGCAGTTCATGGTGGATTACAGCCCCAGAATCCCCTCTCTGGAGCACAGCAGTTCGCGGCAAAGGATCCTCAAAATGCCAACAACTTAAAACTTTGTTCCTACCCATAGTCAGCTCCAAGGAGGATGGCAGAGACCATCTATCGGCATGGGCTGGAGCACACGGCACAGGACACCATTTCAGCTGTGGTCTACGTGGTGGAGAGCCAACTTGAAGACTGTCATCAGTGGTATCCTCAAGGAAAGGCCTTTGGTGGCAAGATGACCATTTTAAATAGGCCTTCAGCAGCAGTGACCCCACAGCCTTGTCTGAAGAACAATGTGGTGGCTTGTAATACTTTAATCCAAAGTCCTCCAGCTGCATCTGCCCCCCGTGGGGGTCAGAACCTGGCTGTGCACCTCCTCGGTGCCGTGGGAACGGCAAGCCTAGCCCCTGGTGGCCTGCTTCAGGGATGCTCTGCATGTGCCTTACCTCCAGTGAACATGTATGACCTTCTTGAGACCTTGCAGGCACACGGGGAAGTCATGCCCACACATGCTGTGCATGCCCTCAACATTGAAAGAATCGTCATGAACCAGCATAAGTTGCTGCAGCAAGAAGAATCCCATGGCCAGGTCTTGGAAGCCAAAGAGGAGGTTTTGCTCTGATAAATTAGGATTTGAGGGTGTGGGACCCTCACCAAATTCATTGCTTACTGAAAATGGAATGTTTTGGGGTTCACATTTAGAGGCTGAAGTGCAGAGTGTGTATATGACCTTTTCTATAGAAACATGACTTGCTTTGAGCTGCTGCTGAGAAGCCATTCATGTAAGTATGATGCCACCCCATGTCTGCATGTACCTTGTTCCCAGTTACCAGAGCAGGTGTTGAAGTCCTGTGCCCAGTCTGAGGCAGTGTGTAAGATGGACCATCCTACAGTGAAGACACTATTGCATCATGGCCCCACAATTGACAGGGCATTCTTGTGTTCAGTGACAGCACAGATATTCCATATCTGGCAAAACAAAACTTCTGCCTGTCCTGAAGACCTGCACTCTTTTTGTTGTTATTATTGGAATAACCCATACAGTGTTGAAAATCAGATATCTCCTTTTGTTAATAGTTATAGGAAGCCCCCAAACAATTCCTCATTTTAACTATACAGAAAATAAGACTTGCAAATGCTGTGATGTTGGACAAAATAAAGTCCTTTCTTTGCATTTAAAACCAAAAAACCAAACAAATAACCCTCATGGAATGAAGTTTACCTTATAAAATGTCTTCCTGAAGCTTCAGTTTGTTTCGTGTTGATATGCCCAGAAATGACTGAAGGCTCATCGATTAATTGTTCTTACAGAGCATGTATCAAGGAATATTATGGATTCATTCTTGGCAATTCTCCTATTCTCAGGAAATATCTATTTCTACCATTTCAAGTGATAAATGGAAAATAATCTACTTTGACAGTGTTACTGATAACCAATTTTGCTTTTCTAGAGATATGCTGCATTTTACTCAAGACATAGTGTTGATGGATAAATTAGAATATATAGATGGATTTATGTAGAACTGAATAATGATTATATAAATATTTGTACATGGTTCATATATTTGGATCTATGTATTTGGCTTTATGTTTTAAATGTAACAAACATTTTGGGGTAAAAAAATCACAGTAGAAAAAACTGAGATAGAGAGAGATTCTTGTTTTTAAGAGAGCCAAACAATTCTGGAATTTCAGAAGCTATCAATTGCACAGATGAAACAAAATTTTAAATATTTCTTCACAAGCATAAAGAGGAAATGTTGGCACTTTTAACAAGAAACCAGAGGAAAATAAGCTCTTTTATACTTTTAACTATTCATATGTACTTTTTAACTATATATAATTTTAACTATTCATATAACTGTGATATTTAATTTCCACAGGATGACTGTGAATAGATGACTTACAGGCCTCTTAATTATGGCTGATATTCTCACATTATTGGTCCATTCCTTTATAGTGACAGTGTTTAAAGAATAACCCCTCAGACAATAAAATACTCCAGCCGATTGA
Source organism: Urocitellus parryii (assembly GCF_045843805.1). Taxonomy (NCBI): domain Eukaryota; kingdom Metazoa; phylum Chordata; class Mammalia; order Rodentia; family Sciuridae; genus Urocitellus; species Urocitellus parryii. The sequence continues at coordinate 154,311,400 of NC_135538.1, read as the reverse complement.
ATTAATTTACCCTTTTAAACACTATTGAAGATATTTAAAACTTCTGAGGTCCATCAGAGGAAGTTCTGGCTCTGCAGAACAGAGCAAAATCCTGAGCACATATCTACCTGAGCACATCAGGACAGAAAGGACACCATGCAGGGTCAATTTTAGAGTGGATAGGACACTCATTCACATTGTTCTGTTAGGCCTTTATAAATTATTTTAGTATGCTAGGCCTCTAATAGCAAGATAAACATTTGTTTTTGATTCTCAGTCTTAACATTCTCCTAATATATAATTTCAAGATAACTATTTTATAAAATAGGCAAAATAAATGTGCTTTTTAAGGTATTAAATTACTATTGGTATTTGCATAAATTAGGAAAAAGCAGAAATGTTGAAGCTATTTTGGAAATCACCAAATCTACACTTCTTATGGTAGTTTCCTAATAGAGGACTAGAGGTTTAGGGGTCAATTAACTTCAATCTCCAGTGCCTTGAAAAATGTTACTTGCACTTCTGTACCAGAAATAAAAGTAACACTCATTCAAAGCATCTTCTGTAACTGTCCATTATAACACATCTGTTAAGTAATTTCTTCCCTGCCTGAAGCTGGGTATTATATGGCTATAGTGCCCTTCACCAACACCATACTCTAGCTTTCCAGAACATCTGTGATTTGCAAACATATTTCACTCTTGTTTACCAGAAGTCTTATTTGAAATGAGATCACATAGTAATGGGAAATGGAAAGCAAATGAGGAATAATGAACTAGGAGTTCCAGGGAGAAATTATTTTAATGAGGGGGGCAGAAATCTCTCTTGGGCCTGAATGCATCAAACCACAGTTGTCCAGACTCCTCTGTGGGGACAGCTATAGACCATAGCAAAATTAATAGCTGCCTCTGGGCTTGTGATGCACATTTCAGACAAAAATTTTTTTAAAAAAATGTTTTGTTCCAAAAATCTGAGGATGATTTTTGATACCCATGAACAGATTCCTCAATGATTGTTTTTTTTTTTCTCTCTCTCATGGTTGAGTTTACATTGAATTTAAAAAAATAGTTTTAAATGTTTGACAGATTTGAACTGAGACAGCATATCATAAAAGATTTACTTATAATGTTGAAGAACAAGGACAATTGTGACATCAATTAAAAATAAAATATTTATCCGGGCTGGGATTGTGGCTCAGCAGTAGAGCACTCGCCTAGCACAGGCGGGACCCCAGGTTCAATCCTCAGCACCATATAAAAATAAAGGCATTGTGTTGTGTCCATTTACACCTAAAAAATGAATATTAAAAATAATTTATGGATATAATAAATCAGTTAAAATTTATAATTATCACAAGCTATTACTGATCACATACTATGTACAAATCACTTTAATAGCAACTTACTACCCAGAATGAGGCTAAGAAGGAGTAAGGACATAGGTGGTCTTACAATCAAGGAATTTGGACTCTAAAAGGAGACATACAGAATGTATACAAGTAATATTAACTAGAAAAACTGTCATTTCATCATAGAAAATTGCCATAGGTAAAAAGGAAAGGCAACATTTTTATACCAAAAAATTCCAAACTGTTTTACAAGAATGCTGTATTAAATGATGGGTTGAAGCATGGGAAAGATTCAGTGTGGATTTTTGTGGGGCGGTGAGTTTGGGGTGATACTGAATGCCTAGCTAAGTTAAAGTGGTGAACTAAGTGCGAAGCCCTGGCAGGACTAGGGCTGATCACCAGGTCAAAGGCACATGCACGGCGCACTCCAGGAAGAGGACACTGCTGGTCAGAGAACCTCAGTGGCTCAGGCCTGCACACCACTTCCACACCACTCGGTCATGTCAGTGACCTGGGGTGGTTTAGATTCTCACATCCTTTTAGTAAGGACTCAGGATGGCGCCTGGCATTTTGCCAGAGAAATGTTAGAGTCTGTAAACAAGTCTGGATGGCGCCTGGCCTGACTTGTTTACAGACTCTAACAAGGACTGTAGACCTACTACTAAAACATTAATAAGATACACCCACTAAGCTTCTGCGAGCGTCGTGCACTGTCTAGACCCCAGAGGGCACCTCTCCAGAATGATTCTGTGACAGGTGTTTTACAACTTTATAAATCATTGATAACTGGTAGCAGTGAGAAATGTCTCTTGTCTGTGATGTGCTAATGCAGTCCTGTAAGAAATGGAAGTGATGACTTTCTCCACGGCGGAAGCATTTGTGCCATTTGTACGTTTATTTCACCATTCCTTCACTCCTTATAAATCTGTGTTTTGTTTTATTTTTTTTAACTTATTATTACATCTGCCTGGTTCCCTCGTTGAGTGAAATAAATCTTTAATACATGTTCATTTTATATTTATATCAGAGTCATTTCATTTGTTCTGGGACTGAGTTTCACTAAATATCATTCTGTGGAGATGTATGCGTACCGTGTGTAGCAAATAGTTGATTCATAATGACTTTGAATATACTTCATTAACAGGCGGGTATGAAGGTACCTGGAACCGCTTCGTGCCGCACAGCGCTCCTCATCGCCGTCGTCCCGGAGCCTTCCGCAGGGCTGCCCTCACCTCCCGACTCCTCAGGGCGTAGATGAGCGGGTTGAGCACGGGCGCGCCCAGGTTGTAGAAGAGCGTGGCGAACTTGCCCCGTCCTGGGAGGAGCTGTTCCCGGGCTGCATGTACCTGTAGATGATGCTCCCGTTGAACAGGGAGACCACCGCCAGGTGCGAGCTGCAGGTGTTGAAGGCCTTCCACCGCCCGGCGGCGGACCGCATCCTCCTCACCGCCGCCGCGATGTGCCCGTAGGACACCAGGATGAGCGCCAGGGGCAGCAGGACGATGAGCACCGCGAAGGCGAAGGCCAGCATCTCCACCGCCCGCGCGTCCGCGCAGGCCATCTTGATGAGCGCCGGCATCTCGCAGAGGAAGTGCGGGACTCTGCGGCGACCACACCGCGGGAGGACCATGGTGAGCGGCGACATGACGCCGGCGTTGAGCAGGCCGCTGCCCCAGGCCGCAGCCACCAGCCGGGAGCACAGCCCCGGGCGCAGGAGCACGGCGTAGTGCAGCGGCCGGCAGACTGCGGCGTAGCGGTCGTAGGCCATCACCGCCAGGAGGAGGCACTCCACGCCCCCGACGGTCAGGAAGGAGCTGAGTTGCACGGTGCAGCCCGCGAAGCTGATGGTCTTGGTCGGGCCGCGGAGGTGGACCAGCATCTGCGGAATGCAGCTGGTGCTGAAGCAGAGGTCCAGAAAGGAAAGATGGGCCAGGAAGAAGTACATCGGGGTGTGAAGCCCAGGGTCCAGTACGCACAAGAGGATGATGGTGGAGTTGCCCAGCACGGCCACAACATACAGGGGGAGATTCACCGCGAAGAGCACCATCTCCAGCTGGGGCCGGTCGGAGAAGCCCACCAAGATGAAGCCATCCTCCACGCTGTCGTTGGACTCTCCCAGGCTCCCTTTCACCTCATCTGTGGCGCAGATGGGGACGAAATGAGAGCGGTGAACCTACACTTCCAGAAACCTCGAATATCAGGATGTGGGGGAACACACGCCCCCCCCACCCCAGACTATCGGTCCTTCCCCTTTGCTCAAACACTGGTAAAGCATTCACGTGGGAAAATCCTGACATCATCAATTTTATTAAGTAGAAATTTTCCCCTTATTATTCAGAAAGAAAAATATTTTAGCTTTAATGTATGTACAATCACATTATAATCTCTTCTTTTGCATATTTATAGGTCATTACCCTATCTCAACCTAGTCATTTTTTGTTTTCTCTTTCTGGTACTGGAGATTGAACCAAGGAGTGCTCCACCACTGAGCTAAACCCCGAGTCCTTTCCACAGGTCTTATTGTCTAACCTGGAGTTTATAGGCATCCTCTGTCAGTCTCCAGAGTGGCTGGGATTTCCCATGTGTGCGCCCAGCTCCACTAAGTTTCTCTAAATCAAGACCTTCACTTTTCTCCTACTCCTCTTCATGTAAGCAGGGTGTCAGGTGTATTATCACCCTAACAACTGCTCGACTCTAACTATGCACCGGGATCTCCTCATTGTGACTACCAGGCTGCACTCAGGCCTCCGCCGCGGGAGTACAGGGTGCTTGCCTCTTCTGAGCAGGGCCAGGGTCTTAGCAGTGTGTGGGGGCGGATTCTCTGCAGTATCAGTGTCACCTTAAGTACCCCAGTTCTTCTTTCCCAGGAAATGATGTCAGTGCAGATCTCTATCACTCATTTCTACTTCAGTAACAGAATCCTACAATCTGATTGCCAGGACTGGGGAGGGTATTCTGTCTAAAAGCAAAATAGCAACTTCAAATATATCTTGTCCTCTGTTAGCCTTTTAGAAACTTGAAAACAATGTGATTCCCTTGCCTGAGAGAGGTTCATGGCAAGAAAGGAAAAGAGAATATGGGTAATAATGGTAATTTTCAAACAGTAATTTAAAAGACTGAAGTTAGCCAATCCCCAAAACACAAATGCTGAATGTTTTCTCTGATATAAGGAGGCTGACTCCTAGTGGGGTAGGGAGAGGAAGAATGGGAGGATTAGATGAATTCTAGATAAGGAAAAGGGGTGGGAGGGAAAGGGAGGGGGCAGGGGACTAGCAAGGACGGTGGAATGTGATAGACATCATTATCCAAAGTACTTGTGTGAAGACACGAATTGGTGTCAACATACTTCATATACAACCAAAGATATAAAAAATTGTGCTGTATATGTGTAATAAGAATTGTAGTGCATTCTGCTGTCAATTTATTTTTTTAAAAAATCAATTTAAAAAAGACTGAAAAAAATGACCCTAATAAATATGGTTAAGAAGAATGAAGAGAGCTAGATTCATGAAACACACACTATGAGAGATTGAAACCAGGGTCACATAACCACCGAGTCATATCCCTAGCCTGTTTTTTGTTGTTGTTGTTGTTGTTGTCTGTTTGTTTTTGAGGGTTGCTGAGGCTGCCTTTGAACTTCCAATCCTCTTGCCTCAGCCTCCCAAACCACTGGGATTACAGGCATGCTCCTCAGAGCCCAGCAGTACTAAATTATTTAGCAGTACTAAATTACAAAACACCTAGAATACTGAATGATTAGGGACTGGGGGAAATGGGCAGAATACAACTTAACTTTTGTCTCAGATCTTTTGATTTTAAAATTTTTTAAAAAAGCTTTATCTTTGGGGAAAACTTCTGAACATTGAAGTTCTTACAGTAAATTTATTTTCCACAATCAAAGGTAAAAGAATAAATTCCCCACTCTCTGGTCACTTAGTCTTGCTGATTTCAACTTTCCTGAGGGTTATAGGAGGAATGTGTGCTAATGTTTTTGCCTGAAGTCTGGTTTGCTGGGTGAGATTTGGTGTAAGCTCATGCAGTGATGTAGGTAGAAAGTAAGGAGGTCAGGAGACTACTCCATTAGAAATTACGAAGAACACAAGTGAGGACAAAAATCCCAACTTGCCAATAACCAGCCTGAAGGCCCTGAACTCTCTTCTATGCATTAGGTCCTGTTTTCTTTCTGAAAAAAAGTAGAAGCCACTTGTTTCATTTCTCTTAGAATTTGATTAAAGTGACAAGAGCAATGGTATAACACTACTTCAGAAAAAAGATGCAACCGAGTGACTGCGCGGGTGGTGGGGGGGGGCAGTTAAATTGCAGAAAAGAGGCAATTGAGAGAAAATAATAATAAACAGCATTAGCACCCTCCTCTGTCTACCTGCCATTTGGGCCAACTGCCCAACCTTCAGTAGGCCTCCAGGAGCTCCCAGCCAAAGCCCAAATGAGGGCTTGCTGCTGACTCGAGAAAACAACCAGCACTGGGTGGGGGCTCTTATAGGCCCATAGGAGAAGATGGGGGACCAGGTTCTTGCAGCACAGATGCTGCCTGGAGGCTGGCTGGTGGCTTCCTCTTAGTACCATGGGAACTGAGTACTCCTATGGGTAATCAGCAAGAGCTGTAGAAGAGAAGGGAAGAGCTACCCGTAGGGAAAAACTGGAGTAACATCAGGTGGTAGGAGTCAAAGGTACCCTTAGGGGAATACTAGCCTAACATCAGGCGGGTGGGGATCAAAACTCTTAGTTTTTTTTTTTTTTTTTGTTTGTTTGTTTGTTTTAATCTAGGGTGTTAGGTGTTCATATCCTCAAGATTTGAATGTTTGATGGGACCAATAGGCCGTTTGGCAACAGCATGCGCATATGAATAGCTTTGGAAATTTTGAGATTTGACAGTTTTCTGAAGCATTTTAAATTCTAATTTTTAATATTTTAATATGATTTTCAAAAGGATACTCCCAAAGAGTCTGGTATTTTTGTTGTCACTTGACCTATAAATTTTATTTTCAGTCTGGAGTAATGAAATCACTGGAAGGTAGTATATAAAATATATGTATGGAATTTGATGGACTAATATTCTTTAAGTTACGTTCAAACAAAAAACTGGAACCATTTCATGACCCTTTGGAGAAAGTAAAATTGCCCCTTAGATCCTCTACAATGACAGCAGTGTTTCAACCAGTAAAATTAAGGATGAGACACATTCTTTTATGGTTGTTATATTAAAGCTTACATGTTTTCTTCCAGCTGATGCCACCTGAGACTCATGTTGGACCCCAAAAGTTCATTTCAGAAGTAGAACTTGTATATATGTATGTATGTGTGTTTACACACACCCATACACATAAAACCAGAATTTTAAATTGTATAATTTTATAGTTGTTATGAAATTAAGGATTAAGTTTTAAAAAAAGAATATGCAAATCAAGTACGACAGCCAGTGAACAAATAGCAATGACTCAACAAGTTCCGGATAAATCCTGCTAATAGTTTTTTTTAAAATATTGAAATCACGCAACAGGAATGTAGAAGAGACAGAAAATAATTTTAATAATCAAAGATTTTTTCCAAGAAATAAACCTTTTAAAATCAATATGATAGACCCAACCTGATCTTTTCTTAAAATTGGGAGCCATCTCACTACAAAGCCATGAAAAGATAATTTCGGCTTTACTATAAATTACTGCAAATTCTGAACCTGCTTGGAATGCCTGCCCGTGCCTTGAACTCACCCATGCCTGGCTCTCTGACCAGATAGCAGCCCTCTCTGAAACTTAGTGACACCTCATAAATATTGGCCTTCCCTGGCCAGACAACAACCCTCTCTGAGGCTCTAATGGTCCTCATAAATTCTGATGTTGGGGCCAGCAAAAAATGTAAACTACCATCAGTGTGATGCTTGTCAGAGTTCTGTTATCTGTAACCCCGCTTTGTGTAACTTTCTGGGCTATAAAGCTGGGCTGCAGGAAAGCTGGGGCTGCTGTCTTGTTCCCGCTGTTTTGGGAGGGAGAGGCAGCCCGGCCGGTCGAAATAATAAGCTTGCTTTAATTTGATTTTAATTGGAGTCAGTGGTCTTTTCTTGCATCGTGGTCTAACAAATAGGTCACAGTCGTTTGGACAAAACAAAAGGTCTGACATACAGTTCACTCAAACAATAGCACATCTAACCCCAAACACAGCATTTTTTCATTCTCATGTATCATTAAATAAATACAAATTAACGCAATGAGTTATTATTTTTGCCTACCACATTGCAGCTACTTTTCAGTTTGGTAATATTCTGGATATAAGAAAATGAATACTATGCATGGTGTATGAGAATGTGTATCAGTTTTAAATTGTTGGAGGATTTTGTATAAAATTCTTGAAAATTTTGTAAATTCACACATCATGTTAGTCCCACTTCTCAGGAATTTTTTTTATTAAGAATATTTGAATAAAAAGAGAAAGATAAATACAAAGCTCTGTGGCTAAAAAAGGAAACAGACTGAATAATGGTTGACTTCATAACTAAATGTTTGCACAGTTATAAATAAAGAGCATAAATTCACAAAGAATATGATGTGCATTTACAGGAAAGCAAAATCAAAATATATTCAATATACTTTAAATTTGTTATATAGTATTTCAAATGTATTTATTAAATATGTTTAAATCATATTAAATATAGATTAAATAGGAATTACAATATATGCTATATAAAATTAAAATTAATAAAATTATTAAACTATTATATGTTAGATATGTAAATATATCAAAATATTTTTGAAAAATGTTTCAGAATGTTACATATTTTTCAACCATATTATTAAAATACTATGGTTTATGTAAATATGCAAATATAATTAGGGTTTGAAAGAAATGGACTTTCAATTTCCTCTTTGTTGACACTTAACCTTATCAACATGCAATGTATAACCATGATAGTATGTTACTGTAATATTTAAAAGTTAAAATAAAAGTTTGGAAGAAAATAAAAGTAATTTAGTTTGAGTTTAGTGTTCAGGTTTGCACCACAACAATCTCAAACTCTCAAAGAACACATGTGTCTCCGATTGATCCCTGAAGCAAAAGCGTCCGGGCTGAAGCGCACGGGTAAAAAGCTCCTCGATCCACTTTTCCTGCAGCCACGCGAATAAATTTGTCATTTTCTCATTATTTCCTCAGAACACCAATTTGGTAGGAAATGAGTAGTGCTGCTTCTTTCACAGACTAACAGGTGGGGGAAAAATGATTTTTGGTCAAAACAGAAGAGCTACCTGTAAAGCGGAGACCTGGTCACAGCTCTCTTGATAAAATTGGGCAGCGTGTCCACTAAGTATTTGCATGTTTCCTCTAAATTAAACTTCACTTTGACTCTCTGGGTTCAGATATGACCTGTAAACTCTGAAATCCTGGAAGCACCTTTACACAAACTACTGATTCATTAACAAAGTGCTTCATTTTTCTTCTTGCCGTTTTTCAAGATAATGGATGGAGTATGTTTGGAAGAAGGCCAGGTGTAACAGTACGTTATTTCCACCATTAGGTATTTTGCAGTGCTTTATGTGAGCTAACATGTGCCAATCTCAGTAACTGTGTCCTTTTTCCCCTTCCTGTACCCTGTCTTGTAGGTGAAAAGGAAACATAGTCAGCCTGCTATCTCACTGAAGGGTGGACTCATGGGACCTGAAAGTCATCTTCCAAGGAGATGGGAAGGGAAAGGCAGAATTAGATGAGAAGGGAAAGGCGCTGAAGAATGAGAAATGTTTGGATTTATTGATAAAAGCAGTTTTTCTTGGTCCATTTCTGTTTTCTGGCCAAAGTGAAATGTGGCTGCATTTGCTCTTGTGACTGCCTCTGAAGAACCGGGAAATCCTGGTGGGGCAGGAGAGAGACTTTCACCTGCCACAGTTCTCCACAGAAGCTGGACAAGAGAACCCCAGGGAGCTCATTACAGCGATTGTTAGGCAGAGCTACTATGATCATGATCTTGTTTTCTCTGGGCCCTCAGAGATTCAGCTCCACGAGGAACAGAACTTTCTAACATGTTCTCTCGTATTGCATGCAGCTATTAAAAAGTTTCAAGTGAGCTAAATAATGACTGCAAGATGGAGCAGTCTCCAGGGACACCTATCTTCAAGGAGAAGGGGCCGTGGAAGGACGGATTACCATGGAGGGCTACAGTGAGCCTTCTGCTGTCACCCAGGGCTGCATCCTGCTTCACAGTCACTCTCAGGGCTCTGTGGCAGCCCTGGGGACTTGCCCAACATAATTATTTACACTGTGATTCCGCAAACTTTCCCAACACAACTCAAATAATCACCCCTCACTTTTGTTGAGCAGGGATCTATACTGAGTACCCAAGGGAGCTGTTCCCATCACTGACTTCTTCTGTACAGACCTTGCAGCAGTCGTTTTCATTGAAAATCTCTAATGCAACATTACTCTGAGAATGAAATGAATTCTTACTAATCAAACAGATTTTCAGGCAATGTAAAAAAAAAACATCTGATTTATAAAAAGAACAGGGAAGGACAAATATATGCTAAAAGAAAAAAAAGTAGGCCTTGCCTTTAGTTAACTCTCCATTTTTTCCAGGTCACTGACCTCTAATCCAAACACACCATCAACTGTCTCCTTTTCCTGCTGTGAAACTCCCCCATCCCTGTCCTGTCCTATGCACTGTCAAATGCAGGTGATGGTGGTTGACTCCATTGCCATCACCAGTTATGAGTAAAATACGTCCACCTGTCTTCATTTGGTTGGTACATTAGTCTGCTTTTTGTTGCTATAACAAAATAACTTGATAAAGAGGTTTATTTAACTTAGAGCTTTGGAAAAGGAAAGTTCTTGATCAGCAGCCCCATCTGTTTGGCCTCTGGCCAGGGCTCCCTGGGCTGCATCACAACACAGTGCCACCCACTTGGTGTCACCAGGGCAGGAGCACATGCAAGAGAAAGATCACACGGTGAAACAGGAGGCCAGGGGGACTTGGGGGTCAGCTTGATATTTTTATGGCAACTTGTTCTTGTGAGAATTGGGTCCCATGAACACCACATTAATCCTCTCTGAGGGTGGTGCCCCCCTGACATGGTCCCCTTCCACTAGCCCCACTTCTGAGAGGTTCTGCCACCTTAGCACCACCACAGCAGGGCTCAAGTTTCCACCACCTGGACCTTTAGGGGCCCACTCAGGCAGGGTACAGCCCATGAGCTTCATCTGCTTCCAAGGCTCACACTGTGCCTGAAGAGGGAGCCCTTCCAAGTGCTGCCTCTGGGCTTGTGTCTCTCCAGCCTTCAGCAGTCCAGCTGGGCACTCCACATGGCCAGCCGCTTCCCGTGAAGCAGCACCTACTCTGGCCAGGGGACCTGCGTCTTGAGCCTGTTCTCTTGCCTGCCTGGCTGTGACATGAGCAAGGTCTGAGGCAAAGCCATGAGGGGCCCCATGCAGGCAGGTGGAGCACTGCACAAGACCCCCTGCCAGCTGAGGCTTCTCAGGCAGGAGAGGCAAATCCACCTCTGGAGACCTCTGCCCCTGTGAGAATGCACTGGAGCCCTTTGGGGATAGAAAGGATCAAATGCTGTTGATTGATTACCAAATTGTGTGTTGCTGTCCTCAAGGAAGAGCATGGTACTGAGAGAGCTCAGATGGCACTCAGTGACTGTGGGAGCCAGTCAGTGCACCCTTCAAGTCACGGCACTGGGCCTCCTGGTGCCCGTTCTGGTGTGTGACCAGCCACCCAGCGGGGTCATTCTGTTCTCTTGGCAATCTGAAATCTGGTTGTGGTGGGTGGCCTGGGTGTGAGTGAGCTGACATCAGGTGTCATCATGCTGGGATTCTGAAGACCATGTTTGTGAACATCCAGGTGAATCATCTTCAGTTCTGAGTGATGTTCGTCCATGGGCATTACTGATATGTGTTTCTGCCTCTCTCCCTATTTAAAAACACTTTTTGTTCTGAAATAATTGTCATTCATGAGAGAAGGCAGTGTGTCTGTCCCCCGCAAGCTTCCCAGGCTTGACACCTGCTGCTGCAGCTGGTGTGTCCCTGAGGCTCCGTCACAGCTGTGGCTTCCACTCCAGGCCATGCCGACCGTGTTGGCTCCACAAGACTCCCACCTACTGCCCTTTGTGGCCATCTTCCTCCTCCTCAAACCTTTATTTCTATGACTTTATAGTATGTCTTGAAATTGGGTGATATGAATCTCCAACTTTCCTCTCCTTCAATATTGTGCTTGATATTCAAGATCATTTATCTTTCTATTTAATATTTACAATTTTACAGTTGATATCTGTGAAATATCTTACTGGGGTTTAATTAGAATGGCAGTGAATCTATAGATCAAATTGGGAAGACTTGTTTATATTAGTAATATTGGATCTTCCGATATATGAGCATGGAATATCCCCACACCACAACCGACCATCAGAGACAAGTGACATTCATGGAAGTCTCCACCAGCAACACAACACCACACACCCTTTTCAAGTACCCAAGGAAGATTATCAAGTGTCTTGTTCAGACTAGCCAGCTACAGCAAAAAAAACATAAAGCAAGTGGTTTATGAACAATAGAAACTTATTTCTTACACGTCTGGATGTTTGGAAGTCCAAGACTAAGGTACTGGTAGACTTGGTGTCCAACGAAGGCCTATATCCTGATTCACAGCTGGTGCCTTTTTTAGTAGCTTGCCAAGGGCTTAAAGTGGGGATCAGGAGTGGAATAAGAAATGACTGAATATTCATGTGTACATACTTTCTCTTGGGGGTGATGAATTTTTCTAAAATTAGATTATGGTGATGTTTACTCAATTCCTTGAATATACTAAAAACTAGTGAAGTGTATATTTTTACAACATGAATTTCATTGTGTGTAAAGGCATTAAAAAATGAAACAAAAAGTCACATATTGGGAGAACTTGTATCTATGATATATAAAGAACTCTTAACTTGGCAATAAGAATATCAAGTGAACAGTCAACTGAAGAATGGGAAAATATTTAATAAGTATTTCACCCAAAATATTTATTAACAGCTAATAAGTACATAAAATGAACTCAATACCATTGACAATTTGGAAAATTAATTTTAAAGTCACAATGAACTATTACTACACATGTTCTAGAATACCTTTTAATGGAAAAGACTAAAAACATCATGTGTCACTGAGGATGTGCAGAAGTTAGACCTGTGTATGTCACTGAAGGAAATGCAGAATGGTACAACCACTCTGGAAGACAGGTAGCTTGTTGAAAAGTTACAGAGCCCACACTGGCCCACAGCATGGGAGGACTGGGCACAGTCAGTGCAGGATAGCAGTGGTCACCTGCCACTAGCTCCCAAAATTCCCCTTGTAAAATTACTCACGTATGATCACTTCTTTACTTACCATAAAATCTGGCATTTCTATTCTTTAGTATTTGCTTATGATAAATGAAAATATGTAACTACATAAAGACTTGTATATGAATTTTCTGATAACCATTAGTGAGAATAAACAAAACTGGGGGAAAAATCATATGGTACAACAACTAGTAAATAGCTGTAAAAATTGACTTAAAATCATTAAGCAGTTTAGAATAAACTAATGTTACACACCTTAATCAGAGAATAATATATTGCCTTGAATGTCTATAGATGGCTGGTTCACTCTGACATTAAGTTAAAAATTTCAGTACATCAGAATTTTTATTTCAAGCAATTATTTTTTGTTCCTGATTAAAATTCCTTCTACATTTGTACTCATTAAACCACAGAGACTCTTTTGTAATGAATGATACTACAAATCAGGCAATTCCACCACTCTTCAAGTATTTGAATAATGTGAAATGCCTCCACAAAGTGATCATCCGCAAGTAAAAAATTTTATAAGAAAATTTTGGAGTGACACCATTTCATTCCTGTCCTGCACCGACTACTCAGTCCTTCATGCTGTGAGCCAGTGTGAGCCCTGCAACTTTACTCTCCTCCTCCTCCTCCTCCTCCTCCTCCTCCTCCTCCTCCTCCTCCTCCTTCTTCTTCTTCTTCTTTTCTCTCTCTCTCTCTCTCTCTCTCTCTCTCTCTCTCTCTCTCTCTCTCTCTCTCTCTCTTCTCTCCCTCTCTTTTTCTCCCCCTTTGTGGCACTAGGATCAAATCAGGGCCTTTGCACATGCTGGGGCAAGTGTTCTACCACTCCATGGCACACTAGCACTCCTTCCTCAGAAACCATACAAATTACCTAACTTTTCTTTTACATTATATTTTCCCAAATGTTTGCATACAGTTGTCATTTCTGTTCCCTATTTTGTTCCTTCCCAGGAATGGTTAGCAATTTCATCACCAAATTTTCTGGACATAAGTGTAGGATATAGCTGCACTGAGAAGAGCTTCTTATTATGAGGACTGAACTGACTGCAACCATCCCTGTGTGGTGGGATGAACATAGGTCCCCAGCTCTGAGAATTGCTGCATCCTGTGACTTCCATGTCCTCTGGGATAATCATGCAGTGAAGACTTTAAACTGATGCTGAACTTCATCCTACTGTTTTAATTCAGTGTTCTGACTGTTTTTCGGTTTGATTTGTTTCTCTCTCCTCCAGTATTACCAATTCCCTGTGAGTCTCTGTGAGTCTGTCTGCCTTAATCTTGGTTATTGATTATAGCCTGTTAAGGAGGCGTAGTAGATGCTTATATTGTAGTGCAATAAATGTTATTAACTTTGTTCCATTAATCAACTACTAGGACAAATAGAGCAACTATTTTCTGGTTGCTATATCTCCATTATAAAAATATATTATGAAAAGCCCCCTTAAATTTTAGACTGAAAATAATGAATATGCACAATATGTCTCTACTGCATCTATCTAATACCTTGATTCAAATGAGATATATGGAGAAATTGCAATCTTTATGAGCCACTGATAAGAATGTAAAATGGTGCCACCACCATGGAAAATAGAGTGGCAGTTCTAAGGAAATTAAATATAGAATTACCATAAGTTCCAGCAATCTCATTTCTGGATATATCTCCAAAAACCAAAGCAGAAAGTTACAGAGATATTTGCACACCATATTCATAGCAGTTTTTTTTCAAAATAGCCAAAAGGTGTAAGGGATCCAAGTGTCCAACTGCAGGGAAAACAAACAAAATGCAGCCCCAGGAAGTCCCAACACTTATCATGATATGGATGAATTCCAAGGCACCAGTTTTGGGAGCAAATGCTGCATGACCTGACTTAGGCAGCTTGACAGAGTGGTCAGAGCCAGGGGTAGGGGGCAGAAGGCACACCGCCTGAGCGGGGAGAAATGAAAGGAGCAGTTGCAGAAGCTGAGAAACCTTGAAATGGACACGCAGATTGTGGCACAGCTAAGGGTGCACTTGATGGCCTTAAGTGTAAGGTTAGTGATTAAACTGGCAAACTTCATGCTGTGTGTATTATGTCATGATTAAAAAATTAAATAAAATACACTCTTCTTGAAAATGATTGGGATTAGAAAAAAATTTGCAGAATTTCATAAAATTATTTTGATGTCTTACACTATTGTATATTTTTAATGATCTCAAGGTAACTGCTAATAGTTTAGTTATAGAAGTTTCTGATATACAATTATGTGCCAGCATAAATACCAACATAAAACTGAATCTATCACAAAAAAAATTAAAATTAATTGAATCAACTGGTCCCTCATTTAAAAATTAACTACTATTTATTTCTATTCTGAAACTGTTTCCTCTTCAGTGTCCTCAGAACCCACAGAAGTGCCTGAACATTGGCTTTGAGATGTGTTTCATGGATCTGAATGATCTTTTACTTGAACCATCAGCAATGAGCTAGTTTTCAGTGAGGAGGGCATCTTAAAAGTTCACATACTCTATAAATATTTTGCATCTATTTTTAGTTTAGACAACAACTATTCCAATAGAGAAGAGACCTAAAGTCAGAACTTGGCAAATCAATTCCCCTCCCGTATGTATTGGCACCATGGCAGAAGCTCATGGCATGACAGTATGTTTCAAGGAGAAATAAGACAAAGGTGTTTTAGCTGCTGTATTTCCCGATAATAACATATTAGCAGAAGAAGACAATGAAGAGGGTGACCACACAGTTATGTAATCATAAAAAACTGAAACAATTATGACCAGAGCTGGCTGATGATAATGTGAGGATGGCCGTAGGCCTGAGCCTAAGCAACTCCACATTAAAACTCCAGGTTGAAACCTGCAGTCTCACCAGGCACACCACGGAGCCCTCCAGTGTGGCTCTCAGGCACAAACCAGTCACTTCTCCCCACCCTGACAAACTCAGGATGAAGTCTTGGCCTGCTGTCCTGGCCCTGTAAGAGGAAAGGTGAAAGACCAGGGTGGGGACCACCAGACCAGATGCTTTCACCTCAGGGTAAATGACGTCACTGAGAAATCGGTGGCAGCTGATAGGGATTGAAAGGGGGGTCAAAATCCCCAAAATTTGATATGAATATTGGAGCAAATGAACAGACATTCAGCCAGCCAACAATGATGCCTTCACACAGCCTGATGAGGACCTGGGCTGACATCCCAACACCTTTTGTCGTTGGCCTGGTCCTCCACATTTTCCTCACTGCTCTCAAACTCTACAGCCACATCTTGACCCTGGTGAGAGCCACAACTTCCCCCTACAACCCCTTCCTCAACTGGCTGTCAGCTCCAACCCAGGAGAAGCCTGCCTGGGTTCCTGACCTGATCACTGAGGTCTGAGTGAGTGTGCATCTGCTGGACTTGTGGCTTAAGGCTGGAGACTTTTGATCTGGCACTTGAACTTAGCCTGCAGAGGGAATGCCTGTCATTAGCCTGTCAAGATTAAGTGTGTTTGCAGTGCTTAGAATTAATCTAGAATATTTTGCTGTGAATTATTTAATCTAGAATTGTTTGTTGTGAATTGATGATGTCTATTGCAGTGCCTAGCATTAAGGAGGCTCATTTTCTTGATTAAGAACCTATAGAGTGAAATTGAATTGAGTGATTTGAGTGAATTAAAGCATTGACTGTGGCAGAAGCACATGGACATTTTTTATTTCTCCCCCTGGACTGCATAAGTTGCACCTTTTGCCATCATGACAGATGGCTCCCAATCTTAAAATGGAATTAGGCTGGGTTCATCACACACTCATGCAGGCTGTGGTGATCAGATCAGGAACTAAGGCAGGCTTCTCCTGGGGTGGAACTGATGGATGGCTGAGGAGGTGGTCATAGGGAGAAGTCCTTTTCTCATCAGAGTCAAGAGGCTGCTATAGAGTTTGAGAATGGTGAGAACAACGCAGAGGATTAGGCAGAGGAGAAGAGTTGGGATGTCAGTCTAGATCCTCAACAGGCTCTCAGGCTTGTGTGCATCAGTGTAGACTGGCTGAATGTCTGTTCATTTCCTCTATCATTTATATTAAATTTTGGGACTTCTGACCACTCTTTCAATCCCTATCATCTGGTACTGGATTTCTCAGTGATGTCATTCATCCTGAGGTTAAAGCATCTGGTCTGGTGGTTCCCACCCTGATTTTCCTGCTTCTCGCTCTTAGCAGGGCAATGACAACATGCTAGAAACTTCATTCTGAGTTTGTCAGGGTGGGTAGAAGTGACTTGTTTGTGCCTGAGAGCCATACTGGAGGGCTCTGTAGGTGTGCCTGGTGAGACTGCAGGTTTCAAACTGGAGTTTTAACCTGGGGTTGCTTAGGCAAAAGCCTAAGGCTATCCTTACACACATGCCTGGCTCTCCTGGACCAGATAACAATCCTCCCTAAAACCTCAGGGTTCCTCATAAATTCTGGTGTTGAAATCTAAATTTACTCCCTATCTTGAAATGTTAAGCCATGTAGATCATTAATCTGCTATCTGCCCTTGTATTATACTTGCCAGAACCTCTTAGCTGCAAGACATGGTCTTTGTAACTTTTTGTTATAAAAAGCCTCTGCCCTTAGACCAGACACTGTCCTATGGCCCTGCATTTGGGTGAAGCAGTTGCTGATCAACTCTCTTGTGTACACAATATAAGCTTGCTCTAATTTGGTTAAAAATTTTTTTTATTTTACTCAGCCCACCAAGAGTCATGTGTAACATTTTAAGACTCCCACACTAATAACAGTGCTTACTTAAGGAAATTGAGAGTAGTTATGATAGTGAGGTTAGTCATAGGAAAAAGATGCTCAAAATGTTGCCTTTCCTTTCCTACAAGTGCTTACAATAGTTTAAATTTTAAAAATTAATGTGTTAAACATAAAACTTAAAGAAAACTTTGGTGAACCTTTCAGAAAATAATGCCTAGCTAGTAAAGGCCTGGAAAAGAGAAAGAATCTGCAGAGTTTGATAATAATAATTATTATTATAATTATAATAGCAACAATTACAATAATGATGATGATGATGTCATGTCAGTGTTGTCTTCACAAAAACTGTATAAAGTAGCAGCACTTTTATTTTCACTCTGTTGTTATGTCTAGTTGTGGTGCTGTAAGAGAAATTCTAAAATGGAAATGGAAATTATTCTAAAATGATTCTAAAATGGAAATGATGGCTCATGTTCAGAGTAAATAAGGGTGGTGTGGGAAGGCACTGAATGCTACTGAACCTGCAAAGGATTCTCCATAGAGTGGTGATTTTAGAGCAGTAAATAGTAAGATTACTTGGTATGAGTAGAACCTTAAAGAATCAAAGGTAAAAATAAAATTTTCTTGTAAAAAAATCAAAATTAAGAGTGATTTACTTAATATCCTGATGCTGCAATTAACAAAAAGAAGTTATTTTGTTACAAAGATGAAAGTGTTCTCTTGAGGATGCCTTTTGAAAAAACCTCCAATGGAAAAAATATGCCATTTTTATTGTCACAAAGTCTTTGTAAAATTATCTTCATGATTCATTTTGCTATGGGTCTGTTGGTGGTATACATGCAACTGATTCTTTAAGGTTCAGGAATATCTTTTTTCCATTGGCTTTTATAAACTCCTTCAATAATCAGTTTATCTGCACAATCTTTTGCATTTTCAACCTATAGAATCATGTCATTAACAAAAAATGACAACTATACTTCTTTCCATCTCTTATGTATTTTATTATTTTTTTGTATTTTATTTTTCTTGTCTTATTACATGAGTGAGTAATCACAAGCCACTGAAGTAGGAACAAACTTTATTTCTGAACTCCACCAGCACACTCCACACACGCTCCTGGGAAAATGCCGAACACCACACCATGTGGCTCCTCCTGGGACACGCTACTCCAACAGGAAATCCCTCCTCCGGAATTCCCTCCTACCACACTTCCCCAACCAATGGGCACTCTCCGGGGAGTCCCATGAGAGCTCCAAAGTAGCAGGCTGAGGCAGACAGCAGGGGTCTAATCTCCAATTGAATGCACATCTTAATATAATCATTATCATCTCAATGGCTTGCTGGGGTCACCTTTCAACCAAAAATGCCATGTTTCATTCCTACTTGGCTATGGCTCTCAGCAATATCAGTGTACTGCAAAAGAATGTGGTGACAGTGAGCCTCTTCATCTCATTATTTTCCCATTGAGTATGATGTTTGCTGTAGGTTTCTTATAGATACTCTTTATTACCTTAAGGGAGTTCTATTCTATTCCTAGTTTGCTATGATTAAAAAAGTAGTAGTAGAAGAATACACTGATGAATTTTCAAATGCTGTGTCACTCCTATGACAAATCTCCCATAGTTGTAATATATTAAATTTTCCATACACTAAATTAAATTTATTGATAATTGTGTGGAATTTTTATATGTATGTTTGTGAAAGATTGCTCTCTACTTTTGCTTTCTTATAACATCCTTATAAGGTCTGGCCTTATATGGTGGCCTTATAAAAAGGCTCATGAAATTGAATTAGTTATTTATTTCCAGAGGAATGGCATACAAGAAATAATCATAACAATCCCTGGGGCTTGATAAAACATTCATTTTTGCTTATAAGTTTGGAGTTACTGGGTGACCTCACTCTTCAGGTCTCATTCCTGTGTCCTTGGACAGTGCATCTTGACTCAGTAATTTTAGTGACTTTAGCTAGATCCTCTGTAGAGAAGACCATGGCTCCTAGCTCCACTCAGCATCTGACTTCCAGCTAGCTATTCTGAGCATATTTCCAAGGCAAAATCAAGGGAGATGGAGCCTCTACCATATTCTGTGGGCCAAAGCAAATCACAGTGCAAATGTATAGTTGGGAAATGGACTTCACATTTTGATGGGAAAAGCTTCAAAGTCACATTGTAAATGGTATAGATACAGAAAAGAGTGTGGTATTATAGTCAGTCTCTTATAACTAATGGTATTTCCACACAAGAAGTAGACTTATTTTCTTCCAAGACTTCCCGAAGTCTGTCCCATCATGGCATTGTGCTCATAGTCCAGGTTCCCCTGGCCTGCATCCTGTCTGAATGAAGCTTCTCCCCACCTGCAAACCTATGGTAGAGATATTGTGGTGCTCCATCCAGGTGACCTCTCAGGGATAAGGCACTCATTCCTGGAGAGCTGGCAAAATGATGATTGATGACTCACATCACTATAATTTCTTTGGTTGTAGTAACAGCTTATATCTCTTCCCAAGTTCAAAAAGAACCATTATCTTTTACTTCTATTGAGAAATTCCAGACAGCCATCCTTTCATAGTTCCAGAGCTCCTACTAAGATTTTCTGAGTTCCAGCCTGTTAGCACAAAATGACCAATCCAGGTGCAACCTTCATAGATCAGCAAAGCCTTTATTCATTGATGAATTCATGCATCTGGTGAACCCTCTTTCCTGATGGAAAATGAGCCACTGGCCAAAGGAGGAATCTGTGCTTAAATATGTTACACTGAGAGGTGACTTAATTATTGATAGAGTATGTCAGATTGGGCACTCAGGAGACAGGTTTGTGAGAATTCACAATTTGTTTTTACTGTGCAATATTTTTACTTGGAGAAGAATGGAAGTTCTGGGGTCAGCATTTAGTACTTATCTCTTTCCCTTCAGGGTCTCTTTGTACTATCACTGGGAAAGATCTATTTTGGGAAGGATCAATGCTTTGGCTTCCTCCCAGAGACAGTCTTACTAGGCTTGATGGATGTCTCCTCCCTAGGGATTGTCTTATCACTGGATGAGGTTTGCTTCCTTCCCAGGGATTGTCCTGTCACTGGGAAAGGATGCACTGGGAAAAGATCAATGTTTTCAATGTGTTGCCTCTTCCTCACTCCCTCTTCCCAGACCACACTATTTTGGGATTTGTCATTTTCCATATCTTACAGAGTCTCAGCCATAAATGCATCACCATCCCTCAGTGGGCCCCAGAATATGAAGGGGCTTCAGAAGGTCCAATACTAGGTTCTAGAGGGGCTATGTGGCGATTCAGGTGAGCCCTGGGGGAGGAGAGGCATTGCATCCCCCTAGGGTTCTGAAAGCCAACAGAAATCCAAAACTATACACTTATGCAATCAGCTGCTGTGATTAGATCTAGAATCTAGATCCCCAAAAGCTCATCTGTGGAAAGCCTGGTCCCCAGGGCAGCAATGTCCAGAGGCTGAACTTTGGGGAGGTGATTGGATCACAAGAGCTCTGACCTCATCAGTGGATTCATCTGTTGATATGCGGTAGCCTCCCACAACTGGGAGGTGTGAAAACTGTGGGCTTTGGGGCATGGTTGGAGGAAGCAGGTCATTGAGGGCAGGCCGTGGAAGGGTATTTCTTGTCCTCAAACCCTTAGGTTGTTTTTCATATTTTTTTTAATCATAAGAAATACTGTAACTGAAGGATATGGAAAAGAGGCCCCAAGGAAAGCACCTTCCTGTTTCCCTACCTGCCTTCCTGCCACACCTTAAATGATCCTGCCACCAAAACTCCTTCCAGGACCTGGATCTGCTAAGGCCCTATGAAAACCCAGATCCTCATGGTGATCTGCCAGCATTCCCCCACCCCAAAATGTGTCCCTCCAATGCCTGGTTCTGCTGCTTAATCAAAGGCATCACTGATCCATTGAGGTCAATTTTTAGTCAATTTTTCTTTTAGTCATTTTAGTCAATTTTTCTTTCTCTGACAAAAAAAAAACAAAAAAAAAAAACAAAAAAAAAAAACAAAAAACTTGTATGGATGCATTTTGTGATGAAGGACATATATCCTCAGGGTGAGTTCCTAGACAGGGAAATGCACCTATGATTTCCTTGAACTCATCACTTGCATCACCAGCAACCATGCAAATGGGGAGTCTGGCTCCTGACTGAAAACCCACATGCAGGATTCAGGCCTGACCATAGGCAACTTTACCCAGCAAGCCCTAGGAGGGGAAGCGGACCCCCACACAGGCCTGGAGCTGCCCTGCAGCATAGTCCCTGAAGGAAGCAGTGCCTTCCACCTCTTAGTACCCTGTGCAGGGGATGAACACCTTCACTCCTTGCCCAGTGCCTCCTTTCAGAGGCCTTTCCCCTGGGTTCTCTTGTGAAACCTTCCTCATGTGCTGATTGGGGGTGGAGGAGGATAAATTTGAGACCTCTCTTCATATTCAGTGCCAGAATGTTTCCAGTTCTGGCCTCTGGCCTCTCCCTGCCTCCACTTCTGGGGCCCTAAACCTGTAGGAGCATTTTCTTTGGGGCTTAAGTGGTGAGAAGATCCTGTGCTGCTTTAGGAAAGTGGGCCTGGGCATTTTGTGCAGTTGTTATAATTGAAAAATGGTGGGTGCAGACCTCAACAGATTCAGGGAAGCCATTAATTGTTCTTAGCTGTAGGGACTCATTTTCTGGATGCAAAAATGGCCATCAGTTAGAGAGGGGATTTTGGTTTTACAGGGTACAATCAGAGTGGTTTCATCACTGGAACCTGTGGGTTTGCCATTCAGAAATTCAGGGACTAGTTATGTATGTAAAGACTTTTAACTCAGGTGGACAGATGTAAAAGGTTGAGACTCATTGTAACTTGGAGAGCTAGGAGTCCAGATGGTGAGGAATGGGTATTTCTTTTTCTGGAAGTTATTGTCTCCCAGAGTTTCAGTATTTGCCTTTTTCCTTAAGGATTCATTGTTACCAGAAAAGGATTTACTGGAAGGCTAATGCTTGGCTAGTTTTCCCTCCCTCCTTCTAAGCTGCATTGTCTCTCCACTTTGAGAATTATTTTGTAGGATTATTATTTACTGAACATCCCGCTAAGTGACTGGAGACTTAGGCCAACCTCACAACAAGCTACTCCAGAAGCTGGCCAGAGTCCACAGGGCCTCACCCAGAGAACACAATCAATCTTAGAAACATTTTGTCTCAGTCAATAAGTGTGAAATAGTACCTTGGTGTTATTTTTGTCTGCTCTTATCTAATTGTGAGTGCATTTAGATGTTCACATGTTGGAAAACCATGATTATGTGGCTTGTGAGCTGTGTCTCCATGTTTCTATGTGGCCATTGGCCTTCCTCCTTCAAGCTTCACAGCTTCACCTTTCTTTAGAGCTCTAGTCCACTTGAAATTTATTGCTAAATTGGGTATAGATGAGATCTAGTTTTAACTTTTTAGTGGTTGTTGAACTCTGATGCAAGGAAAGATCACCAACTCCAATTTTAAATCAAATTAAAGCAAGCTTGTATTTGTGTATACAAAGAGAGCTGGTCAGTGGCTGTCTCTCCTAACACAGGCTAGAGACCAGCACCCCCAGCTCTCCAGGAACAAGGTTTTATAGCACAAAAAGTTGCAAAGGTGGGTATTTTGAAAACTTAAAACTAACAGGATTTTGACAAGCATAATACAAAGGCAGATAATAGGTTAATGATCTACATGGCTTAACATTTCAAGGTAGGGAATGAATACAGATCCCAACAACAGAATTTATGAGGCACTGAAGTGGCACCCCCTTTCTCCACAGAAAAGCCCTCTTCACCATGGCTGATTTTAGGACTGTCAGCAAAAGAGTCCATTGTAGATAAACTTCCTATTTTCATGTCACCCTGCTTACTTGGCCACTGGCTGAGAAGATACCAGTACTCCAGGTGCTGGATACCCCCTTACTAGTTTTTCACAAATGTATCCAGTACAGTACTTTGAAGAAATATGCAAACCAGGCCTCTGGCCTTGAGCTGGGCTTCACAGAGATGTCTATATTTTTAAGATAAGTTACAAATGGGCTCCATGGTAACAGCTGGCAGGGGGAGGAAAGAAAGGGGAGGAGAAGCTCCCCGCTTCTCAGGTGTTGTCCTTGAAGAGTTAACATGCCCAGAACAATAAAAAGAAAAGCTGCTTTTATGTGAATTTCTGCAGACTGTGAACTTCTGAGCCTCTCCCCTCACACGCTGGGTATAAAACTCTGAAACTCCCTAAACTCGGGGTTCAGGGGATTGATTGATTACAGCAAAGGCTCTACCCTCTGAACCTTGCTGCAGCTAAATAAAACTGTTTCCTGCTATCTTCAGTGCCTTGCCTCATTTGTCCCTACCACAGCACCACTGAGGTTTCAGAGAGGGTTTTTATCTGGTCAGGAGGAGCCAGGATTTATGAGGCACCACTAAGGTTTTAGAGAGGTTTGTTATCTGGTCAGGGAAATCCAGGCATGGATGAGTTCAAGGCACCTGCAGGAATTCCAAATAACTTTATAAATCTCAGTAATTCATAGCAAAATAGTATTTAACTTTTCATGACTTTGTTATGAGATGGCTCCCAATCTTAAGACAGAATTAGGCTGGGTTCAACATGACCTAGTTATCACCACTCTCTTAAATCAATCCATTTTTATCCAGCAACTTGGGCTGCCATCTTGATCGTACAATTAATTGCCATCTACTCCTGGGTCTAGTCCTTGGCTTTCTCTTTTAATCATGCATCAGTTCCATGCTGTTATAATGATAGAGCTTTAAGATATTGATGGCTGATAGGGCCAGCACCTCCTCATAGTGATACCATATAAGGAACATATCTGGATGCTGAGTAGTTCCTGCAGCATGTTAAACATTGGAATACACAGCCTGGGGGTAACCAGAAATACCCATGGGAGTAACCCAACACACCTATGGGCAAAACCAATCAATGTTGAGCTCAGCACCAATATAAACCAAAAACAAGAGACCACCCATGGCAGCATTTAAGGATGCCCTGATAAGACTGATCACCCCCATCATTTGCTAATCTGACATTCAACTTTCAGCTAAGAGAAGTCATGTGACCTTGGAGGCACTCTGGGACTTGTGGGAGGATTAATCCTAAGTATTGGTTGAAGTATGATTATGATTATTGCTGTGTAATGTTAGTGTGATCTCAATATATGCATTGTATTGAAAGACAATCTGCCTCCAAGTTATCATTTGAAAAGGCACTCATGACAGACATATCATTCTTGGAAATCCAAGTCCACTTTCCTCAGTATAAAAGAATGAACACCTAAGAAATAATAAGGCAAGCATAGAAAAGAGGTTTTATTTAAAGGTTAGAACAGAGACAGACTTCTGAGGAAGAAGGAGATCCAGACCTGGTGTCTGGGAGGGGGTGAATCTTGTCTTCTTATATTTTTCAGGTTTCTTCTCATGCCTTCTACTTCTATCTCACTCTTGTGGCCAAAGGATGGAAAGGGTGCAAGACTGTCCCCATTTTCCATTGTCTGCCTAGAAAGGCAGAAGGGGAAGCTGTCCAGGGAATACTCTGCTTGGAGGTACAATTCCCTGCTTGGAGGTACAGTTCTATGGAGGTAGATGACCTTGGCCACTGGTGAGGAGGAGGGGTATATGTCCTGAAGGTATTAACATTCCAGTCCCTTTGAATCAGCTTCCTTTTCCTAACCTGATCCCCTCATCTATCTATTAACTGCCTGTTCTTTGGTTTTGCTTCAGTATTCTTTAGATTGCAAAGCTGCAGTTTTACTGCATTTTTGTTTTTGGAGGGAATTCTATTAGATATGAAAAATGACAAACCCCAAAATAGTGAGACCTGGGAATAAGGAGTGAAAAAGGAGGCCATACATTGACAGCATTGATCCTTTCCCAATACATTCTTTCCCAGCAACAACACTAGCCCTGGGGAGGAAATATCCATCCAAGCCCAGACTGGCAATCTCTAGGAAGAAGCCAAGTATTAACCCTTCCCAAAATAAGTACTTTCTCAGTAGTAGTACAATGAGACCCTGAAGGGAAAGAGATAAATACTGACCACTGACCCCAGACTCTCCATCTGGTCCACTGACTGCTGACCTCAGACCCTCCATCTGGCCCACTGACTGCTGACCCAGGATCCTACATTATATACACTGGCAATAATTAAGTATTCTCAGTATAACCTACATAAGCCCAGTCTCCTCCTTTGTTCAGTGGCTCATTTTCTACCAGGAGAATGGGTCCATCAGAACCATGACTCCATTTATGAATAAAGGCTTTTGGCTGATTCGTGAAGTTTACATTTGGCCCAGTCTCTTTGTGCTAATGAATTCAGTATGCACTAGTTTCTGGCCAGCACTTCCTGTAATGGTTTTTATTTCTACCATATTTTTGTATTGCAAAAAAAAACTACATTTACAAACTGGCTTTTGCAGACCAGGAACCATTCTCAGTGCATTCATGCATTAATTCATTTAAGCATCAGAAGAGTCCTTTGATACTGGCAATATGATTATTCACATTTTTAAGCAAGGAAATTGGAGTTCAGAGATGTTAAATCTGGTGTTGAGGTGGGCTTCCTATTAGGTCAATGGAGGTGTCTGAGGAACAAAGCACCAAGCAACCCGTGCCAGCAAAAGAAATGCCAATCAGGCTGTCAATCAGCAGGTCTCCAGGCCAATCCTGTGTCTTAGCCAGCTCCCCACCGCCCCCTCCACCAGCCCCAGTAGGTCAAGGAACTCTAAAGACCCCTTTCCTTGTCCCAAGCCCTCCCTTTCTGCTCAAAGCCCAATAAAAATTCCAGTCCGGTCCAGCCCCCGCATGCTTTTCCTCAGACCCACCCTGTTGACCTGAGGGTCTCGCCTGGGAATGAAATCTCAATAAAGCTTTCTTCAGCAGCCTTTTTAAATCTGCCTCGTTTGCTGCCTGACCTTACACTTCCATTTATTCAAGGAAGTCCAGATCTTAAACACTTGTCCATTCTGTAAGTGCATGGCCCACAAATGATGGAGGCAGGAAATGGGAAGCAAATCTCAGATAAGCAAGCTTTTCTTTATTCTATGGTGATGTCATTCCATCAGACCAGGGAGGGCTCATTTACTGAGTAAGGGAAATGGCCCTTGGGTTCCAATGAGGGAAAATTATTCACTGGAGACTGCAGACTTGTGGTTTGGACAGTCAGGTTACCTAGTTAAGCAGGTTAAATTTTTAACTCAGGAAGGTAGTTGTAAAAAATTTGAAACTCCTTGTCACTGAGAAAATCTCACAAAGCAGTGTTAACTGTTTATCTTCCTTCTTCTGGACCAATGTTACCTAGAACTTCACTATATGCTCTTCTCCTTCCAAGACTCATCTGCAATGAGGGAGGGTTAAAGTCTATGGCCCAGCATTTTAGTATTTGTCTCCATCAGGACCCACTGGGTTTGGGAAGGGGTGAATGTTTGCTTTTGGTGGAGATGCTGGGGATGAACCCAGGAGGGGGTGAAAGTTTGCTTTTTCCATCAGAGCTCATTGATAATGTTTGGTTAACTCCCCCTCCCTCCTCCTGAGTCACACAGTTCATCCATTTTTCTTGGGGAGCTGTATTGTAGGAATATTATTTTTCATAATCTTTCACCTTCTCTCTGTTTTTCCCCATGACCTTGAGGCTAACTTCACTTTGACACAGAGTTATCAGCTCTGGGTGAGACAGTGGCTTGGAGCAGCAAAGGAGTATCCCTGGAATGCTCTTCAACTGCACATGGTTCCACAGCGCCAAGGCAGACCTTGCAGTCTCTAGGAAAAGTCACCAAGGACAAACTTCAGAACTTGACCTTTCCTTTGCAGAGCAGGACTGCCTATTTTCAGATATGGGAAATTAGGGTGATGGGAACCAAAAGAACTATGTGTAGCTTATGCAAGCAAGCACCATGTAGGCAGAATTTGTGATCCTCCCCCTAGAAATGTGTATCTATGACTCATTATAGTGTGAAGCTTCTACCTATTCTCAGTCTTAAGCTACTCTACTCCACAGCTACAAAAGATACAGCTGAAACAGAAGGGATCCATGGAGTGCTGCCAGGGTTAACTTAGCACATTCAGATGAAGATCTATGCCTGCACTGTGAACCATACTGAGCAAGAGTGTTGAGAGCCACAGCCAAGTCAGAATGATGCCTGGCATATTGCCAGAGGAAATGGTTGAAAGGTGACACCAGCGAACCATTGAGATGATGATTTGAGTGAAGCTGTATATAATTGCTGTGATGCTGGATTGATTGAGTTGTATATGGACCCTGCTCCAGGAATAGGGCGGCTCTGGGAATCTGCCTCTCTGGGAATCTGCCTCGGGTGCCCGTTACTTTGGAGTTCCCGTGCAGTTCTCCTGGGGGTTCGGGGGTTCGGCGAGATTGGGTGCTTGGAGCCTGGTGGAAGGAGTGTGTTCCTGAGTAGTGTGTGTGCAGTGCCGGTGAGAGTTGGGGAATAAAGAATTGCTGTTTGAACCTACAAGGCTTTGTGGTGGCTCGGTTATTTGTGCCCAGCCAGACTGCGACACAAGAGTGCTGCTTTGGAACTGTTGGTGAGGCATTTCAGCATGTGGGAACTGTCTATGATGAGAACAAGGTTGATGAGTTGCAAAGGCCTCAGTGCAGCTCCTGGGGGATTTTGCTGGTGGGTTTTAATGTGTAGTAAGAGTGTGTCCATAGAGCTAGCAAGGCACGAAAGTCCCATTTGACTCCATTTGGGGCACCATGCTTTTAGGGAGACCCATGCATCTGCTAGTGGTTTCCTATCTGACAGAGAAAGTGCCTTCAAACCAGAATCACAGAGAAAGGATGCCTGGAGCACATGCCTGGATCCTCTGACCTCCCAGTCATTACAAATCAACCTTTAATTGGCTGTGTGTTCATATTTGAATGCTGCTGTTGAAAAACCAGCCTCTATCTCAGAGCAAAGCCTGTCCAAGGAAAGGGCTTGACCTTTGTCCTTGGAAAGACCCACAGAGCACTCCTAGGCACATACTCACCCTGCTGAGTTGTTTATCTACAAATAACTGGAGAGGTCTTCAGCACCAGGTGTCCCTGACTCAGTCAGGCTAGGTGGGGACCCATAGCAACCCCCTAGCAGCCACCAATCAGCATGAGACAGGGAAATACCTGGGATGCCAGATGACCCTCCCAGTAGTTTATGATGGTAGATAATGTGTTGGAAAACCACATAGTTCAGCGTGAACCCCCCCTCTTGGCTTAAACCAATCAGTTCAAAGGAATCCTCCTCTCCCCTGCTCAACTTGTTGCTACCAGTGAATGTGCTAATCATGTTTTAGAGTTGTTGGTGTGTGATGATTTGCTAAGAGATGCTATGGTGTATGTGAAGTCCCTGCCTTCCCCCAAAGAGTGTATAAAACTGCTGCAAACCCTGGGCTCGGGGCCTGTCATTGTCATCAGTTGCTGTGTGCGTGCAGAGGTCCCAGCTAGCTCGCAATAAACACCTCTTTGCTGCTTACATCGATCTTGGTCTCTGGTGGTCTTTTGGGGGTCCCGAATTTGAGCATAACACCATTATTTTGTACTCTTATCAGAAATAAAGTTTAGAGCTTGAAGCATTGTAATTTTGCATCTGATGAATCTTCTTTAACAACAGTAAACTTTCAGTGTACATAATGTTGGTTTTAAAATGGAAAGTAGAGGCACTTTTAGAATGAGCTTATAAGGGAACACTTCTTAGAGAAGTGAAT
Source organism: Urocitellus parryii (assembly GCF_045843805.1). Lineage (NCBI taxonomy): Eukaryota > Metazoa > Chordata > Mammalia > Rodentia > Sciuridae > Urocitellus > Urocitellus parryii. The sequence goes on along the minus strand of NC_135538.1, from coordinate 154,282,343 downwards.
TTTCCACTGAATATTAAAAGCTGACATTTATTTTAGAAAAAAACATAGGGAATATTGCTATCTACTTGATAGTCTGCAATGTACTTTCACATATTGTGTATTTAATAAGGAGAAAAATAAAAGAGAGAGAAAGAAAGAGCAAGAACACAGGGAACATTTTAGCTGAAAAAATAAATACTAAGGGAAGAGAAAGAGGTGTTGCATACTTTTAAGTCAAAGAGAAAAAGATTGACTTGTACAACAGGAACCATTTAAATCTGCCTTACTACACTCCCTTCAAGAATTCAGGTAACAGTTTGTCTATTCCATTGCTCTCACATGTTGAAGAGTGAGTGATAAAACAGCAATTCCTTCTTACCATTGCACACTAAAAAGAGCTTACATAGATTCCCTCCAGACAACTCTTTCCCACCAGCATCTACCACCACTACCATTAGTGTTATGCTCCTCAGAGTTCTGTTATCTGTAACCCCCCTTTGTGTAACTTTCTGGGCTATAAAGCTGGGCTGCAGGAAAGCTGGGGTGCTGTCTTATTCCCACGGTTTTGGGAGGGAGAGGCAGCCCGGCCGGTCGAAATAATAAGCTTGCTTTAATTTGATTTTAATTGGAGTCAGTGGTCTTTTCTTGTGTCCTGGTCTAACACTGTCCCCACTGCAGAAGATCCTCTCAGGCTCACTTCAGGCAGAACTCACCCAGTGCCTTTCCCCACAGGGTGAGTGCAGCCCCACACTGCTGACTCTATGGCTACTTGGCCTGTTAGCCATACTTTGTACAGGTGATCACTCTTCCCTTCCCGGAAACTTACCGCTGTTTACCGGTTACGAGTCCTTGCTTCCCCAATGCTGAAGTATAACACCAGAGAAGCACACCGAGGCAAGTTTAGAGTGGAAAGTAGAAGCTTTACTAAGGACAGTAGAAAAGACTTCTCCCCGGAGGAAGAAGGGGACCCAAGAGGTGGAATCCGTGGAAGGGGGAGGTCTTCCCTTTTTTATAGCTAAGGTTTACTTTCAGATTTCCTGCATTCCCGTGGCAGGCATTTCTGCCCTTTGTTCTGTTTTCTTGCAGTGATGAAATGTAGGTGGGAAGGCCCAAAAGGAGGGGCAAAAGGGCCAGAGGAGTAATCTGGGCAGGAAGGGCCTGGGGCCACTTTTGATTAGCACCTCTCTGTTTGCTGAGAGCTGCTTCATTAACTGTTAGAGTCTGTAAACAAGTCAGGATGGCGCCTGGCATTTTGCCAAAGGGAGTGGTTTGTGAAGTAACGCCAGATTCCTTATTGGTTGACTGCTGTATCTAGTTTATGTTAAGTAAGATAAGCTGTGTGGAATGTATATATACCCCTCCTGTCCTACAATAAACGGCTCCCACTCCTGCTGTATCAATCTACACAAGTTGCTCGTCATCCCCCTGGTTAGTATGCTGCAGCCGGACTGTGGCAATTAACAGTTCCTTAGGATGGGCTCTGGGTCTTGGGGACATCAACATTTCAATCTCCCTCAGTGCTGCTCTGCTTTCCTGGGCTCCATTCTCTATAATGTCCTCCATTTTATTTATCTTACTTGATGTTAGACCCGATTTACCTAACTACACTAACTACCTGTCTTTAAATCTGGCTCAGAAACACTGTCTGCTCTTTCCCCTAGGATCACCCCTGCTCCTGATCCCCCTCAGTCCCTCCTTCCATTCCTCCAGTTTCTCCCCATTTCCCTGACCTGAACTTTGTGGTAACTCCTCCCTTGGCTGGGAACACTTCCCAGCTGTCTGCAGTGTTGGTGTCCCTGTCTCCCTCGGGTGTTTGTGGACTCACTTTCCTGCACCTTCTCCATGGTCCCCAACCCCATGGACCTCTGTCATGCTCATAACACCTACATGGCTATAGCTGTAGAAGTCAATTTTCCTCCTCTTCATGGGAATGCAAGCTCAAGGCAGCAATGATCTACTTTGTGTAAATATAGCTATATATTCTGCTCCAGAACCTAGAATACTGGCTTGCACCCAGCAGCTGCCAGCAAATGCACATTTGTGAATGGCTGCCAGAGGAGGAAGAACTTGAAAATAAAATATGAAATAGGTGAAAGTTGTCTCCAGGGCCCTTGGACCACCTGTGGAGACAAAATGGAAAATGATCTGATGCTCTGACAAGCAGCAGTTATAATGCTCCCCTCCCACAGTCCCTCATTGAAAATCACAGTGAGTACAAACTCCAATGCACAGAGGCATGAGTGATATTTATTTTCTGGGAGGAACTTTGAGCACCATGGCTAAGAGTTACACAACTATGCACAGTGGTCAAAATCCTGAAAATCATTTCCAAACCTCCATCACTTTAGGTAAAAGATAATCTGTAAGGATGTGTGTGGATTGTTGAAAGAATACATCTATAAAAAATAAAAACAAAATATTCCTTCTATGCAATTCCCAAGAGAAGATATACAATTAGAATATATTTAATTCATTTTTGATAAACTTTGTAAACTACTTTATGCACCAAGTAAAAAGGTGGTGCTGGGTGTGAAAATGTCCTTGAGGACCTAGTGACCTTCTCCTCATTCACTCTGACACCCTACAGCCTCTGATAATAGTTCTGAAGAGGGTAGAGAAGAAAGTGGTGAAACATGGGCTTTGTCAAGGAAAAGTGAAGCTTTTAAGAGAATTCGGAGTCCCCTAAATGGCTTCCAACATGGTGTAGCCACAGACATTACACCCTGCCTCCTGATTACCTGCCTGGCTCCAGATGTCAATTTGAAAGTGATGCATGTCTAAGCAATATCCAGATGTGGTGAAAATTATTGACATTGTTGTTCTCTGGAGATGATTCTGAAAGAGTTTATTTACAAAGGAAGAGTACATTTTATTTGTGGTGCCAGTAGGATACATACCACGAACTTCTTTTTGCAGAAGTGATGGAAATGCTAAGCCAAGGGTCTACAAATTCTGAAGGCTGGCTGCACATAGGACCCCTTAATAAGCCTCATGGCCTATCATCCTATTCTAATTAGATAATAAAGTGGGGAGAGTCAAATATGTTCTAATGTTCCCACTTCTTGAAAATAGTAGAATATCCTCCATAATCAAGACAGATCAAAGCCCATTCTCACAAATCCGAACAGAGCCACAAAAAAATCTAACCCATCTAGAAAAAATACAAGAGTTCATGTTCAAAAACAAGAAAATATGCACATTATGTCTGGCAATGGTGCTCTGAAGAATATTTATTAGGCCTGTGGTATATTTTCTGGGACCTCTAAGCTGACTTTCTTTAAATTTTGAGGACGTGTGAATGAGAAATTGTTAATTGTTAATTCCTCTAACTCCTAAGGGTGCCACTGTCAACACGTCCAACCCTGTCATCCTTATTCACTTGCAGAAATTTTAGCATGTTTTTCCACATTGTGGGATGGGATTCCTCCAAATGATAGGTCAGGTCTGAATGTCCTTTGGGTGGACATTTATTCATTTAACATAAATCATTTAAGTCGGTTTCCATCGTCACTGGAATTCTGCTGTTAGCTTTGTTGGGGTGAAGGGATTCCTATGGTTTCCCAAACTCTTCTCATTCCTCCTGCCTTGATTAAGGTTATTCTGATAACATATGGGGAAGGTAGAGGCTAAATAATCCTCAAGCATTTTAAGCAAGAGACCCATCATCTTCCCTTATTGCTAACAAGTAGTAATGAGAAATTATCCCCTCTGCATGCAGCAAAAACTCACAATCTTGTTTTGTCTCTTCTTCTTCATGAGCTATTGCTTCACAAAGTTGAACATACATGTCATTGAGCTCAGTTACATAAAAGAGTTAAAATACACAGAACCTATGACTCCCTGGTATTGGAGGTGCTAAGGTTAAATGGTTGACCAACTTATTTGGGCTCTCGTTCAGGCGTTTGGCACTACAAAGGCACTGTAGGGCACATTTAATTTTCTAGATGAAGCACAGGTGCTTCTTTTGGACTATTTGAAGCAGTCTCATGTTTGTTGAGGACCTCCTGGGTATAAGTCACTGTGCCAACCTGGCTGGCCACCACACTCACAGCTGGTGTTTCCCACACCTGTCTCACCCTGAGTCAAGCCCGAGGAAAGAACGCTTGGCTTAGAGGGACACGAGGGGCACTGTGAGGGGCTGTGGTCCACTGGAGGGGCTGCCTTCCCTCAACCTCCCCATGCCATTTCCAGTCACATCAAGGGCCTCCTGGGTCTACAGTGCCAGACACCCATTCGCTGTCGAGGTCCAGCAACATCCACGGAGGAGTCCAAGGCGATCCCCACCTCCCACCATTGCTACTGCCCTTGTGCTCGCCCCTCCCCCAGCACCTTCTTCACTGCCTCTTTCACGTCTTTGTTTCTCAGGGTGTAGATCAGGGGGTTCACACTGGGTGTGACGATTGTATAGAAAAGAGTGAGGAACTTGCCCTGGTCCTGGGAATAGGCGTTTGCTGGCTGGAGGTACATGTAAATGATGGTGCCATAGAAGAGCCAGACGACGGCCAGGTGTGAGCTGCAGGTGTTGAGAGCCTTCCTGCGCCCCACCGCTGAGCTGATGCGAAGCACGGCTCTGGCGATGTAGCCATAGGAGGTGAGGATGAGCAGCAGGGGTGTCAGGATGATGAAGATGGCCAAGGCGAAGGCCAGCGCCTCGAGGGTCGTGGTGTCTACACAGGCCATGCCAATGAGAGCCGGCATCTCACAGAGAAAGTGGTCCACCCTCCTGTGCCCACAGCGGGGCAGCAGCAACGTCTGGGGGGCCATGACGAGAGAGTTGCTGAAGCCGCTCAGCCAGGCTGCAGAGGCCAGCTGCCCGCAGAGGCGCGGGTGCATGATGACCGTGTAGTGCAGAGGCTTGCAGACTGCGACGTAGCGGTCATAGGCCATGACGGCCAGGAGCACGCACTCCACGCCTCCCAGGGCCAGGACGAAGTAGAGCTGGACGGCACAGCCCACGTAGCTGATGGTCTTGTCTGGGCCCCACAGGTTGTAGAGCATCTGGGGGATGGAGCCCGTGGTGAAGCACACGTCCAGGAAGGAGAGGTTGGCCAAGAAGAAGTACATGGGCGTGTGCAGCCGGGCGTCCAGGGCGGACAGCAGGATGATGGCCACGTTGCCCAGAAGCGTGAGCAGATAGAAGGTGAGTACCACCACAAAGAGGCCCAGCTCCAGGCGGGGGCGGTCCGAGAAGCCCACCAGGATGAAGCCCTCAGAAGAACTTGCGTTCTGCCTGCCCATCACCTGCCCCCACACGCTACCTGTTGGGAGAAAGCCTCTGTGAGCTGCAGGCACAGGTCTTCAGGACGGAAGGCGCGGGAGGACTGGGGCCGCCCTCCCATATGCAGGAGGCTCGGCCCAGGAGTTCCACAGTAGGACCACTCACAGTCTGGTTAGAAGAGCACAGCATATGGAGTTTGGGGGCCTCTTGTCTGTGATCACAGACCAACATGTTGCATCATTCTGTTCAATATGGCAGGGTGCAAAGAGTCAGTTTCAAAAGGTGATGATTTTACAAGGATCAAGCACCCAATTTTTTTTTCTACTTGTTTTCTTTTTAAAGGGAAAGTATCAAATTCTCCTAGTCATCTGTAACCCTGGGTAGGAGAACTGGCTGTGTCACTGGATCAGAAAACCAGATTTGCCATCAGGTGGAATCTCATTCTAAATAGTGTGACATCCTGAGAAGATTGGCATCAGATCCAAATCCAATTTCAGGAAGAAGAGTCTCACCTCATTGTTATTTTATCTGTAACTGGATTCCCATCCTGCTTGCTGCGGCAGGACCCCGTTGCCCACATCAGAGAAGCTGGTAGCAGACAGCTCACCTCAGGCCCCACAGCCCTCTCCCCAGCCTACCCCAGAGCTCTGTGGTCCATTGTGCTTCATACCATGGAAGTGTTTGCTAATGCTGGGACTGCTTCCCTGAGGAGAGGAAAAAAGCAATTCCCAGGGCCAACCCAGTGGGACTGATGCTTCGCATCTTCTGCTAGCCCCTCCTTTAACATGCTTTATTCTCTACTCCCAGGAGTCCTGCCTTGATCATTCATTTATCTTTCCTGATACCTTCAGAGAACTAAAGGTTTTCTATCTTCTGTGACACCTTATATTCTCAGTTACCTGGCAGTGGTTTCATGTCTTAGGGTGAGTGTGCAGTATAATGTAGGTCAACCATAGGCAGAGCCCCAATTACTAATATTTTTAAAATTTTTCCAAAACAGTTAGTAAAAAGTAATTGGGTCTGACTTTTGTTAAGAAGAAATATTTTTATCTCTTGGGTACACTGGGGCACAGAGTGGGGTTCAGATCCACTACTCCAGGAATGCTTTGCCAGGATTACATCCCATTGGCATGTGTCCCCCAATGGTTATAAGATATTGTGCCTTAGAACTGACATTTGCCAGAATTGAAGGATTGCCAAGGTCATCCTTGCAGAGGCTGAAACAAGCTTCTACAGGGGTGGTGAGTGGATTGACAGCATTAACAATATCTAATTGGGTAGAGAATGCTTTGATTTGCTAACTGAGGGCCCATCCATGTTGTCTGTCTAGCGTGTCAGTACGGGCTTTCCCTTCATCTCCTGTAAATTGAAAATCCACAAGAATGGCATTACGTGATAGTTTAGAGGGAACATACAGGTATGTGCAAAGGAGCCAGGAGGGCAGGTGCCAAAGGGAAAGAAGCCAGTGCTTCTGCAGAGGAAACCCATCAAAGCCTGGGACTTACTCTCTTTTGTTTCTTTAAAAATCACTGTTAGGAAGCATGACCATGGAGGAATAGCTGTTCATTCTGAGTGGCAGGGTATATGCATTGTTTCTATAAGTCTTAGTAAGTTTCAATATGTTTTGAAATTTCAAAATATGAAAGAAAAATAAAACTATGAATGTTAAATATTAGCAGGGCTAATATTGTGTCCCTCTTATGAGCTATGTATAGGTACAGTCATCCACCCCACTTTTTCCTCAGCTGGCCCAGGAGGCGGGCACTTTCACCCTTCAGCTGTGCTGGTCATGCTGCTAATCCAGGAGGGTGATGGATTAAGCTTCAGTCCCGCAGTTTCACCCCACGACAAGGTGGGCAGCAGAGCAATTATACCAGACCTGCATGTAAGAAAACTAGCAAGTCGAAGACTGCAACTCAGGTCTTTTGTTTTGCTGCCCAAGATATAATAAGAGTTTTCCTGCTTATAAGTTGGACGAGGCAGGTAGGTAGCTGGCATGGCAAAGAGGCAGACAGAAACCACATTTTTACTCAGAAAATGAGGAATGTAATCAAAACTTGCTTGCCAAATGGTGTGAATATGAGTGCATTGGGTGCTGTCTGTCAGATCATCACTCACAGGAGGATGTGCAGGAGGACTAATTGATAGTGACCATCTTGTTCTGGAATGTTCCTATGACATGTCTGTAGGCCAAGGTTCTACGGGTTAGAGCAGCTGGAAGTGCAGAGACCTGGGGCACTTTGCTTCCCACACAGGATGGTTAACTCACCACATTTGACTGAGCCTTTAGAAATGCCATATCCACAGCTCTTTCTCTTTCTCAGGAAGTCACTTGAGAGTCCAAGTGGAAAGACCAGAGAGCAGGAAAGACAGGAGAAAGATGGCACTTAACAGATCCAGGAGGAGGGGAAAGACTAGGCAGTGCAGGAAGGAGCACAGGGCACTTAAGCCGCCTGATCCGCCATGGGGCACCTGCAGGTGCACCAGCTCCTGCCCCAGCGGTGCAGCCAGAGGAGGAGGAGCCTGAGGGAAGCAGTGTCTGTGCAGCACAGGGGCACTGCAGACCCAAGGACTCAGACTGACAGACAGAACTAGCTCTGGCACCAGAGCTGATTAGGCTGGCTGCTTCCTTTCCTGCCTCACTCTCGGGAGTGGAACTTTTTTTTTCTTTTTATTTTTTTCATTTAAAAAATACCCTTAGCTAATTATCCATAACAAGGACTGGGAGAGGGTGTAGTCTCTGAGGAGATGTCTATTCCTAGCAAGCCTCCACAGGTCCACCCCAGAGAGGAGAGCGCCAGGTTTCCTCACCAGTGACTTCACCCACCGCTGGGAGCAGCAAGCCCCAAGGCACAGAGTGGCTTTCACACTCCCTTCAGAACGCATCCTGCAGTCACAGAAAAGAGCCACACTTGGCCTTGTTGAGTGGCTTTGTTGATCTTCACCTCCTGTGGCAAAGCACGGTGGACTTCCATTGGCTTTTATCACTGTGTGTACTTGAGGTTATTTCCTGTGCGGATCTACAACAATAAAGCTTAGTTGGAATACTTTCAATTTAAAACAGATATGGAGAGAAGGAGGATGGATTAAAAGAGAAAAAAATTGATTTTGATATTTTAAATCAATACAAACACTTGGTCAAAATATTAAAATAATTTTATCTCAATTTGCCTAATTTGGTATAAAATTATTAACATCTCAAATATGTCTATGTGACTGACAATGACCTCATCTAAGCATTAGAAAATAAAATATTAACTAGTTTTGGTTAAAAAAGAATACCAGTATTCAGTTCACGTTACTACCTGTTAGTTACAAGGCAAACAGTATCTAAACATTTGCGTATCAAAAGTAAATATTCTATATTTACCTGAGACTTCTAAGGGAGAACAATTGCACATTTCAGCTCTGTAGCTAAAAATCTTGATTGTACACATGAGACACAACATAAATGTGCTTTGTACATTTTAAATATTAAATTATAATAATAGTAATTACTGTTAATGATGTCCTGTGATCTACTGAAGGCAGTGACAATTTCTGGGTACTTTCATCAAGTAAAAACAAATTATCTGGCCATTAGCAGTCAAACCTGCTTTAACATTAAAAATCTTTAAATTCTTATCACACAACCTGAACACCATGAATCACACTGCTTGGATGGGATGTATCAGCTAGAAACAGTGATGATACCACGATGAAACGCTAAGATGAGCAGTTGAGACCAGTCAGTCCCGACTTTGTTTCTGAGCTCCCTTTTGGTCACAGGGGGATGAAGTTTCCTGGAGAGCTGACTATAGCACTTGGCCTCAGGCATTAGCCTGCCCTGTCATTTTTTCGGCCATCATTTTCACACGGAGACTTGTAGAAACAGCTAGAGAATTACATGCTCTCGTGAACGACTTTGTGAGTCCTCGTGAGGAGGTTGATTCTGTGAAGGATGTGATTCAGAAGCAGACCTCGGTTTCTTTCCATCTCACTTCTGCCGCTTGTGCTCACACTTGCCCACCCACCCACAACCCATCAGAAATGCTGAAACTTGTAGCGCATGAGGAGTTCATAGCTGCAGAAAGTGCTTTTGTATGAGATAAAATAACACAGCCCAAGGGTTACAAATGACCGCAGGATGGCTTCTCTGCACCCTATCCAGACTTTGTACACTACAGGACAAAATCATAGGCTGACTACAAAAGAGAGTCCACTTCAGGCATCTTTCACACCCGGTGCAATCACATCTAAGTAAGTGCTCTTTCACTGCAATTAAAGCTAATTACTATCACAGCAGCTTTTGTGGAAATGAAGGAATGATTTATGTATTCTCAAAATTTTATGTCAAAGATCCACCACTTCTTTGAACTTTATTTCCTAAACCTACTTTTCATAATTTTCATCTGTGTGATCTGTGTTGCCACCAAATTTTAACACGTCAGTTTTCTCGAGTCATCTTTTTCCCTGAATACTCATGCTCATTAAGTCTGCTCATCCACCAAGATGTCTGTCTCCCAGCAGCCCCAGGTGGCCCTGGGGAGAGTCCGGGGAGTGTTCCAGACTCAAACTGCCACCGGGCACAGGGAGCAAGAGCCTGGGAGACCGTGCCTCTGGGTCAGGTCTGGATTTGGGCTTGTGGCAGTGGAAGAGCTGGCCGCCGCTTGGAAAGTCCTTGCTGCACCATGACCGGCTCGCTGAGCCGATTCATGCACCCTCCGGTAACGAAAAGTATTTAGTAATAGCCTTTTGCTGCAACTTTTTTCCTGGTAATCCTTCCTCCTCTGAACTTTCTTCTTTTTGACTAGAGTTCCTGGGCTTCCATCAACACATGCCCCAACTATTCTTGGTTCCACTGGGGTGCCTCTTTCCCTTATCAATTTACTTAACACCCCTTCCATATTTTCATCACAAAGACAATACAATACACTGAGACAAAACAAGACACAAATATACTGCATCAATCCTCTCCATTTTCTTGAAATGGCCATTTTTCCTCTCGCCCTATCTGTCTAGGGACGAGCAGATTTGCTCCTGTCCTATCTAGGGACGGGCAGCTTTTTTTCGTCACTTACCCCCAAGTGTCCCGGGGCTCCCCGTACAGGCCACCATCTACCGCAGTCCGGCTGCAGCAAAATAACCGGGGGGTGACGAACAACTTGTGTACATTGACACAACAGGAGTGGGAGCCATTTATCGTAGGACAGGAGGGGTATACATACATTCCACACAGCTTATCTTAATTAACATAAACTAGATACAGCAGTCAACCAAAAAGAAATCTCCGCACTTAATGGCTCCCTGGCGTTACTTCACAAACCACTCCCTCTGTCAGAATCCCAGGCGCCATCTAGACTTGTTTACAGACCCTAACAGTCTCCCATCTCCAGCTCCAACTTCTGTACCATTTCCCTTTCTCTCCTCCTGGTCTGCTTCCTCATTAACTCTTGTCCACTTGCCTTATGAGCTGTTAGAGTCTGTAAACAAGTCAAAATAACACCTGGTATTTTGCCAGGGGAATGTTAGAGTTCCTAAATAAGTCTGGAAGGTGCCTGGCAAAATGCCAGAGGGAGTGGTTTGAAAAGTAACAAAAGCGAGCCATTAAGTGTGGAGATTCCTTATTGGTTGACTGATGTATCTAGTTTATGCTAATTAAGATAAGCTGTGCAGAATGTATAAATACCTCTGTTGTCCTACAATAAAGGGCTCCCTCTCCTGCTGTATCAAGGTACACAAGTTATTCGTCACCCCCTGGTTATTTTGCTGCAGCCGTCACCCCCTGGTTATTTTGCTGCAGCCAGACCCAGCAATGGGCCAATTTGATTTGCTAATGCTTTGTGTCTCACAACTTCAAATCACCTCCACTTTGCTACCAAAGGGTCCTTTCTAAACTGCAGGTGTTCTCATGCCCATTTGTAAATTCCCAAGAGCAAAGCCCCTAAGGTCCAGAGAAGCACACACTTTTATACTGATTGTTGTTCTGAACCAGCACAATCCCCAGCTCTGTCTAACAAGCTCTTGTTTATTTTATGCTCCCACTGCTCTAAACCACTGACTGCTTCTATAAACAATAAAACATTGAATCATTTCTGGAAAATACCTAGAATGGCTGAAACACCAGCCCAGAAACAATCACTTCAAGCAGAAGAATTAGAAAGGTCTCTTACTTGGGAGGCTGAAGCAGGAGGATGACAAGTTCCAGGCCAGCCTCGGCAACATGGTGAAACCCTGCCTTAAAGCAAAAATGAATTAAGACACACAAAAACAAAACAAACAAAGGTTAGAAATCCTCATTACTATTGAAAGGGTAAAGTTTCTAAGCTGGAAAGCTTGAATGTAAAAGATCAGGTATTATTAAGTTCCTCTGTTACACCCAGATTCCTGAGATAGTTAAAACAACGCCCTACTGGCCATTTAGCCTAGGGCCCTGTGCAGTTCGTCACAGGGCCAGAACCAATCAGTTTGAATGTGTAGCCTGCTTACGAATGACCAATCACCCCCGCCCGATCTGTTCCCACCAATGAATGTGCCAATCACGTCTCAGAGTTGTTGTTCAATGTTCCCTCGCCTCATGATGATTTGTTCTGATGTATGCAAAGCCCACTGCCCTCTCCAAAAAGTGTACTTAAGCTCTGCTTGACCTTTGCTCTGGGCTCTGGGCTGCTCTCCCTTCCTGAGTGAGCACAGAGTCCCAGCACGCTGGAATGGATCCCTAATAAATAAATCCCCTTTTGCCAATTGCATGGAGTCAGTCTCTTGGGTGGTCTCTCCCTCCGGCGTTTCCCCGTACCTTTACACTATCACTGGGGAGAAAAATCACTTTGAAGAATTGTTGAGCTGTGAAAGCTAAATGACACTAAAAGCATGATCCCTAAAAGGAAACAAAATCAATAAATTGACCTTATTTAAAATCAAAGCCTAGCATGGTGTGCAGCCTGTAATCCCAGCAACTTGGGAGAGCGAGTTGGGATGACTGCAAGTTCTAGGTCAGCCTCAGCAATTTAGCAAATCCCCTCTCAAAATAAAAAATGGCTGGGATGTAGCAGTGCCCTTAGGTTCAGTCCCTAGTACCAATAAAGAATAGTTGCTCTGTTAAAAGCATAAAAACCAGTTGTAGACTGCTAAGAGCCACAGCCAAGTAATATGATGCATGGCAGTTTTGGTTGAAAGGTGACGCCAGCTAGCCATTGAGATGATATGATTATGTTAAGATTTGCATTCATATGGATATTGGACTCCTGCTGTTCACCTCGGCCTGCTACGGGACTCCTGGAGAGCTCCCATTGGTTGGGGAAGTACAGTAGGAGGGAATTCCGGGGGAGGATCAGCAAGCTTCCTGGGGGCGTACGGGGCATTGGCGGCAGTTTCAAAAAATAAAGTTTGTTCCTGCTTGAGTGGCTCGTGATTTTGTGCCCAGCCAGACTGCGGCAGTAGACTGGAAGAAAATATTTGTGATCCATATAACTGGTGAAAGAATTATAACTAGGATCTACAAAGAACTCTCAAATTTCAACAGAAAAAAAAACACAAATAATTCAGTTGGAAAATGGGCAAAAACAGGAACTGATAATTATTATGGAGAATATATTATTGACAGCAATAAGTTCATGAAAATATATTCACCATCATTACCCATTAGGGAAGTGCAAATTAAAATCATAGTGAGAAGGTCAGGGCGCAGTGAGAGGGTAGAGCACGTGCCCAGCCTGTGGGAGGCTATGGGTTTCATCTCAACACCACACACACACACACACACACACACACACACACACCCCAAAAAATCACAATGAAATACCACTATGCAATTAATAGGAGGCTAAAATTAAGAATACTGATAATACCAATTACTGAAAAGAATGAGAAGTGATCTCTCACATCTGTTGGTGGAAACGTAAGCATACACCTGCCAAATGACCACATCCCTGAGCCTTTACCCAGAAAAGTGAGAACGCATGTTCACATACCAGTTTAGATAGCACGGTTTTCCACACTTAGACACAGCCACTGCCCAAAGCCCTTCCGTGAGGAAGCTGCACCCGTGTCTCAAAACATGACTGTATTACACAGAGGAACAAACTGTCGACATGCGCAACAGCTTGGGTGAGTGGGAAGAAGGATCAACCTCAAGAGCTTACACGGCATAGTGTCCTGCGACTATCCCCACAATGACAGACCAGAGTGAGTGAGCACATCCGCAGCTGCCAGGTTGGGGATGGGCACTGAGAGGGAAGCAGATACTCTGCAGATGGAAACCCCAGGGAGCCTGTGGGGATGGAGCAATCAAGCACCTGGATGGTGGCAACAGCTAACAAATCTACACTGCACAAAACTGCATAGAACTACACACACACATGCACTCACACGTACACACACAGGCACCTTATGGGAGGAAGGAAGAGAAAGAACAGGAAGGAGGTGAGAGCCAACTCTCTGACACTGGAGATGGATTTGGAAGCCTAGGTATGAACTGTGGATATACACTTATATGCACCCACACAAAGATGTAAAAATAAAATGTGTGTGTGTGTATGTGCAGAGTGTATTCATCATTGTTGCTATAACAAAATGCCTTAAGATGAGGATAAAGAAAAAGCATTTAGCTCAAGTTTGGACATCTGAAAATCCCAAGGGCATAGTACTGGGACTAGTGAGGCCCTGGGTGACATCTCATGAGATCATGTTGGAAGCACATGTGACAGGGAAAGATGCAGATGTGAGACAGGAAGCCAGAAAGACCCTGGAAAAGCCCTCCCACAGATCCCTTCTGCAGAACCAACTGGGGCCAACAGGAACCGCATTCCAAGGTGGAGCTCCAGGATGCACTGTGCTTTGGAGGGCTTGGATCTGCCACACTGGGGACCAGCCTCCAACCACGGACCTCTGAAGGACAACAGAGTGAACTCCAGTGTTAGTTATACACACAAACATCTCCAAGCTCCATTAGCCCACAGAGCCTAGAGGAACCAGAAGTCAGGCAATGAACACCACCGGTGTCTGGATCTCAGTCTATTCTCCAGTACAAAGAACCAGAAACCCTCAGAAAAATGGCTGCTTCCAGGACCCAGGTGGCAAAAGTACAAGATGACCCTGAGCAGTTGGGAGTGGCACAGAGTATAGAGGAACTCAACATTAATGGGGGCATGTTAAAAGGACACAGGTGCCAATTTGAAGATGTTCCCAAAGGCCAAAGTTGGAACAACGTAAGTAGCAACATAAATAATGACACAAATTAATTATAACCCATAGGACAAAGCACCACACAGACACAGGGCACCTGCTCATCCTACACAAGTGATCATAAAGTACAACAAGGAATCATAAAGGACGTGCTGAAGACAGAAGGGCCAACTCAAAGGGACTGCCAAGGGACAAATCAAGGACAATTCTAGCAGCAAGCTAAGTAACAGTAGTACTGGACTATAACCAATATGATAAGACAAACATCCATGAGTCCATACTGACTTAAATAAATGATTAAACAAAGTGTGAATGAGGGAGAAGGATCAGCTGTTTGTTCAGTAGCAGAGATTGAACCCAGGGACTTTGAAGTGCCAAGCCACTTCCTAGCCCTTTTTGTTTGTTTTACAGAGTCTTGCTGAATTACTTAGGGACTCACTAAGTTACTGAGGTTGGCTTTGAACTTTTGATCCTCCTGCCTCAGCCTCCCGAGCTGCTATAATTATAGGTGTGCACCACCATGCCCAGCACAGCTGTTCTTTACAGAGAATTTCCAATAATAAATGTAGAATAAATAATGAAACTAGAAATAGAAGTCAGAAACATTGTTGCAGGCAAGAGTCATTGTTGAATCCCAAGTGGCGAATTTAAGAAATTAAGAGTTCACTTCCATAATCTTAAAGCACTCCTCCACAGTAATTGCCACTTACCAAAGGGAAGTTGTGAAGAGCATCTTGCCCAGGTGACAAGGTTAGCTAGCATCACACTGCTGAAGGAACTCTGCGCACTCTCCACAGACACAGGAAGAGGGCGCTCATCACCAATGCACATTCCTGACAGATGTGCATCCTGGATCTGCCCTGGAAGGAATCATCAGACAAACTGAAGGAGAGAGTATCTCTACAAAACATCAGGCTTTAAAACATCAAGGTCCTGAAAGACAAAGGCATCTGGGAACTGTTCCAGTTGCAGGAGATGAGAAGACCAGGGGATTAAACGCAATGTGAAGCCCGGAAGGACACTAGGACATGGTGTTCTCCTGACGTCAATTTCCTGTGCCTTTACAGTTTTGCTGACTATGTAAGGTGCCAGCTTTAGGGAAACAAGGTGAGGGGTCTATGGGACCTCCATGAACTACTTTTGCAACTTCCTTGTAAGTCTAAAATCATTTCCAAATGAAAGGCAAAGACATCAAAATGCTTTCAGAACAACTCCTTTAAAGAACACTTAATTTAAATGTAAAGCAAATATACATGCATATGCCTATATATATATATATATATATATATATATATATATACCCTATCTCTCAGGAAAATTAAGAATGTAAGGTGTCTTTTTAAAATTTTTTCAATATTTATTTTTTAGTTTTCAGTGGACACAACATCTTTATTTTATTTTTATGTGGTGCTGAGGACCGAACCCAGCACCCCGCACATGCCAGGCGAGCGTGCTATCACTTGAGCCGCATCCCCAGCCCCTGTAAGCTGTCTTTTTAAAGCATTACCAACATGCTTGACCTCACTGTTTTCCTCAGTTGATGGCTCCTTGCCAAAAAAGATAACCTCGCTGCTTATACTCCATTTATATACAACATGTTAAAATGCATTCCACTCTCATGTACAACAAATTAGAACAAATTTTAAAAATAAATAAATAAAAGGTAACCTCGCTACAAAGCTCTGACAGCCTTTGCTGAAATCCCTCAAGGGCGTATACGGCCTCTGGGTGCCACCCCATTTGCCTCAGACAGATGGAGCATCTCTGGTTTTCTAGGCTGTGATGGCCAAGAGCCGGCGACACTTGCCTAGAGAAGGATGGGTCCCAGAGTCTTCTCTTGCTCAGGCCACACGAAGAGCCCACGTTTCCTGTGAGCTGATCTGTAATAAGCAAGAGCAATATGCTCAAATGGAGTTTGCTTCTCCTTCAAAATTGAAGTTAGCTCAGTTAGTCCATCAGTCCCGGTGGCCACTTTAACAGATTGCCATTAACTTGGTGACTTAAAACAATGTACGTTTACAGTTCTGAGGTCAGAAATCCAAAATCCATTCCAGTGGGTTAGAATTAAGATGTCAGTGATGAGCTGCCAGGTGTCACGGTGGTCAATCTGGAAAACAAGCCAAGCTGAAAGGGACAACCTTTCTTCATTGTCTCTGAGAAGCAGTGTGGGGCAAAGGTCCCGTGGGAAGGTTTGGAGGGAGGTAGTTCTGATTCCAAGAATCCCGCCCTTTCATGGGCCCAGAGAGCCCCTAGGGGAGACAGGAAGGAAGGACCAGGACCATCGGTGACTCAGAGCACAATGCCTTCATCAAGGCTGCCCTCACCCCAAGGGCAGGCATCCAGATAGCAAGTGGCATCAGGCACTGGGCAAGGAGAGTTGGTCAGTGACACTGCACCTGAAGGTGGCCCTGTAGGATTGTAACAGGGCTGGAAAGTTCCAGTTGTTCAGCGACATTGCAGCTGTCATAGCGTAACATAGCTCCCATGTTTGAGGTGATGCTGGGGTAGGCAAAACTACGGCTGTTGTGTAAAAGTGCAGCAGTCAGCTGTGCAGTGGGTGCACCCGATTCCTGCTGATGCTGCTAGTGAACGTCCTTACTGCAGTTCACTTGGACTGGTATCTTAGAGTGCAGTCCATCTGCTTATCAAACAGAGTTTACCATAGAACAGCAGGCCATCTTTTGCAGGCAGCAACCTCCTGTATCTTGAGTTTACTGCATCTCTTGGTTGATCATAAAAGCTACAGGTTGGGCCTGCACCTTTGATGATCTTCACAATAGGACTCTTCACAATAAGTGTTGCATTTCTCAAAACATCGCCTGTCCTTAAGGGACCCAGGACTATGTATGAAAATGGCTGCTGGGGTCCCAGGGGACATGAAAGGCAGGGCTGAGTTCCTGACTCCAGTTTCTCCACTGCAGCTCTCTACTCCCCTCAGAAAATCCATGTGATTACAATGGACCTCCATACAACCACCACCATAACTTCTCCATCTTGTGGCCTACTTAATCCTAACTACAAAGTCCTTACAACCACCACCATAACTTCTCCATCTTGTGGCCTACTTAATCCTAACTAACTACAAAGTCCTCTCATGGACAATGACATAGTCACAGGCTCTGGAAATTGGGATGTGGCTGTCTCTGGGACACCGTTCTGCCTCCCACATTCCTGAAAGGGAGAGGGAGGTGCAAGATGAAGCACCTTGACTTTGGCTTTAAAGTAGACACCTAAAATACTTTAAAGTAGACATCAGCAGGAAGTATTGGAGCACAATACTTCCAGAAGTGTCCTGATTTTTGTACATATAACCTTCCTCCATTGGTAAGGCCCTATGTTCTAACCTGGTTATCTAAGTGGTTTGCATTTCCAGCTCAATTGGTCCGTTTAGCAGAGTGTCACTAGTATACCGAGTCAGGCTGAGATCCTGTTACATGACAAGATGGTGCAGGGCACTGCAGTCTAAGTTAGGGCATGGAGCTTGGGAGCTGACACAGCCCTGAGGAATCTATGCATAATATTTAGCCCCTTTTGGTGTATTGCTTATTGAAATACATTTTCAAAGAAATTGCCACTTTAATATAGACATTCCAGGAACCAGAGGTTAGGTTAACCCTTAAGATGTAAGAGGACTATAACTCTGAGGTCAGTTGCAACTCAAATGGCCTTCTGACCAGGTGCACAAGCATCCATTTCATCCAGCAGATTCACTTGTCTTGTGCACAGGCCAAAGAGACAACACAACTGGGGACTAACGCCTCTGTCAAGCCTTTCGTGGGAGCATGACTCTCTGAAGTCTCCCCAGTGAAGAACCGCTGAGTGCAGATTGTGGCAGTCTGACGACGCCTGGAGTCTTCATTTGTGTTCACTCTCTGTGGCCCCAGGGTGACCATCATTCTAGTCTGTGGCACTTTCCCGACTCCTGACTCTCTCCCTTCCCTTTGGTGAGCATCTCCCTGAAAGTGAAGCCTAAGCTGATTGGACATTCAGGCCACCATATCAGAGAAGCTGTCCTCTCTCATAGCACTTGTGTGTCCTTGAGGTCTTTCCACTGAGACACTGGTGTATTCACTGGGGTCCATCCTCTGAGGTAGCCATGAACTGTTAACTTTCACTCCTCATGCCATAAGAATGTTGAAAATCCTGCTGTATTTTTCAGAGGCTTTGGGCATAGTGTTTAAATTTCTTTCCCTACTTTATTTAAAGACGTCAAATACCAAGTGGAAAAGGTGCCTTGTGTATTGCCCTCAAATCATTTTTGTCACTTTTGTTCTACAAAAATAACATTTCTCTCTGTTGTTTTTCTTTATTCCCTAATCATGTTTTTTTTCCCTAACTGCTGACAGAATGATCAACTTCCTTCTTGCATGCAGAATCAGCAAATTCCCATAAGGAAAAAGCAACTGCAGCTCAACATCCAAGTTGAAGAAAAGCACATGTCTGCAATAGGGATCAGGCAATGCCCATAGCACTCCTGATAAGAACCACCTACGCAGGAAGCAACCATAATACACATCAGTGAGAAACTGGAAAGCCGAAATCAGAGCATTGATGCAGTATTGATAGAGTGTGACTCCACTTAGTAACAAAGGGAAAAGATTCCAGGTCTCATAATAATGTGTAAGAATTTCAAAAGCATTAATCTAAGTAGAAAGTGCAGGTGAAAAGTTACATGCTATCTGATTTCACATGTAAGCAGTTTCAGGTCAATGGAAGAGTGTGCATGGCTTGCACCAAGTATCGGGAGTATGTGAGGATATCAGGGCTCAAGTGAGGTGGCCCGCATGGCAGGGAGATTGACTACAAGAAGATTGTAGAAATGAGTGTTGATGAACCAGGTTTCTTCCACGTGGGAAGAAAAGTATAAATAAACAAAGGCAGAAGACTCGCATAAACCCTATTGATTGAGCTAGAACGAAAGGTATGATTCAAACTCCTGTATTTACTGTATAGATGTGTTAATTAGCTTTCTGTTGCTGTGAAAAAATACCTCAGGAAAACAACTTCAAGGGGGAAGCACTTATATATATTGGCTCAGTCTCTAGAGTTTTAGTCACAGCCATCTAATCCTCTTGTCCTGGCCCTGTGGTAAGGCAAGGGTGGAGTTTGGTGGGAGGGCAGGGTGGAGCCAGCTGCTCACCTCATGAGGAGGCAGAAGCAAAGAGAGAGAGAAGGGAAAGGGCCAGGGACAAGATGCTCTGTGCAGGGCACCACCCAGAGACCCACTTCCTCCAACTAGGCCCACCATCTACAGATTCAGCCACCACCTAGTAGTCCCTTCAGGTACAACCCCGTCAAGGCGTTAAGCCACTGATGTGGCCAGATGATCAGAACCTCATGGTCCAGGCCCTTCCTAAAGCCCCACCTCTGTCTATGGCTGCGCAGAACATCAGACTGCAGCACCTGAGCTCTGGGAAGCTTCCTAGATCCAACCCATGACTATAGGTGGATAGGCAGAGTGAGGGAGTAGATCTGTGTGTGCATGTGGGTAGGGAATGGAGACCAGCACACATCATCCCTGGTTGCATGCATGTGAGAAGGGGGAAAGCACACACTATTCCTAGATTTCAGTTTCTAATTTCCGTTCTCTATTGAAAGAAGCCAGGGCTCTTCAGAGTAATAGCTATTTCAGGCCTACCTAACTGTGCTGAGATTGAGGAAACATTTATAGAACCAAGCAGAGAAGACAAAAGTTTATAGGAACCAGCTTGAACGGACTTCTGTTGGAAACCTAGGAAAACTGGAGTATCTAAACAAAGATAGTAATCAGTTACAAGCAACTGAAGGAATCCATGAGTGTTAGACCAGGACGCAAAGAAAAGAGCACTGACTCCAGTTAAAATCAAATTTAAGCAAGCTTATTATTTCCACCAGCTGGGCTGCCTCTCCCAACAAAAACCACAGGAACAAGATAGCCGTCCATCTTTCTTGCAGCCCAGCTTTATAGTTCAGAAAGTTACACAAAGGGGGATTACAGATAACAAAACTCTGACAAGCATAACACAAAGGCTAGTTTATATTTTTGCTGGCCCCAACATCAGAATTTATGAAGGTCATTAGAGCCACAGAGAGACTCGTTATCTGGCCAGGGAAGGCCAAGATTTATGAGGCATCACTAAAGCTTCAGAGAGGACTGCTATCTGGTCAGGGAAAGCCAGACATGGGTGAGTTCAAGGCACGGGCAGGCATTCCAAGCAAGTTCAGAATTTGCAGTAATTTATAGTAAAGCCAAAATTAGCTTTTATGTCTTTGTGGAGAGATGGCTCGAATTTTAAGAGGGAATCAGACTGGGTTTATCAATGAGTCCATACTGCTTTAAATTTGTGAATAAGTAAGTTGGCATTTGGCATTTGGTAGAATACCAACTAGTAAATTCAGGATGTAGAGAATCAGATGTAACTGCGTTATTATTACTGTTCTTGATGGAGTCTGCCTGCAAACGGGATATTCTGTCAAGGTATAGATAAGTAACAGCGGACATGCTTGAAAACGAGGTGTCTGCTGTCCTTGGGAGGACTTGCCTGCAAATGGGATGTTCTGCCAAGTGGGCTAGGAGGGCGCTGAGAAAAATTTTATTATCTGTTCTTAACTAAGAGCAGAGCTCAACATACTCTGAGCGGAGAATAGATTAGCCATGAGAAGCGGGTCACTTCTGATTAGAAAGTAAAACTTCTGTGTACTATGTTTAATTAGCTGAAAGACCTGATTTATTGATGTTGGAAGGCTGCCTTCTTTGTTCACAATACTATAAAAAGATTGCTTGTACACAATAAAGGACTTTTTTTCTGCTGCTGCTTTGCTTGCTCTGCTTCTTCTTTTTCTTTCTTTTCCCATGCTGACCTGCAAGTGAATTACTGCAACATTCAGAGGATGGTAACATTAGAAAAATCATCACTTCAAAGCCATCATTGTAGTAACTGACTCAGATAAGAGTCAATAAAGGCTGCAACTAGGGGTAAAATTTGAACAAGATAAAGGATGTTTACATAATTTCAAAGTAACTCTACAGATACTTCTTAGTTAATAAATGAAAAATACTTATGAGTTAATTTTAGAGTGAACAAACTTATCAGATTCTTTATAAAGCAGATCATAAAAGACAAAATCTCCACAAATGAGACACATTGACAACAGTGACTTCTAAATATAACAAATGAGATCATAACAGCATTTCTGTGGCATTCCTGCTGTGTCAGGGTTCTCTAGAGGAACAGAACTAGCAAGAGGTATGGATATAAACAGGGGATCTATTAGGTTGGCTTACATGACCAGAAGCTGGACAGACAGTGGCTGTCTGCATGGTGGAGAGCGGGGGAGTCAGTAGCTGTGCAGTCCAAGATGCTGAGGCCTCAGAACATGAGGGATCAGCTATGCTACCCCAGTCTGAGACCATGGGTTTCTGGAAACTCCCTGGCAGAGCCAGCTTTGAAAGAGTGAAGGTCTGAAATCCTCAGGTGATTGCAGCAGTAATCAAGAACCCATTCAAGAAGAATTGAGCTTGCATCTACTGCTGCTTCCTTGTTCTTCCAACTTTTATTCCACCCAAACCACGATCTTATTGGACAGTGCTGACCACACTTAAGGAGAGTCTTCACTTCAGTTGGCTTCTCTCTCTCTCTCTCTCTCTCTCTCTCTCTCTCTCTCTCTCTCTCTCTTTCCAGTTGTAGCATCTATATTAAAATACTCATGTGCACCAGGGTTGCCAATTGACTGCCATCCATAAATGTGCATGTACACACACACAGGAACATGCATGCTCACACCACACATTTATACATACCCAGCAAAAAGTCACTACAACCAGTTGCATTTTTCTATTATAAGAGTGACACATGAAAAAAAAAAGTTGACACATGTCCAGTAAGGAAATTTAGAAAAATCAAAACCAAAAATAAAAAAAGAGGAAATTCAAATTATTACTTATCTCACCACCCAGAGATAAGGTTAGTGTCATTAATGCAGAAATCAAAGGATATAAACTATCTATAAATTACCATCTC
This sequence comes from Urocitellus parryii, assembly GCF_045843805.1. Taxonomy (NCBI): domain Eukaryota; kingdom Metazoa; phylum Chordata; class Mammalia; order Rodentia; family Sciuridae; genus Urocitellus; species Urocitellus parryii. The sequence goes on along the minus strand of NC_135538.1, from coordinate 154,259,984 downwards.
AAGCAGTTTGAATCCTGCTTTTCTTAATTTCACAATTATAACATCAACGTTTCTCCACTTTGGCATTTCTTAATCCAATCAAGTTGACAATTCAAATTAACCATTACACAGCCCAAGATGAATAATGATAAAAAAGAAAAGAAGTCCCAAAGTCCCAAATAGAGAAACCACCTGTCAAGTGAGGGACCTGTGTTTTCGAAGAAGTCCACATCATGGAAGACAAGGAACACGGAAGAGCTGCTCAGACACAGGGAGACAGGGAGATCTGACAAGGGCGGGCAGCATGGCACTGGGCTGGACCTGATGGAAAGAGTGGTTAGAAAGGGTATTCTCAGGGACACTGACAGAATTTATAATGATTTGGATGTGAGGTGTCCCAACCAAAGCTCAAGGGTGAGACAATGCAAGAAGGTTCAGAGGAGAATGATTGGGCTGAGAGTCTTAACCCAATCAGTGAATTAATCCCCTGATATGGATTAGCTGAGTGGTAACTGGAGTGGGGTATGGCTAGAGGAGAGGGAGATTGGGGGAATGGCTTGGGGTATTTATTTGTATCTGGCAAATGGAGACCCCTGTCTCTGCTTTCTGATCATCATGCCAGTTGGTTCCCTCTGCCTCACTCATCTGCCATGACGTTCTGCTTCACCTTGAGTCCCAAGGAATGGATCTGGCCTTCTATGGACTGAGACCTCTGAAACCCTGAGCCTCTGATAAACTTTTCCTCCCCTACAATTGTTCTGGTTAGGTCCTTTTAGTCACAGCAAAAAAAAAAAAAAAAGGTGGCAAAAACATAATTCAAGTATGTGGTGTTGCTGGGATGGGCTGGGATGGTAGTATTTGTATCAAGATTACTTTCCAACAGAAATGGTTAAACTGGAAACATTCTTGTCCTTGGGTTATACACTTTGAAGAATTTGGTGACAGTGGGCATCATGTCCACAACTGCAAATGCTTCAAAAATGCACACATGAACATGTGTGTGTAGGTATACGTGCACACACACATAGGATGTGCACAACACGGAGCATGGGGCTTTTGTACTGAAGGCTTTGTTGTTGTTTTTTTCAGCCACATGAGTGGTATCAGTGAGGAAATTGGTCTTGACTGCCCTTGTTTGGAGCAAGCCCCACACTCCCTTTGCTCACTTAAGACAATCCTTGGCCCCTGTACTGGGTGCTAGGAGTTCACTAGGAACAGGTAGCCAGAGTTGGGAGTGTCCTAAGCCACCTCCACCCCTGGCCCAAGAAGCCATGTCTTCAACCTGTCAAGCGATGACAATGTTATCTTACAGAAAACCACCGTTGTCTGTTGACTTTGCTACCATAGAATTTGGTAGTAAAAGTCAATATATTTTTCTATTCTAAAAAAATAAAATGGTCAGAAAAATAGCATTCAAAATAGACTGTTCCAGAATTCTTGCCAAGTAAGAATGTTACTTGCCAAGTAACATTCTTGTGAGAGCTGTGCTAATGGGTAGCTTTCTGAAAAATAAGTTCTAGCAGTAAGAAGGGAGGCACATGGTTCTTTGGGTGACTGTGCAAAAGGAAAAATAATAATAAACAGAGTGGCATTTCCACATAATGCCCAGTTTCCTAACGCGTTCTATTTTAAACTGCCTGGGCCTCATCCTACATCCATGGGATGGAGACAATGAGTGAATTGCCATTTTCAGGTCTCCTGGAAGGACTGAGTGACAATCTTCTCAAAGGACTCAGCACCGAGCACCTGGCCAATTGGAGGAAGGGTCTTCTCTCTTTCCAGGACCTGGGAAAGTGGGCATTACTTGGTAATTTCTAAGTTTAAGAATCTGAATCAATGTCCACTTGTGCATACTTAGTCATTCTGCAGAACAAATATTCATCTTTATTCATATTTTCTTGCTTCACCATTGGTTGACTTTCTTTTTACAGTTTGGTTTTGTTATTGAAATTGCAACCTGTTAAAAAATATTGTTAAAAATTTTCACATGTGATACAATTTTTCTCCTCACCATTCCTGCTCTTACTCCTACTTTTCTCTCCATAAGAAACCACTGGTATGACATTTTTTAAAAGTTTACCTGTACCCAAAGCTATTGCTTTCTCTTCCAGTTTGGTTACATGTTCCATTTTCCTCCCTCCTCCTCCTCTTCCTTCTCTTCTTACTGAGAAGACGTTGTCTCTTCCTCTCTCCAGGTCATTCTCCTTAATTATCTAAGTAGTGTTTTTTTTTCTATTATTATGGAGAAAAGCACTTGTATTTTCTCATATATTCTCATACAGCTAATTTAGAAAATCCTATTTAGTGTGCTTTAAATCATTATTTTACAAAATTGGGACTATATTATGTATATTTCTCTGCTTCTTCAGAAATAAGAAATGTTATTTTATATTAGAACCCATTTTGCTCATAAAGCAACGCCTCAGGAAAATACCTGCAAGCCTATTAGAGCAATAATCCCTCATTTTAGACAGATGCATATTATTTCATTCAGTGAGAATATTAATTATTTAGTAAATTCCCTACCATCACACCATCTCTGGCCATTAAGATATTTCTATCAGAACATCACTTTCCCTTTGTCCTTACCCTTTGTACTTCTCCATGGGATGGATTTCTAGGAATCATATACTAGACTGAAAGTGTACATAAATTTTTAGAAAATATTGCCATATGCCTCTCTAGGAAGCCTGTAATACTTTCAAGATCCTCCATTTGTGGAAGGAGGGGATTTTACCTTTAATTTTATCAGCAAAGACTTCAACTCTCATCTTGAAAATTATGAGTTGGGAGCTTTGTCATCATTACTTTAACATGTCTTATTTTTATTTAATAACTCAATCATATCTTCTCATCTCTAACAGTAATTTGGATTTTCCATTCTGTAGCTTGCTTAATTTATATAAGTTGCCATTTTTCTATTGAAATATTTCTGTTTTTTTTCTTTTTTCCAAATTTGTAAAAAACTTATTTTTCCTACTTCATGGATAAGAAATATTTTCCAGAATTATATTTCTTCCAAATCCATCTATCTAGGAAAGAAATTGAAATGAGCCTGAATATTACAGAGTATAAAATATATGTCGCATTCTGGTTGAATTAAATATTATATCATAAATAAATATTAAGGCAGACAATTTCAGTGTCTATGCACCATCTTGAGCTGAGGAAAAAACTAAGCTTAGAGAGTCAGAATCCATGAATGAGGAGATGTACTAAATATGCTGAGCATGTCTTAATTACTTTTTAAGTTGTTTTATGTGAAATATGTCCCAAACTAAGTTAATAAGCAGTTTTCATAAACAACTGGAGACTCCTTCTGATGTAGAGATCGAAGGCTTAGTCGTCTAACCTCAGTTGACACCTGAGAAAGTTCACCTGGGAAACAAAGAATTCCTTCCTGATGGAGCAAGTAAGCGGCTGCAGAGAACTCACTGAAGAGTTTACAATCCCAATCCATAGCACAACTACAGACGGGGACTTTTGTTTGATAAGGTATTTTAGTCCCCTTGTCATTTCCTTTGTATTAGAAGCTCAGGGTAGAGTCCCCGGAGAAAGGCTTCCTTGGTGCAAATCCACGATGCCAGAGGCGTGCAGTGGTGGGGATGGTCCCTCCCCAGGGTGTGCCAAGCCACTATAAACGGTGGGGAAGGGACTCACCAGTGCAGTGCCAAGAGTTCTGCCAGAGACAAGAAGCCAACACTGACAGGGAAAGTACTTGACCCGAAGCAACACGGACTGGGAAAGGTCGGTAAGGTCAGTACAGATGCGAGTTCTGAGCGAATGTCACCATCAGAGCACACTCCGGCACCTGCAGGGCTGCGCCCACACCTGCCAGCCCTGAATGGGAGACCCCATCGCTTGCTGTTCACTCGGGAAGTCGATGTGTTTCACTGAGATGCTACACAACTGAGAAACACAGGAGGATGTCATTTATCTGTGCACTTTAAATTGATCCTATTGAAAGCAAGACTTCTTGAACATAAAAATAAATTGATCTTCTCTAATGCTAAAAATCACAGGTAAGCAGAAAACACTTTTTAAGTTACTAAATAAAATTACATTGAAGTTTGAATGTCACTTTTTACATATAGGAGAGTCTTCAGTTCTGATCTTCAGTTTGCTATTTAATTTACTCTGGGAACTTGAGAAAGCAATTTAATTTCTCTGAGCATAAAAATTCATGTTTCTGCCTACAAAATTTCATCTTTTTTGAACTGGAAAATATTTATGACAAACATCCTTGTTCTGCTAAACCAACCTACAGAGTGTTAGCTGAGTGGGGAATAAAATGATTTGTATCATTTATCCTTATATTCTAGCCAAAAGAAGGTTTCTGAAAGACTATCTCATGTGGATGTGAGGTAATTTGGGAAAACATAAAATAATTATTTGATGAAAGGAAAACATCAATTACATCATGTTAAAAAGTAAAACTGATATCCAAACTATTGAGTTTATTACAGTTTACTACTATTAAATTAAGCAATGGCTTTCAGGCAGATTGGGGACTAAAACTCTTATTGCCTTTCTTGTCTTGATGTTCTTTCATGATGATGTTTAAAAAGAGAATCTCGAAACTCTGCTGAACCTCGTCTTTTTGAATACTCAAGTTCAGATATGGAATGAGAAAATTCAAGAGGGTGATGACCAAAAAGGCCGACCAATACACAGGTTAAAAAAGGCAGTGAGCATCTGTGTTTGTCTGGCATGTGCTCTAAACGCATCCTGTGGTGATTACACCGTGAAAGCCCTGTGAGCAGCCTCTGAAACTGGGTTCTACGAACCTCTGCTTGGCTCCACCTCCACTGTGCTCTTTCTGGTCTGCTGGGCACTCACAAAATTCAATGAATTCTTTTGGAGCCCAGGTGCATACTTCCCACTTGAAAAGAGAATGATACCATCTTGGTATGCTGGCAAGGCAGCTTTACCCGAAACTGGAGAGATCTACCCGATGCCCCAAGATGTGAGCACAAGTTGCCAATGACTGGGGCAGGTGTTCACAGCAGGTGGCCCGCAGCCTGCTGGACACGATGTCAGAGAGGCAGATCAGGCACCCTAGTTTTATATTGTTTTCTTTTACTCTTTATTTATTAACACTTCACTCCTGAAAGCAGTGATTTGAATAGATTTCAAATTACTTAAAACTTGTAAAACAAATTCTTACCACGACTATTTATCTAAAGATATGCTGCTAAGAGTGAACGGCGTTTGAGGTCCCTGGAAGATGGGGTAATGAGCAAACACTGGGTAACGCTGGGTGTGAGCAAGTGGTCCCTGAGACACCCACCCCTTGCCTTCCAGCCTCCAGCTTCCTTATTCTGACCCAGGTCTTCCTGTGAGTGGTCAATATTTTTCCTCTGCCTGGACACCCAGACAAGGCAGCTGCTACTTTGTAGTAAACGGAAGAGTGGGAGGTCAGTTGGCTAACAGAGAATTCACCATTTTCTCAACAGAGGATCCCTGAAGAGGCAGCCTGGCTGAGTTCTAAGGAGAATCTCCAAATCCAGCACTGGGTCAGGAAGGGCTGAGACCCAGATTGGAGAGAGAACAGGCCTTGGTCCCTGGTGGCCAGAGGGCTCGGGCAGTAAGGGAAGATCGCTCCCCTCCTTGGTGCTGCAGGCCGGGACATCATAACCTTCCACACCACGCAGGAATCCCAGAGCAGAGGTGAACCATCTGCAGCTGTACCAGGAGGCAGGGGTGCACCCGAGGCACACGGCACCCTGACAATGTGGGTTTGAGGGAATCTGTGCAACTCAAGGACTCTGTGAAGTGGGGGCCGTCTGTCCCTGAGCTACAACCTGCTGTGCAGGATTCCTAGCTTCCCTGGCAAAATGTTTTGAATAAAGGAAGATGAAATGCCCCCACAGCCCACCATTTAGATCCTATTTCTGCCTGAATTTTAAGGAAGTATCAAGAGTTTTTTAAAATTGGATTTCTTATGAAGATTAGTACCTGCATGGAAACCAAAGTGTTTCCTAAAGCAAAGCTAGTCTGAGAGAATAAAGCAGAGAACGAACTGGTGAGTAGGCAATCTTTTAAAAATTTCTAAAGTAACACACACTTATTAAAGAGTGGGGGAAGAAAAGGCAGATTTGAAAGTCAAGTTGGCTTTACACACCCACCTCAGTTCCTAGGGTGAGACTGTCTTCACAGTGCTCCAGGTAGCCTTCTGTTTACATCCAACATGCGGCTGATACTGTTTTCCTCCTTTATGTTTAGTAGCTCCTTCTCTCTTAGAGATACACTGGGACATCACTTCTGTATCTGTCTGTATATCTCAGACGAGGTCAAAGGATATTTTTCAGGGGACTGACAGTTCTATAGTAAGTAGGAAAAATTAAAACACACACTGCTCACCTTTGGGTAAATGTGAACAAAGCTGAATAATATAAACTCTGATATTAATAAAATAGTTTAATTGCCATTGAGACTTCCTTGGGAGAGTTGGCATACTAGACCTTCAGGGTTAGGCTCTGAGCGGTCTCTGCCAGGAGCATCACAGTTCCCATAGGAGCATTGCTCCTCTGCAGACCACAGCACTTCTCTGTCCTGGGCACTATGTACGGAGGACATTTGTACTTCACCACAGATGGTCCCTGTGTCTCTGTTGCTGAGGCTGATAGCTGGGTCTGGTCTCTGTGTCCCTATTCCTAAAGCTGATGGCTGAGCCTGGTCCCCATGACCCTATTGCTGAGGCTAATGATTGGGGTTGGTTCCTGTGTGTCTGTTGCTGAGGTTGATGGCTAGGTCTGGTCCCTGTGTCCCTGCCTTCTGGATATCACTGGATATTACATGAAGAATGGAAAGTGAGTTTCATCAGGCAGCGCCCTTTCCACTGGCAACCCAGGAAATCTGAAGGTCTAAACATCATAATCCCTCGTTCCTTGGATCACTGCACTTTCTTTCATTCATACCCCTGTTCTAGAGGGCAGCATCTGGACTAAGAAGTGTGCAATCATGCTACATATCAGGAAAACAAATGAGGAGCCTGAAGATCAGAGGACCAGAACATTCCCAGAGCACTATAACTAACCTGAAAGGGAACTGTCTGACCCAAGGCCTGACAATTTCAAATGCCATGTTATTAAATCATCCTGTACAAGTTCCACAGTTTCTAAAAGTAGAAGAGTGTGTCTCCTTAAACTACATCTGATAACTATCTAGGAAGAGCCTATCTGCATTCATTTGGGAGGTGGGCACGAATAGTGGAAAGGGGAGGTTAAACAATTTAATCCCCAAACCAAGGAATCTCATAGGCATTGAGGATAAATTAGAACCAGTGGAAAGGCAGGAATAGCATCTTAATCTGCCTGATAGAAAGCAGTGAGAACCGAGTAACAATGAACTACCAAGGGAAAGCCCTATGAATGTAGACATCGCTGATATGCTTTAACTTTCAAAGTCGTCTTGCTAAGAAGCTGTTACAAAATTGTCAATTTTTGAAATACCTCAACAAGTAGATATTTATATTTTTACCAATTTTTTTCACATTCTTAATATGATCAATCTATAAATTTGTGCAAGTCACCAGCCAAATGAGTAGCTAACTGACATGATCAATAAGAATATGTTTATTAATGTACTGATGTTTTTTTATTTCAGGAAACCAAAGGTCGGGTCATTTATCATGAGCAGGGCTAACGAGAGTGCCCCACAGGAGTTCATCCTGCTGGGTTTCTCAGATCGACCCTGGCTAGAGCTTCCGCTCTTTGTGGTGTTCCTGGTCTCCTACGTCTTGACCATCTTGGGCAATATGACAATAATTCTTGTGTCTCATCTGGATCCTAAACTCCACACCCCCATGTACTTCTTTCTCACCAATCTCTCACTTCTGGACCTGTGCTACACCACCAGCACTGTGCCACAGATGCTGGTGAACATCCGCAGCACCAGGAAGGTGATCAGCTATGGTGGCTGTGTGGCGCAGCTCTTCATCTTCCTGGCCCTGGGTTCCACTGAATGCCTTCTGCTGGCCGTCATGTCCTTTGATAGGTTTGTGGCTATCTGCCGGCCACTCCGGTACTCGGTTATCATGCACCATGGGCTCTGCCTGCAGTTGGCAACTGCCTCCTGGGTTAGCGGCTTCAGCAACTCGGTTCTGCAGTCCACCTGGACCCTCCACATGCCACTGTGTGGCCACAGAGAAGTGGACCATTTCTTCTGTGAGGTGCCTGCGCTGCTCAAGCTGTCCTGTGCTGACACGACAGCCAACGAGGCTGAGCTGTTCTTCATCAGCGTGCTGTTTCTCCTAATACCCGTGACACTCATCCTCATATCCTACACATTCATCGTCCAAGCAGTGCTGAGAATACAGTCAACAGAAGGTCGCAGAAAGGCATTTGGGACGTGTGGCTCACACCTAATTGTGGTGACACTTTTCTATGGCACTGCCATCTACATGTACCTGCAGCCGCCATCTCCCACCTCCAAGGACCGGGGGAAGATGGTGTCTCTTTTCTATGGAATCATCACACCCATGCTGAACCCCATCATCTACACCCTTAGGAACAAGGAGGTAAAGGGAGCTTTTAAAAGGTTGATTTCAAGGGCCTTCTTAATAAACAAGTAAGGGATACCTGATGGCAGGCCTTAATAAAGGCCAGAGGATTCACATGGCTTAATTCAGTCCTTTCTGCTGCTTTACTCTCAAGAAGATCATGGTGATCTGCAAATGAAAGGCTTCCATGGAGAACTGCATTTGTTTCTACTGCTTAAGTGTGTTTATTGGGTGGTCCTGAGAACTAGTCTTTTATGACTCCCCCAAATTCTGTGGTTTTAAATCTTTACATTCTCAAGCTTTATAAACCCTGGTTAGTATATTTGGAGAAGAGTCTTGGACTTCTTTGAGATTAAATTAAAAGCCCAGAAATTCTTCCCCCAGAAATAAAATGCTTTTATGCACAGACACACACACACACACACACACACACACACACACACACACACGCACGCTGACCTTTAGACATTTGCAAATCTAACAGAAGGCTATAAAGCTACCCATAGCCCCTTCTTGATTATAAACACAAGGTCAGTAGCCCTAGCCTAAATTGCAACATTATTCGCAATACTAAAATCCATGATAATTTTTCCCAGAGTTTCACTCTGCTCTCCCAGTCTTGTTTCTGTGCTTTCCACTTCTCCTGCATTGAAATTCCATCCCACCCCATCCACCAAATAAAACTGCAGCTGCAGCTCACATCCGAATCAAGTCACTGCCTCCTGACACTTTTCTTTCTGATTTCTCCTACTGTGTATATTCTCTTTCTGCGTGAAGTCTGGGTAGCTCATCACATAACCACATCCACTGCATGTTCAATGATCTTCTTCTAGGAGGAAAGCAGTTAGCTCAGTACTCAGCCCTCAGGGAGCACGGACTGTGACTTGTTTTTCTTGCACTAGGACTTTAGAACTCATCAAAGTGTGAAGGAAATATCTGCATGTTGGCAACTGCCTCCTGGGTTAGTAGCTGGGTTAGTTAACTACCTGGTTAATTGTGTGATATGTTGCATTGCAATTAACTGCTTATTTACTATCCTTCTTTTTCCAATGCTTTCTTCCACCAAATATATCAAAAACAGAAAATGCAATAACTAAGAAACACCATTAGGTCATTTTTTCCTCAACATCTTATAGTAACAAATGACATTTTGCCTCACTATAATGCCATGATTTATCTTAACACTGTGACATACATCCAAGTCCCTTGGAGGACTTCTAAAATTCAGTTCACTCTTTTTATGTTTTCTAAAATGAACAATTGATTCAATATATTGTGTACTAGTAAATTTTAAAGAGATTCACAACAAAATTCCATAAATATTTTGCTATCAAGATATTTATAAATATATATAATAAAATAATTTGTAAATAAATACATGATCACTGAACTCCATTCTAGATTCATTTAGAACAACGACAACAAAAATCTAAATTTCAGTGCTTTAGAAGCTACAGACTGATTACAGTAGGGAATATTGTGTGTGTGTGACATGGTTGATTTCTGAGTAGAGTTTGCAAAATTTCTCATCATGCTTTTGCATAATATGGAGCAATGATGATCAAGATGATAGAACAATTGTTTGTTCCCATCTGCTTGTGAAACCCTACTCAAAGTGAAAATACAATACTAGGCCTTGGAAAGAAGCCCTACTGCCACAGACATACATCTCTGTCCTACTAGAATGGGCATCTAGTGATACATGGCATGAACTGAATGAGGACAGGCTCAACAAGCTAAAAATAACACTAAAGGGAGAGAAATGTTGTCATAAAATCTAAAAATAGAACTTAAAAAACGAAAGCAATGAAGAAAGAGGTGGAATTTAGCATGACTCAATATGGACATTTTACTTCATTGTACCTTCTGCAGGGCGTGGAAATAGGACAGGCAGTGAATCCCCGAGGGTCTCACCTGGGAATAGGTGCTGATAATCAGAGGCTGATAAGCTGTTGGTTTGGAGATTTGCATTTAAGAGCTGTCTACAAAACTAAAACACCAGCACAGAACCGTGGCTGAAGCATGGAGTGAGACCACCATACTTCAAAAGAGCTCTGGAGCTTTGGGTGTGTCCATGTGGAGCAGGGAATGCTTAGGCCAAGCAGAGCAAGTGGCTCGCACCAAGCACCAAGCACCAAGGGTGGTCATGAGCACAGTGAAGTTTGTTTCATAAAGGTCACATTTCTAAATAATAGGTGAAAATTGACAGATTGTTTAGCGTGATATAGTGAAGGACTCACACTGTGATGAAACAGTTGAGAATTCCGGCATATGGGAAAAAGGAACGCCAAGATTGAGTTAAGAAACCGACACAATGCATTTCTTCTTTAAATTCTGTTTTAGGAACTTCCTACAGTGAAATCAAATTTGTCAAAATCATTTAACCTGTTAATGATCAAAGGAACCGATACAGGTAGGGAAAACCATAGCTATAATCAAACCTGGGGGAAATGTCAGACTGAGGTGATCCCTTGCAGCATGTAAGAGAAGGGCTGGGAAAGCTATTCTGACTTTGCACATACAAGTCAGCCCTGGAAAACACGGAATGACTTGGTGGGCAGACAGCTCTGTGGAGATATAATTTCAACACTGGAGGAAACTGGGCTACACAGCTTGTAAGATCCCTTCCAACCAAGAAGCCCATGGCTTTACCAATACAATATAAGAGGAATCCAGTTAGATATCAAAATAATTTCTATAAAATAAAATTTTGGATCAAGTGAAGTAACCAATGGTATTAGTTCCCTGCTAAAGCAAACTGCCACATGATGGTGGCTTAAGTCACCAGAACTTAGTTTTTTTAAGTTCCAGAGGCCACAGTCTGAAATCCAGGGTCAGCCAAGGCCATACTCAGGCTGGAGTATGGAGGAGAAAGTGCAGGCCCTGAAGGGTGCTCTGTGCTCCTTGGGTGCTTCTTCCCTGGAGCCACCTGACTCTCACCTGTGGGGAAGGGTACAGTCTTCTCTTCCTTGGGCACTTCTGTCAAACCTCTGCCTGTATCCTAAGGATTCATGATGGGATCCAGAATCCACCCAGATAATTTAAATGAATGCCTCCCCTTGAACTTCCTTACAATGTTTTTTGCGATAACTTTCACAGATCACAGGCATTACCACGTAGACATGTCTTTTGGGGGGCAGAGGGCATCACTCAACACACTATACCATCTGTATTGTTGAGAACTGTGTAGCCCATTGTGGGGAGCCACATTGAGTTACCACGCCTTCCAGTCCTGATGCACCGTGGGATCTGAAAGGTCACTGTAGTCTCTCACTCAGCCTTTTCCCCTACTCTGATAGCAAGGCCAGTCTTCTGAGTAGGCCTACCCTGGGGTTGGGCTACACTCACCTATTCCTTTATAATCCTGCCCCTTTGCCCTGTTTGGGATAGAATGTTCCATGGAAACTCCCTTTGTGTGTCCCCTTCTCTTGCTCTGCCTTTGGGTGTGGCCTTCCTAGATGTCAGTCAGTCTGCTGACAGCGGACATCAGGAAGCTAGACTCAGCCCCTGAAACCTGACCCCTGGCCTCATTTGAATGGCTTCTCCCCAATAAAAGGGCTCAGCATGCGCACGCGGAAACACGCTCTGCTCTCTCTTTTTGTGGACCATTAAGGTCAGAAAAGCCATCACAGGACCCAAAGAAAAAGGTTTCTCTGTCTCTTGTGTGATTATTTCCTACAGCCCAGTTCACCTGGAGAGACCTCGAGTGTTTTAGTCATGAGAAACTCGACAGCCCATCATAAAATTAACATTTTGTGAGGAGGGGATGTTCCAGATTGTATAAAAACAAACCCAGTATACACTGTCTATAAAATATAGACTTCATTCTTTTATTTTTATAAATTAAGTTTATTTAAACTGATTAGATAAAATATAAACTGTGTATGCTAATGGCCTATCATGTGGTGTTTTGATACATGCATATATTGGGTAGTGTTTAAATCAGGTTAAACATATCTCTTCAAGCATTTGTCACTTCTATATGGGGAAGACAATCAAAGAACTGTCTTCCCACTCTGTGAAATGTGCAGGGCATAATTGTCATCCACAGTCATCCTATTGTGCAGCATCACAACAGAGCCTCTGGCCCCATCTGACTTGGGCCCACTGATCAGCTTCTCCATTCTCTCTATATTCTGACTCCCCCACTCTACTCTCGACTCCTGTGAGATGGACTTGTTCTTGTTCCACTAAGAGATGTGCAGTACTTGTCCTTCTGTGCCTGGCTTAGCATACTTGACACATGATCTCCAATAGACAGGACTTCATTCTTTCCTATAGCTGTACAGTCTGCCAGTGTGGATGCTTAGGACACACTTCCCCAAAAGATGACTGCAGAAGTCTGGTGTGCTATCCCAAAATACACTCCTGTGGCATGTTTTAACAGACTGCAGATTCAGGAGGAGCTCTGAAAAGCTGCCCTTTTGCAGAGAAAATGTACATTAGCAAACATACCTGTCAGGAAGCAGGTTGTTCCAGCCACTTTTGTTACCTGGGACAGTCTTCTGCATAAGTCAACCCTGAGTCACTGTGCATTTCTTCCCTTCATCCTCCTCCAGTTGGTCTGTATTCCCACCTGATGCCCCTTTCCTATCTGTAGCTCTGGGTGCTGTATGAGTGTCAATCATGGGTCTTTGTTACCCAAAGACGACAGCTTCCCAGGCAGAGCAGGATGCCAACCATTAAACCAATGGGTTCTACAGATGAGAAATGGATTATTTATCAGGTGTAGGGAGATGGGAGCCCCAAGTCAAATCGGCCTCCATGAGGATATGACTCAGGCGCATTTGTAGGACAAAGGAGCCAGTGGTCTGAGGCATGGGGACAGACTGGAGGCAGAGAAAGTGAAGTATCTGGGGGTTGCGCCTGCAGAATCGAACATGGATCTTCATAAGCCACAAGTTCAGATGATGGTGGCCTCAGCATGCTCTGAGGGAGGAGCTTTCAGCCCTCTGGTGTCAGAAGGCCACCATCAGACAGTTGTGAAGGTCCACAAATGGATGAAGTGGCCTCCACATTTCTTAAAACAATAAAAAAGTGACCACTACTATTGTGACCCCATGGTTAGGTGTCAGCAAAGCTACTGGTGCACACTACTAAGCTGTGTGACATCCAAAATTCAAGCTATGGGGAAGTAAGGAAGAGTAGGAGAAGTCAGAGAATTTCTCCACACTTGCCCTCTTGTCCTGGGAGGTTTCTTTCTGTGCAGGACTTCTCTATATGCACATGTAACCTCACTGGTTTTTTTATTGCTGTCTTACATCGGTTTTATTTGAAGCTCAGCCCAACTCCTTGCTGGACTATATGTCAGGCCTTGTTGGGTTTCCCCTTCAGTTTGCTCCTTTCAGCTCATACCTTTTCTTTGTACAATCACATTTCTACATGGCTGTCCATGCTTTATACAAAAATAATTCACCCTGGGACTTTCAGAATAGTTCTGAAAGTTCCCATGCCAATTAAAACCTATATCAGATAACTTTGTTATTTTCTCTTATAAACCTGCCTTTTCTTGTGGACATGTCAGCCTATGTGTTTTATGATGGACAGGAGAGGGGTCATCTCTTTTGTTGCCCCTGCTAGAAAAAATCACGTGTGAGGAAATTAAATGAAAAGATGACATGATCAACTCCTAGATCAGGGACTGTTTTGCTAGCCTCAGAGGGACTGTGCAATGGCTCAGGACAAGAGAAGCCAGAGTTCAGTACCTGAAGGAAAGACAGTTAGCAAGCACTTCGTTCTGACTGACCAGTAGAGGGAGCCATGCAGTCAGGCCTTACTACAGAACAAGGGGCCTCTGTGGCTGCTGTCAGGGAGGAAGGATGAGGGTTGGAGAAGTCAGAGGAAGGCCAGGCACAAATTGCCGTTGCTGCACTAGTCCCCCTTCCAATGGACAGAGTCCCTTTCTCTCTGGGACCAGGAACTGTGAATTGAATCTGCTTCCAAGCTGAGACTTGTTTTTTATTTGACGCTTCCAAAACTAGGGTGTTCTCCCTACCGCCACGGTCTCTCTCCCTGTCCTAAGGATCCTCTGAAGTAACCTCTCCCTAATCTGAGTCAATCTTTTTAAACACATTTTGGATGACATCCTTGTCAGGTAGGCTACTTACACTTCCTTCTGTGCCTTGTCTCTGCATTCTCTAAACAGCGCTTTCCACTAAGCATGTTTTTAATTTTGAAACTGTTGGGTTTTCCCCCACCATTTAGTTTAGGATTTTTATGGTTACTTTCATAAAAGACAGCGGGATGCTATTTTCCTCTGTCTCCCAATAGTTTTTGAAACTCTAAAAGTTCTGGGGAATTTCCCCGCCCCTTTTTCCTTTGGGAGCGGAGTTGTGCTCGGCCGCAGTGGGACTCTGGCGGGAGGTGGCCGCACAGACACCGCTGCCGCTCGACGTCTCGGCGCCTCTGTAAACCGCAAGCACAGCCTCGACCGCACGTCAGAATTCCCGTCTTTTCCAGAGCTGCCCGCACTCGGGCACTCGGGCACTTGGGCACTCGGGCACTCGGGGACTCGGGCACTCGGCACTCGGGTACTCGGGCACTCGGGGACTCGGGCACTCGGGCGCTCGGGCGCTCGGCACTCGGGCACTCGGGGACTCGGCACTCGGGGACTCGGGCACTCGGGCACTAGGCACTCGGGCACTAGGCACCCGGGCACCCGGGCGCTCGGGCACTCGGGGACTCGGCACTCGGGCACTCGGGCACTCGGGCACTCGGGCACTCGGGCACTCGGGCACTCGGCACTCGGGTACTCGGGCACTCGGGCACTCGGCACTCGGGCACTCGGCACTCGGGTACTCGGGCACTCGGGCACTCGGGCACTCGGCACTCGGGCACTCGGGGACTCGGGCACTCGGGCACTCGGGCACTCGGGCACTCGGGCGCTCGGGGACTCGGCACTCAGGTACTCGGGCACTCGGGCACTCGGCACTCGGGCACTCGGCACTCGGGGACTCGGCACTCAGGTACTCGGGCACTTGGCACTAGGGCAATGGGCACCCGGGCACCCGGGCACTCGGGCACTCGGCCTCCAGCACGACCGCCTCCACAGCGATTCCAGCTCTCCCACCCCGCGCACCGCCTCACCTCCGCGCCTCGCGATTGCATCTCTTCGCCAACGGGTCCGTAGAGCCCTGGCTCTCCCTGTGCCTGAAGGAGCGTCCAGGGCTCCTCTGCCGCGGCGCTTCTAGTTCCGGACCCTGGAGTCCGCGCGGGGGTTTCCGGGCGCCCTCGGCTCCGGAGCCAGCGACGCTCGTCGGAGGTCGCCTCCGAGTCCAGGAGCGCCCCGGAACGCGGGGCGCAGCGAGCAGCCGGGTCAGGAGCCGCAGGGCCCCCACGGCCCTCAGGACCCCCACGGCCCTCAGGACCCCGACGCGCAGGCCCCCACGACCCTCAGGGCCCCGACGCGCAGCCCCCCACGGCCCTCAGGACCCCGACGCGCAGCCCCCCACGACCCTCAGGACCCCGACGCGCAGCCCCCCACGGCCCTCAGGACCCCGACGCGCAGCCCCCCACCACCCTCAGGACCCCGACGCGCAGCCCCCCACCACCCTCAGGACCCCGACGCGCAGCCCCCCACGGCCCTCAGGACCCCGACGCGCAGGCCCCCACGACCCTCAGGGCCCCGACGCGCAGCCCCCCACGGCCCTCAGGACCCCGACGCGCAGCCCCCCACGACCCTCAGGACCCCGAAGCGCAGCCCCCCACCACCCTCAGGACCCCGACGCGCAGAGCACCCACCACCCTCAGGACCCCGAAGCGCAGCCCCCCACGACCCTCAGGACCCCGACGCGCAGCCCCCCACCACCCTCAGGACCCCGAAGCGCAGCCCCCCACGACCCTCAGGACCCCGACGCGCAGCCCCCCACCACCCTCAGGACCCCGACGCGCAGCCCCCCACGACCCTCAGGACCCCGACGCGCAGCCCCCCACGGCCCTCAGGACCCCGACGCGCAGCCCCCCACCACCCTCAGGACCCCGACGCGCAGCCCCCCACCACCCTCAGGACCCCGACGCGCAGCCCCCCACGGCCCTCAGGACCCCGACGCGCAGGCCCCCACGACCCTCAGGGCCCCGACGCGCAGCCCCCCACGGCCCTCAGGACCCCGACGCGCAGCCCCCCACGACCCTCAGGACCCCGAAGCGCAGCCCCCCACCACCCTCAGGACCCCGACGCGCAGAGCACCCACCACCCTCAGGACCCCGAAGCGCAGCCCCCCACGACCCTCAGGACCCCGACGCGCAGCCCCCCACCACCCTCAGGACCCCGACGCGCAGCCCCCCACCACCCTCAGGACCCCGACGCGCAGCCCCCCACGGCCCTCAGGACCCCGAAGCGCAGCCCCCCACGACCCTCAGGACCCCGACGCGCAGCCCCCCACGACCCTCAGGACCCCGACGCGCAGCCCCCCACCACCCTCAGGACCCCGACGCGCAGAGCACCCACCACCCTCAGGACCCCGAAGCGCAGCCCCCCACGACCCTCAGGACCCCGAAGCGCAGCCCCCTCACGGCCCTCAGGACCCCGACGCGCAGCCCCCCACGACCCTCAGGGCCCCGACGCGCACGGCCCCCAACAACCCTGAGGGCCCGACGCGCAGAGCACCCCCTTGACCCTAACGACCCCGCCCCCACGGCCCCGAGACCCCGCGCGAGCCTCAAGGCACCGCAAGTTCCCCCACCGATCCGCCTGGACCCGGTCCAGCTCCGAGAGCCCACCTCTGTCGCTGCCTGAGGCTTTCAATTCATAGTGAGTGGGATCTCCCTGAGAAAGCAGAAAGAAGGGCCGCTGAAGCTCTGTTAGTAAAAGTGAAATTACTGAAGCTTACTTTTTTGAAAGGAAAATATGTCAACAGTTTGATTTAAAAAAAAAAAAAAAAAAAAAAAAAAAGCAGGCAAAGCAAGCATTCTTAGTACCATGAGAGGAGGACGTCAGCGAAGCATTGGTGGTTCAGTGGTAGAATTCTCGCCTGCCACGCGGGAGGCCCGGGTTCGATTCCCGGCCAATGCAGATTAATGTTTTGTGCTTTTTAACCTCGCCATTGCTTCCCCACTAGGAGCTGGCGCACTTCGCTTCTTCACGGAGAAGGAAGCCAGCAGGCTGCATGCAAAAGGGCTAGTTTCCTGCGGGAACATCAAGCTGCTCTCCTCTGGGATGTTTCCAGTCAGTGGCCCTCTGGGTTCTTTTATTTAGGAATGAACCAGGACAAACAATTCGCTTGCAAGTAGCTGAAGGTGGGATGGGGCGGGGAGCCCTTCTGTGGACATGATAAAGGCGCTATTATCTAACATCGCGGCCAAGCAGCAGAGTGGCGCAGCGGAAGCGTGCTGGGCCCATAACCCAGAGGTCGATGGATCGAAACCATCCTCTGCTAACCTTTTCTTTTCGTCTTGCCTTTTCAAGGATGTTTTCACCCAAAAATTCTTCTAAAATTTTAATACACGTTTCAGAAAGCAGACTTCGGTTAAGAAATGCGACGCGATAGATTAATATTAACCCATCACTGGGAATATTTCTATCTCTGCTCCTATCATACTGTGAGCCAGAAGTAAATTCCTGCCACTTCACTTGAAAGAAAATAGCTTTATGTAAAATGGCTCTCCCAACAATCCCTGCCATGTTCCTCCTCGGCATTTATTAATATACTGTATTTTGTTTACTCTTTTAGTATTTTCTCCCCATGGGAAGTCAATTCACCAGGACTGACTTTGTGTCTTAACACTGTAGTTTTTCATTGTACTTAGAACAAGGTCTGGTGCCACCTGGCACATCTTAGGTTCTGTTTTGTTTAATATTAGTTAAAAACTACAATGTCTAATTCATTGGACACCCGTATTCAACGTTATCCCTCACTGTCTTTTAATTTTTAAAAAACTATGGAAGAATACAAAAAGGACCACACAGAATTAATCTATTATTTAATATCATGATATTGACTACAAATCTATTTTATACTTTAATGAAGAAGAACAACCATTCTTGATATGTAAGTACTGTTCAACTCCATCCCCAGACTTGTATCCACTTTCTTAGGGCAACTGTATCATTGATGTTTATCTGTCCCACTCCATTTTCAGTCTGGCCTAAATATGGACATATGGCAATACAATTACCATCTGTCTTGAATTTTAAAACACTTCTCCGTGACAAGATTTTTAATCTCATAGATCTCCAAAGACACATGTAATTTGCCTTCAATAATTGCCAAGCGAGATAAACCATCATTTCCTATTTATTCATGGGACTTATTCAAGTAATGGATTTTTAGTTTTTTCAAAGACATTGTGACTACATAAAGAATACTATTTTAATGTAGGGAACTCTGTTACCTCCTAATTCCTACAAGGACTAGTTCTTGGCTTTATGTAGTTTCCTATTGGTAAACATGGAAATGAAAAGGGTACAGCTGTATAAATGTACCATTTTGAAAAGAGCCAGCCCACAGGCCTCAAAACACATTCTCTTCGTATAGCACTCTTCCAAAAACTGAAACAAATGTCATCTTATTGCATCTGTTGTGATGGTTTCACTGACCCACAGGGAGGAGGAGACTCATGCTGGAAGACATTCTAGAGATCACTTTTAATTGAGGTGAAGGGGATCAGGAAGACCAGACCAGTAAATCACACAGAAAGTGGATTTACAAGCAGCAGGTTGGAAGACGGAACTCAAGCCTCTGCTTCCTCAAAGTGTAGTCTTCAGTGGCCCACTTTGTACTGCGAATGCCAACGATGGAGACTTCCCAATCTCAGAATTTCCTAGGGCGGCCTGATACGCTCCCAACTGAGAACTGCATGTTTCTGTGAGTTTTGGAGGAGAAAAGGGAACTGAGACTCCATGTCTGCCTTGTTTCCTTTCTACACTCTCCACCTGGAATAATTTCGTATTCTATCAATTGTTTTTACAACTTAAATTCTCCCTCTATTGAGTTGTAAAATAGTCTACTAAATCAAGGACAATCAAAGATGCAAACCCCCATGGATTAGCTCATTTCTGGAGGCTCTGCCCGCCATGGCAGTGTACCTACCTAGAGTCTCCTCTGTCCACTTGTAACTAAGTGATGACTCAGACCCTTTTATTAGTAGTCCTGTTCTTCCCTATTACTTCTCCATCCCAGTGTTCAGCTGAAGTCTGTTTTTATCTAAGCACTAAGTTGACTCTTGAACATCTCACCTTGAAAACACAGGCCTCCTAGTGCTGAGAGACTTCCTCCCAGCTGCAGAGGGACAGAAGATAGACCCCGCTGCTAATATTTCAGGTGAAGGATTTTCAAAGGCCACAGACTTCTGAAGACTTTCATGACCCATGAAAGTCCTGCCTGTGGTCCCAGCTACGCAAGAGGCTGAGGCAGGAGGATGATTTGAGCCCAGGAGTTTGAGGAATGCCTGGGCGACATAGTGAGACCCTATCTCAAAATAGCAAAAAACAAACATAACAAGCTAAAAGTCTGTCACTGACTTTTAGTCTATTAGTCTTGCTTCTAAAAAAAAAAAAAAAGTGTTGCCCTATAAGATGCAAGTTGACATCTTTTCCCACTCAAAATGTTTCTTTAAACCAGACAAAAACAACTGGTTCTTCCTACCTCTCAGAAAAAAAAAAAAAAAGACTAGATCAGTGACCCGTTAGATTTCATTAGATAGCTGATTTAAGCCTAATCTGAGAGATCCTGTACTTTATTTCAATAGACTGTAGGAAGCAGTAAGACAAAAAGAAGGCATCAATCACAAAGAAATGGCAGGGAGTTCTAGAGATGGTACCAAAGGAATTCAGGCAGAGGGGACTACATCACAGTGAGACAGAGGTGAGAGGTGACTGATATGCTAATCACACACATTGTGCACATATATCAGAACATCCATTGCACCCCATTAACATACACAACGGATTTGTCAATTAAAAATAAAAGCCAGGGGCTGGGGATGTGGCTCAGGCGGTGGCGTGCTCGCCTGGCATGCGTGCGACCCGGGTTCGATCCTCAGCACCACATACCACCAAAGATGTTGTCTCCGCCGAGAACTAAAAAATAAATATTAAAAAATTAAAAATAAAAAAATAAAATAAATAAAATAAATGAAAAATAAAAGCCAAATGCAGCAATGCCCACACCCTCCACTATTTCCACCTCTTGCTGTCAGCGGCTGAGAATTTTAATTTTTACTTCAGTTCACTTCTGTATACACTCAAAGAAAATGGCTCCTGACGGCCTGTGGAGTGAGACCCTGCATTACAGAGGTAGTTCGTGGGCTAAGGGTGTGGTTCAAGAGTGAAGCATTTGCCCAGCATGCTTGAGGTCTGGGGTTCTATCCCCAGCACAGAAACCCTCTTTCATTACAGAGGTGATCAGGGTTAAATGAGGTCATTAGGGGGGAGGCCTAACCTGATAGGACCCAGGAGACACAAATGAAAATGTGCAGAGAAAAGTCCAAGAGAGCACAACCAGAGGGAGCCTTCTGCAAGCCAGGGGCAGGCCTCAGAGGAAACTGAATCTACCCACACCCGGATCTTGAAATTCCATCCTCCAGAACTGCAAGAAAATAACTGCTGTTCAAGCCACCCAGCTTGTGGCACAGTGTTGTCAACCTTGCTGAATTAACACAGGAGTTTTAACAGGATGTTTAGACACAGTGAGGCAGTAGAGCTGTCAAAGGAGGACTCACAAATATTTGAAAAAAAAAGTCTACCTGCAAAGAAGGCAAGAGAGCAAACAGAACATAAGAACAATAATGTTTAACGAGAAAAAGGAAAAGAAAATGTGCCAGTCATTGAGGTTTCCAAGTTTACATTGGCCAGGTCACCGTGGAAAAACTTCAGCTTGGTCACACAATCATCCTGCCCCTAGGTGTTTTAGCCTAGGTGGTTTTTTTGTTTGTTTGTTTTGTTTTTGCCTCTGTGACCAAAAAGAATAATTTTATAGAAGAAAAAGTTTATTTGGGACTCATGGTTTCAGAGGTCTTAGTTCATAGACAGCCAACTCCATCTCACTGAGCCTAGAGGTGAGGCAGATCATCAAGGCAGAGGAGTGTAGAGAAGGAAAGAAGTTCAGGACATGGCACCAGGAAGAAGAAATATAGCTCAGCTTACCAAGGACAAAATATAACACCCCCCTGAAAAACCAGCCTCTACCTCAGAGCTGTCCAAGGAAGGGACATGACCTTTGTCCTTGGAAGACCCACAGAGCACTCCTAGGCACATTCCCACCCTGATAAGTTGTTTATCTACAAGTAACTGGAGAGATCTGCTGGGCCAGGTGTTCCTGACTCAGTCAGGCTAGGTGGGGACCCATACCAACCCCCCAGCAGCCACCAATCAGCATGAGACAGGGAAGTACCCGGGATGCCAGATGACTCTCCCAGTAGTTTATGGTGGTTGATTATGTGTTGGTGTTACCGCTGTTGACCGGTGACGAGTTCTTGCTCCCTGATGTTGAAGAATAACACCAAAGAAGCACGCCGAGGCAAGGCCAGAGTAGAAATTAGAAATTTATTAAAGGACAGAAGAAAAGACTTCTCCCGGAGGAAGAAGGGGACCCAGAAGGTGGAATCCGTGGAAGTGCAGTTGTCTCCCCTTTTATAGGTTTAGTGATGGAATGTAGGTGGGAAGGGTTTGGGACAAAGGAGTAATCTGGTCATTTCCGAGTCAAGTTTGCTGTTCATTAACATTTCTTTGGGATGAGCTATCTCCAAATCTGTTGGGGGCTGTATCCTGGGCTTCATTAACATTTCTTTGGGATGGGCTGTCTTCAAATCTGTTGGGGGATGTTCATTAACATTTCTTCCAGGTGGACTTTGGCCTAGGGCCTTTTCGGAACTTTATTAACATTCCATGAGTTGTCCTGTTTTCCCTGAGTCATTCCCAGCATGGCCTCCATTTTAGATTTCACTCGATATTAGACCCGATTTACCTAACTACACTGACTACCTAACTTTAAATCTGGCTTCATTGGGAAACCATGTAGTTCAGCATGTTCACCCCTCTCAGTTTAAACCAATCAGTTCAAACAAATCTCCCTCTTATAGTAACCAATCACCCTTACCCAACTTGTTCCCACCAGTGAATGTGCTAATCATGTTTTAGAGTTGTTTTATGATTTTCTCGTGGTGTTGATGATTTGCTAAGAGATGCTATGATGTATGTGAAGTCCCTGCCTTCCCCAAAGAGTGTATAAAATTGCTGCAAACCCTGGCCTCTCAGCGTCACCAGTTGCTGTGTGTGTGCGGGCGCGGAGGACCCAGCTAGCTCGCAATACATGCCTCTATGCTGCTTACATCGATCTTGGTCTCTGGTGGTCTTTTGGGGGTCCCGAATTGGAGCATAACACCCCCCAAATAAAAATTTTTTTAAAAAATGCCCCTGTTGACTTATTCCCTCCAGCCACACCCCACCTGCCTACAATTACCACCCAGTTGATTCATATCAGAGGATTAATCCTCTGATTCAGTTAAGACACTCAGGTGCCATTCATTTCACCTCTAAACTTCCTTGCATTCTCTCACACTTTGGGTGACACTTCACATCTAAACTTCAAGTCATGACAAACCTTCCAACAGCAGCCTCACAAAACTCGGGAAGATCATTGTTTTTTGTCAGTGTTTAGGTCTATAGGAAATATTTAGGTATTTGTTATTTTGAGGGCCAGAACTAGAAAGCATGATCCTATTATTTTCATTTATTTTAGGATACAATTTTGTTTTTTGTTTTGGACAGTTTGATCATACCACAGTACGGCCCCTCTCTCCCTCCACTCCCCTGCCCTCCCCATTCGCCTCCCCTCCTCCACGCTTAAACTTCAATCCTTCCGTGGAAACCTTCCTCTAACGTGCAGACTGCGGCACAGAGAGATGGTCTCAGTCCCCTTAGAACAGCGCCTTGGACGTGCGCTTGTCTTCTACCACACGATGGCAGAAGAGGGCAATAAGTCTTCTCCAGCCGGCTCCCGGAGGTTCATCCCTCGAAGGCATGGAACAGTCTTCCCACAGTCTTCCCGGAAAGCAAAGAATGAAGGGAGGTGACAATTGTGAGGCCTACAAATTCAGGAACACTAGGAAGGCAGCTCTTCCGAGGACTGTCCCCAGTCCCAGTGCGTCCAGCCTGAATGACGGCGCAGAACTGAGGGAGGAAACCCTGTTTTAGAAAAGTAAAGCATAAATCCGTGCATTTTTCAAGATCCGCTGGCTATTAGTATGACTTTGGGGCTCTTTGTGGCCTGGAACTGACAAGACAGAGAACGCAACCCATAGCTTCAAGGAAAGCGAAGACAGAGCAAGAAAGAAGCCTTAAATGGTGGTTTTGGAGTCCCTGGTGAGATCCTGGGGGGGGTAGAACATGGATTTACAATACAAGTGTTCTATGGCAGAGAGGATAACACGGTGGCAGAGGGTATTAATACTATGAAATGCCAGAAAGGAGAATTTAAGCACCATTGTGATACTGGGGAGGGAGAGATTGAGGAATTTTACATCAAGCACTGAAAGTCTCCAGAATACTCCTAGCAAGCCATGGCGTCTGGCTCTCTGCCTACCTCTGTGGCCTTGCTGGATCCCTGTTCTTTATGCACTAGTTCTCCAACCTCTTTTGCTGATAATCAAATCATGGACTCTCAAATCCCAGCCTGATAGCTACCTCTCTGAACCAGCAAAATGCATATCTCCTGATTAAAGATTCTAAGAAAGTGGCTTCTCAACGTTGCTGGGTTCCTTGCTCAACATTTTAACCTGAAGGAGCTTCCCGGCCTGTTGCGCTTGGATGCAAATCATTTCAGCTCGCATATGTGCAGCACTGCAGAGCTTATGCGAAACGGGCGCAAATAACAATTCTTAACTTTACCTTCCAAATAACTCCTTTTTTAAAAAAAAAATTATTCTTTAAGTTTTAGGTGGACACAAAACCTTTATTCTACATTTACGTGGTCCTGAGGATCAAACCCAGTGCCTCCTGCTTGCTAGGCGAGCACTCTACATCTGAGCCACAATCCCAGCCCCCACAAATAACTTATTTGAAAAGCACGACTCCGTGACAATTTGCAACCCCTGGCGGGGTTTTTCAAGTACTGCTACTTCCGGGAGTTCAGTGAATTAATTACGTTGCCAAAAGCGATTTTTGGCTATTGTAGCAGAAAAGAAAACTTCAATACTTTTTCCGAACGCGATAGGGAACACAAACTAACCTGACACTGCCTGTAAGCCTGACCTTTGCAGCGCTTTTTACGCTCTGCCGCCCCTGCGGATTCTTCCCAGCTTCACTGAAGGAAACAAAACAATAAATATGTATCTGCTACTTTCGGTGGAAGCGTGGTTGGCTCTGAAGAGAACCTTTGTTGTACAGGCAGCCATTGGAGAGCCCACGTGGCGGTGGTGTACTTGGGCAGCGGCAGGCGCACCGTGGCCTGGATCTCCCAGAACTCGTGCGCGATTCTTTCCATCCTACTTGGGCGCCTTGCTCCGCACCTCCTTGGAGCCCTCGTGGGGACCGAGGTGGACTCCACTGGCTCGTGTACAGGAAACCTTAAGTACCCAACCAAAAGAGAATCACTACGAGACGGGTCCAGTCCTCCTTAGTTAGAACTCAACTAGCAGCAGAGTCTAACTTGTGATTGGAGGATATATGGAGCTCACGGCTCGGTATTGTCCAATCAAAATGCGTGTTTTAGAAATTGCGTTTACAATATTTAAAATGAACTTACAACTTCAGCCAATGGCTCAGCTTCTTTTTCGCGCCCAAAGTGGCTATAAAGTGTGTGGGGTTTTTTTGTTCTTTTCACACGCGTTTTTGGTGTAGTTTGAGCGCACACGTCATGTCTGGACGCGGCAAGCAGGGTGGCAAGGCTCGCGCCAAGGCCAAGACGCGCTCCTCCCGCGCTGGCCTGCAGTTCCCGGTAGGGCGAGTCCACCGTCTCCTGCGCAAGGGCAACTATGCCGAGCGGGTCGGGGCCGGCGCGCCCGTCTACCTGGCGGCGGTGCTCGAGTACCTGACGGCCGAGATCCTGGAGCTGGCTGGCAACGCGGCCCGCGACAACAAGAAGACGCGCATCATCCCGCGCCACCTGCAGCTGGCCATCCGCAACGATGAGGAGCTCAACAAGCTGCTGGGCAAAGTGACCATCGCGCAGGGCGGTGTCTTGCCCAACATCCAGGCTGTGCTGCTGCCCAAGAAGACCGAGAGCCACCACAAGGCCAAGGGAAAGTGAAGTCCCTATAACCTAACCTTCCTAAAACCAAAGGCTCTTTTCAGAGCCACCCACCGTTTCTGAGGAAGAACTCAGCACTTTATTCTCTGAATGTCAGAGGTGCACGGTTATGTTTTAAGCATATTGGAGTAGTAAGATCAAGAAGAGTGCTTTGAAGATTCACTTTGAATAGAACCCCCCTCCCATTCTATATCGTCCCCTTGCTCTAAATATTTCCGGGTCGTTATATAAGCATTTTTGTGATTTGCCGCAGTGAGTGTGATGTTAAGATGACTAATTTTTCAGGATTTTTTTTTATAGGAGAGCTTGATGGTCTCATAGTCAACTAGAATTCCTTCCTAACAAAGGGCCTTTCAGGTCTGCTTATATTTACTGTAAAAGACCTTAGTATACATCAATGCAAACATCACTCCGCGGATAGTAAGGGAACCTTGAACCAAGCAACCATTTGACTTCATGACCCTCAGTTATGTCAGATACTATTGGTATCACAGTCGAGCACATTTCTAACCCTTCGCCCCACGCGCCCCAACCACTACTTCCCCACACCAGGCAAGACAAACAAGTTTTCATGTTCCAGGAGCCAGCCACTGTGCCAATCTGTTTTCAAACTTTTTTTTTTTCGGGCTTTGGTACAATCGTTAAAAGTAGTTATGAAACACTTTTATATACTAACGATTGCATCATTCTACTCGTAACTTTTTCAATTTATCTGAAATAGGAAACAAAGCTTCAAAAAATGCTTTGGTTTAAGAACAGTTTAGACTGACTCCCACGAATTCCAATTCCAATTCTATTTTCATTAGATCTTATTTGCTTGAAACCGTAAACAAAATAAGTCTCTCAGAAGAGAAAAATGGCTCAGAGGAAAACGGCTCGGAGGAGGGGGTAAGAAACAAAGATTGAATTAGAAGCCAATCAAGTTACAGCTGCAACAGCTCTGACCAATCAGGATGAGATCGTCAGTATAAATTCAGGTCCTTGCAGCCCCATTTCAGTTCTTTTTCCTGAGGGCTCTGGTGATTACTCATGGCTCGTACCAAGCAGACAGCGCGTAAGTCCACCGGCGGCAAGGCCCCGCGCAAGCAGCTGGCCACCAAGGCCGCCCGCAAGAGCGCCCCGGCCACCGGCGGCGTCAAGAAGCCTCACCGCTACCGGCCCGGCACCGTGGCGCTGCGCGAGATCCGCCGCTACCAGAAGTCCACCGAGCTGCTGATCCGCAAGCTGCCGTTCCAGCGCCTGGTGCGCGAGATCGCGCAGGACTTCAAGACCGACCTGCGCTTCCAGAGCTCGGCCGTCATGGCTCTGCAGGAGGCCTGCGAGGCCTACCTGGTGGGGCTGTTCGAGGACACCAACCTGTGCGCCATCCACGCCAAGCGCGTCACCATCATGCCCAAGGACATCCAGCTGGCGCGCCGCATCCGCGGGGAAAGGGCGTGAACTCAAGGCTCCTAGCCACCTCCCCAAAGGCTCTTTTCAGAGCCACCAAAGTTCTCAGTGACAGTGCTGCTCCACCTTGACTTAGGCTTGGTCTTTTCCTCGTAGCCCACGTGAGAAGATCCTCGGCACCACAAGGTATTTTTCGTTACTAAAATCGGTGAACCTTACTCCAAAGGGCGTAAGAGTCAATTTCACATTGGCTCTGGAGTTAGGCTGTGTATGTAGTACGTAGGCAACTGTGGAAAGTGGGTTTCTTTTGTTTGGGGAGCTATTGGAGATGGAGCTGAGTCACATCCCCAGCTATTGCCAAGTTGCTTAGGGTCTCGCTGAAATACTGAGGCTACCCCTGAACTGGGCTAGTCCTCGGCCGCAGCTTCAGGAGTCACTACCGCACTCCGCTGAGGAGTCCTTTCAAAGGATGATTGCTTCCTCCGCCAAGGTAGGCTTTGCCAATAGGTCATCTTGCGGGTTGTGAGTGCTACATAGTCGGGGGGCGGACAACTGTCCCTCCAGGTTCCTGGGAGGTGAGATTGTTAGGTATGTTAGGGGGTGGCACCTTTCAGGAAACAGGCACCCCCAAATGTCCTACCCATCCCACCCGGATTTATGAGATGAAGTGAGGAAGTTTTACGTACCTCAATAACGGGCACGAGACTAAAGAGTGGTCCTTATAGAGAGGAGAGGGATGGGGTGCCCTCCAGTTTTATTGGGAATTCCCAGAGGTTTCCAGAACCCTACCCAAGTCCTCATCTTTACTTGGGACTGACAGCCTGGGAGCTGCATGGACCTTCTCCAAGATAGGATGGTGTAATGTTCAGAATTGGAATTTTTAAGAAAACTGAGAATCCCTGTCAGTTTCCTGCCCCTTCAATCAGTTTATTACCTACCCTTTGAACAGCTACCATCAAGCTTTCTGTGTGAGGGTCTTGATGTTCTGGTTGCCAGGGTGATGGGGGTTTGTGTCAGGTTTCTGTGATGAGGGTACAGGCTACTTGGGAGGCTGTGACTTTGTTGTAGGGACAAATGCATCGAAGATGAAGCTAGCAGGAAACGGTTTTATTTGCCTGCAGCCAGGTTCAGAGGGTACAGCCTTTGCTGTAATCAATCAATCCCCTGAACCCCAAGTTCAGGGAGTTTTAGGATTTTATACCCAGCGTATAAGGGGAGGGGCTCAGAAGTTCACATAAAAGCAGCTTTTCCTTTTATTGTTCTGGGCAAGTTAACCCTTCAAGGACAACACCTGAGAAGGGGAGAGCTTCTTCTCCACTCTTTCCTCCCCCTGCCAGCTGTTACCATGGAGCCCAATTGTAACTTATCTTAAAAATGTAGACATCTCTGTGAAGCCCAGCTCAAGGCCAGAGGCCTGGTTTGCACATTTCTTCAAAGTACTATACTGATACATTTGTGAAAAACTAGTAAGGGGGTGTCCAGCACCTGGAGTGCTGGTATCTTCTCGGCCAGTGGCCTAGTAAACAGGGTGACATGAAAATAGGAAGTTTATCTACATGGGACTCTTGCAGAGACTCTTGTTGACAGTCCCCAAATCAGCCATGGTGAAGACGGCTTTTCTGTGGAGAAACCGGGTGCCACTTCAACTTGATCTTGAAATTAGCTTTTTTTGTTTGTTCATTTGGTACTGGGGATTGAACCCAGGGGCACTTTAGCACTGAGCTACAGCCCTTTTTTAGTTTACAGTTTGAGACATGGTGTCACTAAGTTGCTTAGGGCTCTGATAATTTGCTGAGGCTGGTCTTGGACTAGAAATCCTCCTGCCTGAGATGGGACTGTGGGTGAGGGAGGTTTGACATTCCAGGCCCCATCTTCCAGGTGCTTATCTGTCAGACAAGTCTCCCTGTGGTTTTTACTCCTTTCCTGCTCTTCCATTCAGGGCTGAACTAGCTACCTAACAGGTGGGTCTCATATTCTCTTACCCAGTACTGTGATTGTTAAATCGTCACTCCTGACCTGAAAGAACCACACCTGAATTCAGCAGAGCCAGCTGAACCACTGTCACCAGAAAGAAGGACATGGTCGTGTTCAAATGAGCATTCTGGTTCCCACGAGAACTGACGTTTTGTCTGGCAGTGACTCACCTGATAACCTCATAGGATAAAGCTCTGAAATGTGCATTCCCATGCTAAGACTGTGATGTTGTAAAGTTAGCGCCTTAGCCTTTGGTCTTATTTGCAGGAGCCTAGTAGTGCAGCCATGTGCCTGAGAGGCAATTCAGGGGCATTAGGCCATCTTAACTGTAGGCCAATCACCTGATGCTACACTAGTGATTTACCAGGCAGAAGCCAGAGTGGAAACCACCTGGTACAGACCTGTCTCACCTGGGGCAACTGAAAGCTTCTAAAGACTTGGACCCTTGCATGACTGACTTGCATGAAGTCCTAACCCAGGAGACCAGGTGCTGCCTGACATC
This sequence comes from Urocitellus parryii, assembly GCF_045843805.1. NCBI lineage: Eukaryota > Metazoa > Chordata > Mammalia > Rodentia > Sciuridae > Urocitellus > Urocitellus parryii. The sequence continues at coordinate 154,230,454 of NC_135538.1, read as the reverse complement.
TGTGAAGCTAAGTGGTAACAGTTACATTTTGCTTTTTTTTTTTTTCCCCCTGTAGAAGATGCAAGTTATAGACCAAAGATTTGTTGTTTTTGCTCGCTGCTTTATTTCTAGGATGGATTGCTAATTTGCTATCACTCAGGCACAGATTGCTCAGCTCAGCCCTCCAAAGGCTTTAGGAAAACAGAAGATTCCATTCTGGGAAAGACATCAATAGCCAGGGCAGAAGGCCTGATTTTCTTCAGTGGAAAAGACAGACACACAGGCCCACACAAAGGTCTTCCTGCTCTATTTCAAGGACCCTGGCTGGGATTTTAGAGTCTTCTGAGGTCTGCTGTTTCAAATGGAATGCACACTTAAGTGTGAACTTAGAAATTATGGTTTCATTTGATGCTCCTTCCTTCAAAAACTGGAGCCTAATTCCAGTCCCCTGCATGTACCCTGAATTTAGAGATGAGCTTCTAAGGAAAAAAAAAGTCCCGCGCGGCTTAAAGACTAGATCATGACAAGCACTGTACTTCCTACTGGCTAAGTCTAGATGCTCTGGACCCCAGGGGCCATGTGGAAGAACCCTCCAGCAACCCCTTGGAGAGGCCTGCCTAGTAAGAAAGTGAGGCCTTCAACAGTCAGCAAAGAATTATAGCCAGGAAGTGAGCCACTTCTGGCCCCTGTCAAGCCCCAGATGACTATAGCCCCTGCAACAAGTGGACTCTGCACTTCCTGAAATACCCCAAGCTAGACCCCCACAGCTAAACCACTGTGTGCCTCATCTTCAGAAGGTGAGAGGTAGTAAACTTGCTGTATTAAGCTGCTACACTTTTTAGTAATTTGTTTCACAGTGAGGAACTGATGAGACAGGAGAGTCAGGAGTCATCCTAAAGAATCAAGTAGCCCAGGTGGGATGAGGGCCCACAGCTTGGTCCCTGGCTACAGGGACGTCTGGTCCAGCAGACCTCTCCTTTCCTTCCCAGGAATCTGCAGGATTTATTTGTGTTGCTATCCAGAGGCTGAAAACCAGCCTAGCACACTAAGAATTCAGGAGGAGGAGGCAAGCTGTGGCCTCTCAGGCAGAGCAGCTGTGCAGGTAAGCACCTCTGGCTAGCAGCTTTGAAGGAGAAAGAAACCTTACTTTATGTTTTTCAGTTCACTTAGAAATGAGTAAGACTCCAAGAAATCAATGTCCCTGTGAACACATATTGACTTATCAACCAATTTGCTATTTCCAAGGAAACTGGCTAAGAATTAACTCAGTTAAGAGACTGCATGTGCAGGAAGCCTCTCTGACCTTGCCCTGTTAGTGCTAACAATTGTTTCATGCCCGTCTCTTTTAAGCTTTCCCACATTTACGATCACATCTATTAAAGGAACATTGTGAGGTAGGCACACAGTTAGGGTATAGCTCATTCATGTAGGGCAGGGGTAGGGGGGCTTGGCACACAAAATGTTCTTGGTGCAGGTGGGCCCAGGCATTATGGCTGCACCCTCCAGTTTTTGAAGAATTTCTGTGTGTCAGAGGTACCATCTCTAGTGGTCCTACTACTTGTTAACTAAGCCATTACAAATCATTGTTCTCCTTTTTCTACATCCCACACAAATTTAAACCAATGCAGGGGAGGAGAAATATCTTCCTTCTACTTAAATTCATAGGCCAGAGCTTCTGTAACAAAAGATTCATGAGAGAAAAGCATGCAAATGTATTAAATGTAAATTTTGTATGAACAGTCTTGTTAAGGCAATGAGTACTACCAAAAAAATATAAGTCCTCATGCCAATCCAATAATGAGGACACATTGTAAGGAAAAGAAAAAAAGAAGTCTTATTGCTTTGCTAGCAAAGGAGAAATACAGGGGACTTCTAGCCCAGAGGCTGTGATTCTGCCTGTCATGGGAAACAGGACTTTTAAAGAGGGGATTCAAAGGCTACATTCTAAGCTGTTCTTTGTCATGGGTCATAATTCACATGTAGCATTTCTTAGACCTGGGGCCATCCCTGAAGTCTAAATCACTTCATTCCTGTGGTACATAAGCTCAAGGACAGATAACCTGGCCTAGGATGGGAAGAAAAGTGATCTTGATTCCCCAAGGTTAGGGAGGGGAAGAGGGAAAAGAGGTGGGGGAAGGGGATATCAGTTTTAAAATAAGCCTCAGTGGCAGAACAGCAAAGCATGAAATGAACCTGTTGCATTTGGACCCAAAGCAGTTAAACTGGAATGTTGCATGCTGGGGGAGAGGGGGTAGTTACCAAGGCCAGCTCACCAGAGGGCGTCCTGTGGCTCTCTGTCATTCCTTTCCTCTGTACTTAAGACTTCAAGGGAAGGTCAGAAATCCTTCTTGCATGTGCTATTACTCAAGTTCCTGCAACTTTAAATACCCCAAATCCTGGGATAGCATGCTCTGAACCCATCACTCACAGTGGATTTCATTATTTGAATGCCATTTTCCTGAACTACCTGTCAGAGGTACCATCTCTAGCGGTCCTACTACTTGTTAAATAAGAAAAGCCATTGCAAATCATTACTCTCCTTTTTTCTACAAAACAGGTCTTTCCCTTTCTTTAAGAGATGTTTTAGAGGTTAAATGAGGTGATATGAGACAGTGCCTTGATCGATGCCCCAGAGAACACGTTAGTTTCCTCTCCGGATTTGGGTTAGGAGAGCTGGAGAAACAAACCCAAGTCCTCTGATGAGACTAAACTGGGGTTTAACTCTTGTCACTGGTTAAGACTTAGGAAGCTATCCAATTCAATGACTGACACATAAACAAGTCAATTTTATGGCTCATCTCATAGGCAAATAGCTCATCTTATTTCTTTGGCAATCTGTTAGCTTTTGTTTTCCACCAGGCAGACTCCCCCACACTTCTCTTCAAATTCTGGACACTCCATGGAATCCATGAAGCATCAATCTAGGAGGCAGAAATGATGTTGGAAATATGAGTTGAAAACTAATGCTCACAGGGCTCTGATGCTCCCCAGAAGTGCCGAGGTCCTGAAAGGCACTCAACAGGAGCAAGCAGAGCTACAACCACACACTCTAGTCCAGGCTCAGGGCGGTTTCCGCTTCATCACGGGAGCTGCCAGAAGCACTCCCCACTGCCATGGCTCTTACAAGGATGTGGGCCATGGAAACACGCAAGGGAGCATTCCTCTGGTGAGCCAACTCCCGGAGGGTAATGGGCACCCTGTTCTCCACACTTGGAATATTCTACAGTTTCTCCCTGAAACTAGTCAGATAACTAATACATGCTCAATGCCTAGCTGCTGTCCTTGGTGAGGAGGCTCTATTCTAGGGTCTTATCAGCTTCCATCTTAGTCTCAGACACTCAGCTTCTGGGAATAAAGGAAGTTCCTTTATAAATAAAGCTGGCCACTCAGATGAGTAGTGCCCTTTTTACTTCACCCCTGCACCTTGCTTGCTTCTGTCTCTTTCTGTTTCTTTATAGGCTCTCATCAGGAAAGAGGCTGTAAGATGTAAAAAACTGAATTTATTTAGGTATCCTTGCTGATAATAATAATAATAATAAATCTTGAATACATTTAAAATGCTGTACTTTCTTTTTTTTTTTTTTTAAAGAGAGAGTGAGAGAGGAGAGAGAGAGAGAGAATTTTTAATATTTATTTTTTAGTTCTCGGCGGACACAACATCTTTGTTGGTATGTGGTGCTGAGGATCGAACCCGGGCCGCACGCATGCCAGGCGAGCGCGCTACCGCTGAGCCACATCTCCAGCCCAAAATGCTGTACTTTCTGAAATGGAAAATGAGAGAAGCTGTATTAAAATTTTCATTTACATAAGTAGCCTGAAAGAGGGGTTACAAGCAATAGTTCTATATAAGAAAATATGCTTTGAGTGTTTTAATTTAAATTGAAGAAAAATCTTCAGATTTTTTTTAATGTTGTGATTCTTTTTTAGAAAGAGAGAGAATTTTTTAAATATTTATTTATTTATTTAGTTTTCAGTGGACACAACATCTTTGTATGTGGTGCTGAGGATCGAACCCGGGCCGCACGCATGCCAGGTGAGCGCGCTACCGCTTGAGCCATATCCCCAGCCCAAATCTTCAGATTTTTAATGGAGAAAAAAATTTTTGACTTCACTTGTATTCAGAGACATTCAAATGAAAACAGCAATGAAGAACTGTATAACACCCATCAGACTGGCAAAATAAGAAAGCTAGTGTCTGAGTCCCCTAGCACTGTTACAGCAAAAGGTTCTAGAGCCACCTGTTTGTTGCTTACGAACAAGATACTGCCCTCTGTTCTAGGCCAAGCAGTCCAGTATGATCCATTTCCTTGTTCACTGAACATTGAACCTCAAGCTGTGTCCTAAGACGGCAGAAGGGCAGGCAGAACTCTGGGACCTCCACTATTAAAGCCCTGATCCCATGGTAAAATCCTTGAACTTGTGACCTGATCTCCTCCTGAGGCCCTGGCTCTCAGCACCATCACTTGGGGGACTGGGCTTCAACATATGAATTTTGGCACGACAGGAACCTTCCATCCAAAGCACTAAATGTAACTGTGCCTTGGTAGGAAGTGGAGAGACCCCTGTGCTCAGGTGGCCCTTGGCCATGACTTTGTACAAGATGGGTAGGAGAACCACCTACCCATCTCTCCCACGCCAGGCCTGTGCCCCAAGGAGGTCTACAGATCCGTGAAGTCAGATTCAGGATAATAGGAAGGCAGGGAGAATTTAAGGGGATAAGTAAAATAAGAGTGTAGGAACACCAAAAAATGCCCTCTTTTGTCTAAGGTAAGATTAGAAGTAAACGGCAAAAGCCAAAGCTGAACTCAAGACTAAGTCCCCCTTACTACAGGCACCAGTTCACACCGGGGAACACCAGTGCTGGGAACTGAATGGGATGGCCTAGCTCTAGTCCCAAGGAGGCTGATGACCACAGAAGGAGTCCGACCTGTGTGGCTTTTAGAGAAGGCCTGCCTGTGCCTGCCTGTGAAAGCTCCTGTCCCTAGCCTGAAGCCAGAAAGGAGAGTCCGCATGGTAGCAGAGGGCTACATCATCTTGACCTTGGATTCTGTTCTCGAGACATCCAGGTTGGGCGATGTTAGCAAGAGGTAAGTTAGAGAGTAAGAGCTAAATATTGGCCTGAACTGCATGAAAACCAGCAAAACTGAGGGAAGTCTAGAGGGGAGCCTAATGACCACCATTGGCTACGTGCAGAAGGACACCATAATGTGTCACCCAAAATATGCCTCTTTGGCATAAGGATTATGTTAAGCAGATGGTTTTGAGAAACTACAGACATGGGAGAAGTTCTGAGAGCAAAGGGTTCTTTTGTAAGGGGAATTTACATCTAAGCTGGAAGTCTCCATTTGTAATGCTCCCTCTCTCTCCATGCCCCACCATGTCAGGAAAGAAAGGAGGGCTGCCTCAAGATGGATTCTCAGTGACCGTTTGCAGGCCGACCCTTTTCTTGTTGCCATGCTTCTCCACGTCCCCATAACTGGCCTCCCACACCTGCTCCTGTTCCAGCTGAAGATAGTTTCTATGCCACTTCTATGAGGTGCTCAAATTCCTTTGTATCTTTTGTTTATATATGAAATACACATCCCAATAAAGATTTGTATGTTTTGTTTTGTTTTTCTTCTGCTTACCTGTCTTTTGCTACTTTTAAGAACTCAGAAAAAAGTAGAGGAAAAATTATTTTTTCTTCCCTGAACATACACGGCACCAGAACACTGCAAAAACAGCCAGGGCAGAGAGCGCACTCGGTCAACAAGAAAAAAACATCAGGTACCGAAAGGCTCTCATACTGGAAGGCATATTTAGCTCTTTTTTTTTTTTTTTTTTGATAGGATCTCCTAAATTGCCGAGTTAGGCTCAAACTCACAATCCTCTTGCCTCAACTCCTGAGTCATTTGGATTACTGCGGGACCATACTTGGGTCTTGAGAGAATTCCAGGAGCAAGTAAGGAGTTTCTCTGATAAAATGACTTTACAATCAGATTCCAGAGGCTATAGAATTGTGGGCCTTAGGAGAGATGGTGGGATAAGGGCAAGAGAAATCTGATGGGCAGTGTTTTACTCGGCTTTCTCATGGCTGTGACTAAAAGTCCTGACCAGAACAACTTAGGAGAAGAAAGTTTATTTGAGAGCTCATGGATCAGAGGTCTCAGTCAATAGACAGCTCAACCCATCCCTCGAGGCTTGAGTAAAGCAAAACATGACAGAAAAGTGTGGTGGAGAGAAGAAGCTCACATGATGATCAGAAAGAAGAGAAAGAGAGTCCATTAACCAGATACAAAATACATACCCCAAAGGCAGGCTCCCAGTGACCTTCCTCCTCCAACCACACCCCACCCTCCTTCAGTTACCACTCAGTTATTCTCCTCAGAGGATTAACTCCCAGATTAGGTTAAGGCTCTCATAACCAAATTGTTTCTCTTCTAAACCTTCTTGCCTTGTCTCATATATGAGTTTTGGAGGGATACCTCACACCCAAACCATAATAGGATGGATTCTGCATCTGCAACATTCTTTAAGTGGTCTTATAGGAGCTTAGAAAACAATAGCACAAAATATGCCACTTATTTTTCCCCTCAAACCAAGAGCATCCGTGGAACAGCAAATGCAGGGAGAGGCTTTCTCTGAACAGAGTTCCCATCTATCTAAAGGCCTGATCCTTGAGAAGATATTCAATGTTGTGACTCCCTTCCACAGATATCTCATCATTAGCAGGAGACTGGTGCACCCAGAAGAAAGACTAGAGCTGACAACACAACTACAGCCCAGATAAACTTTTTCTCAGGTCATTCCCTGTCCTACCCATTCATCTTCCCTAAAATCCATGCCTTCTTCTTCTACAATCGCCTGCATCCCTAGCTTCCCTCTCTCCTGAGAGGAGAGTTTATAAGGTGCTTGACTCTGTTAGGAGGTGCACACCATAGATTTGTATGCCTTTTCTCTGCTAACCTGTCTACTGCCAGTTTACTCCTCAGACTTGAATTCCAAACCTTCAGAGGGAAAGAGGGCTCTTCTGGTCCTACAGTCTTAATGACACATGGAGACAATGCAAACTGAAGGGTCTTTAAGGAGGGTAGGGATGGTGTTTATGCTCAGCTGTGACCAGGGAAGAGGGGAAGTTCCATGTGTCTAGGTGTCGTGATGATGTTTTATTTTGGGTAAAATGTATGGAGGAAATATTTGAGAGAGTAAGTACATGGGAAGAAAAAGATTGAACAATTAATGGTCTTTGCATTAGTGCATATGTCCATGTGTTCACATGTGTGTTTGGGGATAGGAAAATGAGAATTAGGAGAGGCACTGATGAACTATTTTTTGAAAGAAGAGAAAGAAAAGAATATGCAAAACACAACCTACTAGAGAAAGAAAAAATGATATGCGAAACACAATCCACTAGTCAATTCCAAAGCTTTAAGCAAAATAAGCAGGACAAAATCAAGTGTCAAGGAGATAAGTAAGGTAATATATCAAACTGAAAATTTAGTCACATTAAAAGAGATCGAACCCAAAACCTTGAATTAAGAACATTAAGAAATTGTTAATAAGACAAGTACAGATCAATAAGCAAAACATAGAGCCTTGTTTATTCATTTGATCAGAAAGAAAGGGAATTGTATGAAACCTGAAATGGTCAACATTTCTCTTGAGAATGTTATGCTCAAATTCAGGACCCCCAAGAGACCACCAGAGACCAAGATTGATGTAGGCAGCAAAGAGGTGTTTATTGCGAGCTAGCTCAGTCCTACACACACACACAGCAACTGGTGACGCTGAGAGGCCCCGAGCCCAGGGTTTGCAGCAGTTTTATACACTCTTTGGAGAAGGCAGGGACTTCACATACATCATAGCATCTCTTAGCAAATCATCACACACTGCAGGAAAATCAAATAACAACTCTAAAACATGATTAGCACACTCACTGGCAGGAACAAGTTGGATAGGGGTGATTGGTTAGTACAAGAGGGGGATTCATTTGAACTGATTGGTTTAAGCCAAGAGGGGTGTTCTTGTTGAACTACATGGTTTCCCAACACCATAAACTACTGGGAGGGTCATCTGGCATCCCAGGTACTTCCCTGTCTCATGCTGATTGGTGGCTGCTAGGGGATTGCTATGGGTCCTCACCTAGCCTGACTGAGTCAGGGACACCTGGTCCAGCAGATCTCTCCTGTTATTTGTAGATAAACCACTTAGCAGGGTGGGAATGTGGCTAGGAGTGCTCTGTGGGTCTTTCCAAGGACAAAGGTGATGTCCCTTCCTTGGACAGGCTTTGCTCTGAGGTGGAGGCTAGTTTTTCAAGAACATTCATCTCCCCTAATGTAAGGAAAATACACAATCATTTATCACAATCAATAAGAATTTATTGGGCAACTCATGCTAACTAGCATTACTGTTTCCGGGGGGGGGGGCATTTTGCACCTACTTAATTTAAATGAAACTAGATTCTCCAACTCTTTAAGAAATCTCAAGAATCAATTAATTTTCTCCACATAGGTACAAGAAGAGAATTTTAAAACTCTGATTTGACAAAGAAAATTTACAAGCATTCACATCCCTAAAAAACATGACCCCTTTCCTCACCGTTTTGCTGGTCCTGGCTGCACTTGAGAAAAGACAGGCCAGGGCAAGAAGACCGCAACAGACACACCTCATCATTCTTCCAGACACGTGCCTTCAGAAATGAAAGCCCAACAGCTCGGAGCAGACTGCTGATTTTTATGCTTAGACTTGGTGAGGAGTGGAGAGCTGTGGACAAAAGGTTGCAAACCTGGTGTTCAAGGACTGAAGGGGAGCCCAGCAAGGCCCATCGGTCCGGATTCTTCCTGGTCTCTGTGGCAAGCTTTACTCCTGGGTATGGGGCAGGACCCCTCCAGAACCGGGCATCAAGGGAGATAGGAGAGAGTGACCTCTCCAAGGGTTAGGGCCTGCCTCCTTGGGGAGAGAATTTCTAGTCTGCTGCCCCCTCCCCCCAGCAATTCTGGCTTCTGTCACTAGCTTTGGAAAAGAAAGAAGGGAAGGTCAGGGAAAGGCTTGTGTCTGAGGTCTTTCAACCTGAAATGCTAGTGCACAAAGTGCCAAATTTTGGAACATGGCTTTCTGAGCCCCAACCAACAATGAAATATTCTCCAGGCAAGCCATTGTTAAGCCAATCAAACCGGAGCCCTTCCTGAGTTATGTTGGCAGGGGACCGTAATAATATTGAACTGCAAACTAAGCTACTTGGGTGTAAGGATTATGCTGAGCACATTATTTTAAGAAACAGCAAACACAAGAAAAGTACAAAAACAGAGTAAAAGTTTACTCTTGAAAAAAGAAAAAAAAAATCCTTACATTAAGAAAATTTTCAGGGATAAAAGTATCTTCCTCTACCATACCAGAAGAGGAGAACAACTCACAGAAGAACATGCTCATCCCTGAGATAATTAGAATCTGCAGACTTCACTACATAACCTTCATCTTCATAACACTTATCTTCCAGTAGTTTGCCCTGTAGGTTTACCTCACCCCTTTAAGATGGCCTATAAGCCCCCCTGGGGCCTATTTGCTTCTTTGGGCTTTCATTCATTTTTTGTAAAATCTCCCATATTTATATTTAAAAACCCCATGTTAATATGCCAATTTAATTTGTAAGGCCCAGCTACTAACCCTGAGCTGGAGGAAAAGTCTCTGCTCCTGACACTTCCTATAAAAAGTAGCACTCCTAAGGGTTCTCACTGTTTCAAGATTTCCTCATATAAAGTTTCACTTTAAAAAGAATAACTGCCATTTAATGACGAATAATGCCCGTGGATTTTCGAGTTGCAAGGGAAGCAGATTATGGTGATTATGCCAGTAGAAGAAGCAGGGCTAACACCTTCAATATTAAACATGGGGATTCCATATTAGCAAGAAGACAAAAGACACCAGTTCAATGAGAAATAGATTATATAACAGGAGCATGTAATTAATGCTTTGCGTGTACAATAATCATAGTTCACAGTGCAGTTGGAGAGACTAACTTCTAAAATATCTTACACATTTGTTAAAGGAGTAAATAACCAACCAAACATGCCTGAATCAAAAAATAAACATTCCCAAGGTTGGGAAAAGGAAAGTTAAGAACTCAAGACTTGCATCAAGTAAAGGCAGCTGACTCCTAGAAGCCAGGGGAGGGTCGGAGGAAGTCAATCCGAACTACTGGCCAAGTGGAAACGACCCAGCACTCTGCCTTTGAAACTCTTTACCCTGGAAATAAAGCATCCCTGGTTGCCGGATCGGGCATTATGTGGGCTTCCAGTTAATTTTCTTCAATAGAGGAGACGCTGGAAGGGCCCCAAGCTACATCGCATTCGCCGCACTCTCCAGAAAAAAAGAAAGTGAAACGCCCTTCCTCAAGCTTTTCCCAAGCAGAATAAAGACAATATTAGTCACTTATCCCCAGAAATACGGCGGCGCATGAAGGAAAGAAAAAGTGAATCATGAGAAGGGCAGACAACCACACTTCAGAACAGAGAGGAAGCTACACCTGAGCAGAAGACGACCGTCCTCCTCCGGCGGACAATGCCCAGATCGGAGAAAGCACAAGGCATACCAGCTCACGTCCCAAATACCCAAGTGGCTGCGATGGCCTCTCTCGAAATGGCCAACTCGGTTTCAGAAGCGAGAAGGAACTGCTGCGGCCAATGTTAAACAAGCGACAGAGAACTCTAGGAAGGTTCGGATAAAGGAGAGGAATGGTAGCGCAGAATATTACGAAGTTGGACGGAGAAACTTTTAAATATGTCTCTTCCTAGAATCTGCAGTTTAAGCACCGCCCTTTTTTTTTTTTTTTTTTTCCTTGAAAACGTGGGACGGGCTTTCTCTGGGATTTCTCTGAGCTTGTGCCATTGCCTTGGGAAGTTCTCAAACAGGTCCGAAACTCTGCTATATACATCAGCTCTCAGAGGTGAGAGCGTCAGTGTCTGTTCACTTTGGCGGGATGTCTGGCCGAGGCAAAGGAGGCAAAGGCCTGGGCAAGGGCGGCGCCAAGCGCCACCGCAAGGTGCTGCGCGACAACATCCAGGGCATCACCAAGCCCGCCATCCGCCGCCTGGCCCGCCGTGGCGGCGTCAAGCGCATCTCCGGGCTCATCTACGAGGAGACCCGCGGCGTGCTCAAGGTGTTCCTGGAGAACGTGATCCGCGACGCCGTCACCTACACGGAGCACGCCAAGCGCAAGACGGTCACGGCCATGGACGTGGTCTACGCGCTCAAGCGCCAGGGCCGCACCCTCTACGGCTTCGGCGGCTGAGCGTCCTGGTGCCGCCATCTCTCGTCAACCAACGGCCCTTTTCAGGGCCACCCACTAGATCTCTTAAGGGCTGTAGGCATTTTAAAAAGTTCAGTTTCCCCAAGTTAAAAAAAAATCCTCACCAGCATAATATTTTGCGTACAAAGTTAGGCTGATTCTCCTCTTCAGCATTCAAGTGTGGTTTTAGTCAGACCCTGATCGCAACTATTTAGAACTCTCTTGTCTATTAAGGAATCAATATGTCTCACTTAAGTTTTCCCTTTTGCCTTTTTACAATGGCGAGGACTGCCCGTACATTAAGTAGTTTCATGAAACCCTTTATAGGAAGTTAAGCGTGGTAGCATGGCGCATGTCCAATAGTAAATCAGTAAATAATTCGCAATTACTAAACCGTGATTTCCCTTTCACGTTTCCCAGCATGCTATATTTTTTTATGTCCAAAGTAATGTGACTTCGACTGGCCACATTTCCTAGCTTTTTAATGCACGTAAACGCTAGAAACTCATTCAGTCCATAAAAAAATTCCTAAAAGATAAATGTGGAGGCGGAAAAGCTCCCTCTTTAAGAAGAGGATTGAAGTAAGAACCAATTCGGTGGGTGGAATGAGGAGCGGCAGTCTGCTGTCCAATCAGGACGCGAAGCTTGCTATAAATACCGGAATCTCTTGCTACTTTGCTCAGTGTGGAGATTGGTGAGCTCAAGTATGGCTCGTACCAAGCAGACAGCGCGCAAGTCCACCGGCGGCAAGGCCCCGCGCAAGCAGCTGGCCACCAAGGCCGCCCGCAAGAGCGCCCCGGCCACCGGCGGCGTCAAGAAGCCTCACCGCTACCGGCCCGGCACCGTGGCGCTGCGCGAGATCCGCCGCTACCAGAAGTCCACCGAGCTGCTGATCCGCAAGCTGCCGTTCCAGCGCCTGGTGCGCGAGATCGCGCAGGACTTCAAGACCGACCTGCGCTTCCAGAGCTCGGCGGTCATGGCGCTGCAGGAGGCCTGCGAGGCCTACCTGGTGGGGCTGTTCGAGGACACCAACCTGTGCGCCATCCACGCCAAGCGCGTCACCATCATGCCCAAGGACATCCAGCTGGCGCGCCGCATCCGCGGGGAGAGGGCGTGAATTTCTAGTGGCCAAAAGTCTGAACTACCCCCAAAAGGCTCTTTTCAGAGCCCCTCATTTATCACTAAAATGGAGCTGTTCCACGGATAATCTAACCCAAGGTCGGTTGTCTTCCCAGAGGTACTTTGCTTCTGGACCACACTGACGTGTTCTTGAGTCTTTTCACACCATATAGTGTTGGTGTGTAAACGGGCTCACCACAGCAGCTGGCCCTAAAGCTTTCTGGAAACTGGGCATTGATTAAGGAAAGAGTTCTGAATCATGAGGCTAGAAGGTCTTCTAATTTAACCTCAAGCTCCTGCCATGCTGGCTTCATTGTTCTCTCCCCCCATCTTCTGTTATCTTCCTGCCACACTAGAGATGAGACCAGATGTCTAGACAGGTTAAATACAACACTGTCAGTTACTAGCAGTATAGTTTGCCAAGTCATTCTCTAGGCTTAGGCTTGTACAGCTATAAAATGTGGCAAAAGAAGTAAAACCTGCAGAGAATACTTAGGGGTCACTTGTTATTTACTAAATGCTACAAGAAAGGCATCCCATATTGTTACACACTTGCTCCCCTCAATATTGGAGTTTGGAGTCTTTCCCCTCATTCTTAAAAGTTTTGTGATTGAAATTGTGGAAAGTTTTGGTTAGAGTATTGTATTGTTGATCTTCAGTTTTAATTTGCTTTGTTGAAGGAGACCTATAGCATCATCTGTCTGAAGTTCAAAATAGCAAAGGGCCAAATAGCAAATATTTTTAGGCTTTAAGAGCCACATGGTCTGTGTTATGTATTTTTTTTTTTTAACCATCCTTTAAAATGTAAAGACAGTTCTTAATATGAGGGTCATATAAAAAAAGACCACTGTCCAGAATCAACCACTTTTTTGCACTGGCACGTACTAAAGCAACTTGATTTTCATTTTTTTTTTTAACTTATTATTGTTGTTATTATTTTGCTCAAAAAGAACCTTTAAAAAAGAAAAAAAAGTTGATTTCATTTGAGATCTGAATTAAATCTGAACAAAACTCTGTCCATTTCCCTTTTCACCCCAAAACAACAACCCTCACCTACTTTCTAACTTCAAGGTCATTATCTCTATAACTCTAAGTCCATCATTGAATACTCAATGCAGTCTCACAGTCCATATCCAGTTATTCCACAATATTTGTATGTCTGCACCTACAAACAAACAAACAAAAAAATACCATGCCTATGTATGCTGGCTTCTTACAAAAAAAAGTATTTCTGATAGTGCAGCTTATTAAATGCTAATGGAGCTTTCACTGTGAACACTTTCAAACCTCACAAGGTCCCAGATCATCTAAACAATTTGTGCATTTTAGGGTTACAGAAAGTTCTCAATTTTCTTCAGGTTTTAGAAATTCTTTCAAAAGCAAATTATCTGTATTACTTATCATTAACCCTATTTTAATAAATTTTCCCCAAGAAATAAAGTGAGAAAGAACTTCCACCAGAAAACATACTGAATTTAATTTTGAATTCAGCTGGAGGGTTTCTGAAGTTCAAGTGATTTCAAAATCTGCTTCAGCAATGGAAGAAATCACTCTGACAACTGAGTTTTGCCTAGCTACAAAATCTCATTTTTTGTAAAAGACATCTCCACATGGAAACTAGTAGGAGGCAGAACAGGTTTTTAAAATAAGGTCTGTGATGTTAATTTCAGATTGTAGCCCACCAGACCCCTGTGCCTGTGTTTCTTGCTACAGTTAGAAACAAAGTATATACCCCAACCAGGGAAACTATTGTCTTCTTTCTTGCAAAAATCAAAGGTGGAAACTACTGACAAATCCTTTCAAATAATGTTTATTGGACACTTACTAGAATAACACAATCCCCTCAGTCTAGTGGATTCTTATGAAAAAACTTTTTAAATAAAGGGAGTTTTAAAAACATCTTTCATATACTAGGTGTGACGACAGACAATCGTGAAAACAGACAATCATGTAGACATAGAGGATGTTCTCTTCCTTTTGGCGCTTTAAAACACAAAATTCTGGGCTGTTGTTTTCAATATTTAATCAAATTTGCGGGACTAACAAACACAATTTAGGAGTTCAACCTTGAGCCATAGCGGCCTGAGGGCGGTGGATTGGACGCTCCACCAATCACAGGCCAGCGCCGGCTTATATAAACCCCAGGTCGGAGCTAAGGAGCATTGCAAAAGTTGCTCTTTAGATTTCGAGTCTCTCCTGTAGGAGTTCTTCCTATCGCCATGTCGGAAACTGCTCCTGCCGAGACCGCGGCCCCGGCGCCAGTGGAGAAGTCCCCTGCCAAGAAGAAGTCCACCAAGAAGGCTGCGGGGGCTGGCGCGGCGAAGCGCAAGGCGACTGGACCCCCAGTCTCAGAGCTCATCACCAAGGCTGTGGCCGCCTCTAAGGAGCGAAATGGCCTGTCCTTGGCCGCGCTCAAGAAGGCGCTGGCAGCTGGTGGCTACGACGTGGAGAAGAACAACAGCCGCATCAAGCTGGGCCTCAAGAGCCTGGTGAGCAAGGGCACCCTGGTGCAGACCAAGGGCACCGGCGCCTCCGGCTCCTTCAAGCTCAACAAGAAGGCGGCCGCCGGGGAAGCCAAGCCCAAGGCCAAGAAGGCAGGGGCGGCCAAGGCGAAGAAGCCCGCGGGGGCCACGCCGAAGAAGCCCAAGAAGGCTGCTGGAGCCAAGAAAGCCGTCAAGAAGACCCCCAAGAAAGCCAAGAAGCCTGCAGCGGCCGGTGTCAAAAAAGTGGCCAAGAGCCCCAAGAAGGCCAAGGCTGCTGCGAAGCCTAAAAAAGCAGCCAAGAGCCCGGCTAAGCCCAAAGCGGTAAAGTCCAAGGCAGCCAAACCCAAGGTCTCCAAGCCCAAGGCAGCGAAGCCCAAAGCGGCCAAGGCCAAGAAGGCGGCTTCTAAGAAGAAGTAGGAAGCAGGTTGTTTGCAGCAACCGCAGCCCCAAAGGCTCTTTTCAGAGCCACCCACCCATCTCTGAAACCAGCTGCACACTTATCATTTTATTCCCAGCTCTTCTCCAGAAACACAGCTGGCTCTTAAGACCCGTTTTATTCTAACGAGTTGTCACTTGACCTTGTGGTGGTTCTGGGTCTTGTTGGGCAGGACACTACCTTAGCGATGGTCACACGACCCCGGAGCTTAGTGAGCTCATCGCTGTGGATGGCCAGCTGCAGGTGGCTAGGGATGATGCGCGTGCCGCGTTGCCAGCCAGCTCCAGGATCTCGGCGGTCAGGTACTCAAGCACCGCAGCCAGGTAGACCGGCGCCCAGGCGCCGGCCCCGACCCGCTCGGCATAGTTGCCCTTGCGCAGAAGGCGGTGAACTCTGCCCACGGGAAACTTCAGGCTGGCGCTGGGGCGCGTCTTGGCCTTGCACGCGCCTTGCCACCCTCCTTTGTGCGTCCAGGTTTTCTCAATAAGACAAACCGCCTAGGTCCCTTAAAGCTGATGGTCTGGTAGGACACACAACAGTCTCCTGGGCGCGAAAACGAAGCTGTACGATTGGTTGGATTTCATTTTTATTTTGATAAATGTAACGCGCTTTTGCAGGTCGCGAGCTATGATTGGACAAAACTGGCATCTGACGTCAGGCCAAATTAACCACCAATCACCACAGACCTCTACTACTCCTCATTTACATAACATTCTATACTTAAAGAGGCCCCAGCGGTGAACTCCTCACTTTCGCCAGTTCGTTCTCGCCATGCCTGAGCCAGCCAAGTCCGCTCCTGCCCCGAAGAAGGGCTCCAAGAAGGCGGTGACCAAGGCGCAGAAGAAGGACGGCAAGAAGCGCAAGCGCAGCCGCAAGGAGAGCTACTCGGTCTACGTGTACAAGGTGCTCAAGCAGGTGCACCCCGACACCGGCATCTCGTCCAAGGCCATGGGCATCATGAACTCGTTCGTCAACGACATCTTCGAGCGCATCTTGTCTCCAGAAAATGAAATCTCTCAAACATCCCCCGTGAGACATTAACCATGCAACTGGGCACTAGTTAACAGGACTTTTCAGTTGAATATCAGTCTTAGGATCTCAGCTTTGCATTCTCCATCCAGTGGTTCCCAGCTTTAGCCTTGCATCAGAATTACCAGTAAAACTTTGTTTAAAGGCTTGGCATTGGCTAGCCTCCTCCCCAGAGGTTCTGCTTCAGTGCATCAAAGGCTGTGAGGGTGAAGATGTGCCTTTCTGTGCCAACTGTGGGAAGCAGTCTACAAGATGTCACCAAAGGACCCCTGAAACTGGTTCCTCTGCATGACTTTCCCACACTGTGCCACAGCTGGTCACAGGAGGTGGCAGACATGATATGTCCTCCTGTGATGACAAGAGATCTCTGGTTTGGTGGCTTCCACTCTCTTGGAGTACTCCCTCTAGAGCAAGGGAGCCAGCCCTTGTCAGGAGCAGCCTCCAGGAATCCTGAGGCTCCAGTCCCCTGCAGCCTGTAGACGTTGCAGCCAGTGACTGATCAGAGATGGAAGAAGAACATCCAGTCCCCCTGCTCCCAGAACCTGACCTTCATAACTCTGGTGAGAGTCGCTGAACTTGGGATAACGTCACACAGCAATTGATGATACCTTACACCAATCAAAGTCTCAGCGACCCTTTAAGGGCTCACCTTTGTCATGCCTTTCCCAAGAAATTTCCCAGTCACCTTCCAGAATAATACTTACCCTTCCACATTTCCACATGAATATAATAATATGTTTATATAATAATATAAAAACATATTATTATATTTAGCAGTTAGTGCTAAATATAATAATAATTTACATATTATATAACTTACATAGATATTTGCAAAGATAATATGAAGTACAGAGTTTTATTTTGCCTTGCAAAAGAGGAGGGCCTTATTCCCATCTCTTGTCTTGCAGACAATCCAGGATCACAGCCACATTGCAGTTTCCAGGTCACCCAGCTCAACCATGGAGCAGGGCATCTGTCTCCCAGTGGTTTCCAGGGCCTTCCCCCTCAGGGAGCTTTGTTAATGTGGAATATCAGAATAATCTGCATCAGTTCCTGTCCCATTTTCCCCTTTACTGAATTTTGTTATCATCCATGTGATACTTGCCTCCCTGCACATCTGAGAGTTCTTGATTTAGTTTGCTCTAATATTCTGGTGTTCTAATATACTCTCAGAGTTCACTTCATGGCTTTGTACTTAAGAATCTTCCCTCAAGCAGTGAATAATATGGCCCTTAATTTTTTTTTTTTTTTTTTGGCATGTTGCAGAACATATTGATGGCATCATCAGCTGCCACTCCTGGAGTGTGTGATGTCTCCTAGATACCAGGTACTATCTAATTTGCTTCCTAGTCCTGCAAGGTTGGCACTAGTAGTATCTCTGACCAGCAGGCCAGAACAGAGAGCACTAGACATGTAATAGCACATGAATGTTTCCACTGCTGTATATGGCCAATGGGCTATTGTAGCAAAGTACCACAGACTGACTTGAAAAAAGAAACCTCTTCTCTGCCATCTTCTGGCGGCCTGGTCTATCTCCTTAGCTTGCAGATGGCTGTGTCAGGGAAAATAAAGTGTCAGCTTTTCTTCTACTCATGGTGCAGAGCAGCGAGTGAGGCAGACAACAGAGTGGAGTCAATCCCTGAAAACTTTGGCTACATATTTCACTAGCCAACAGACACTTACACACACTGAATATATGTTGATATGTTACTGGATGGTGTAGGACTGGAGTTACGGAATAATAAAAAAATGGACAGTCCATGTCTTTGTAATTTTTGGTCTTCTTAGAGTGAGGATGTTAGAAAAATGGAAATTTTGTTTTCTTTTCAAATAAGTGGAGACTCATGTGAATGTAATCACTGCAAAGAGAAAACCGTAATAATTTTCTTACATGTATTAGTTGTAGACTCATAAAATCAATCTTATACAATTGCATTCTAAAGATTTGAAGGACTGAAAGTCCTAGAATAATTTAGACCTTGACGTTTATGAAACATTTTATATTTTGTTGTGCTGAGGAGTGTATTTTTAGTAATAGTAAATAAATGACTCGGATCAACCCTGATGCTTGGAACAGCTAGGAAATCATCTTATTGACACTGTAGGTGATAAAGTCTTCCTTTGCTCTCTTAAGGCTCAATAATGAACTCTAGGAAATAAATAGCAGGCAGGACAATAGGAAAACTGGTACAAATTTGTTATGTGCATCACAAGCAGGGAAAGGGGAAAACAGATGTAGACACTTATACACTATATTCATTAGGCACAGGGGAAGGGAAATAGGCAACGGGGGGGAGTATAGGATTTGGGGGACGTCAAGTGGTCCCTCAGGAGAACAGGGGACCGAACTCGGCAAAGTCCATCTGGGCCTGCTGTGAACCTCCAGCCTCCTCTCCTATGATGCCAGCCTTCCCTGGTGGACACATTCCCAGGGAAGGAGTCCCTCACCACTGAGTTCCCCTGAAGGATCTGTCTCTGGGCAGATCCTCAGTTTGAAGTCCAATCAGCATATTTTGGAAGGAATTTTCTAAACTCCTTGGAAAGTATCAGGCAGCTACCAAGACAAGGCAGAATCACAGAGCCGACAATCAGAAAAAGAAAGTGTGTTTTGCAGAGTGTTTTGCAGCTGGAAATAAGAGAAATTCCCTATGTGCTGTCATGGAATGATTCTCAGGGTATGCATGTTCTAAGTAAGATAAGCAGGATAGAAAGACAGTGTGTAGTATGTTACTATTAATGTAATGGGGGGCGTTCAGAGTATATATATATATATATATATATATATATATATATATACTCTCTCTCTCTATATATATATATATATATATATGCTTATAATTAACAAACAATAGAATGAAAAATCAAAATATTAAAAATTGTTACCTATCAGTCGATAGAGGCTCTGTTCTAGTCAGCTTTTTGCTGCTATGACCAAGACTGACAAGAACAATTAGAGAAAGAAAAGTTTATTTGGGGGTCATGGTTTCATTAGTCCTAGCCCATAGATGGCCAGCTCCATTGCTCTGTGCTGGAGGTGAGACAGGGCAGAAGGGCAAAAGGATGTGGCGAAGGATATGACAATCAGGAAGCAGAAAGAGACCTAACCCCACTAGGTCAAAATATAAACCCTAAGGGCACATCCCCCAGTCACCTACTTCCTCCAACCACCCCATACTTGCCTATAGTTACTAACCAGTTAATCCCTACAAGGGCTTGATGCATGAATTAGGTTGAGGCTCTCAGAACCCAATCATTTCACTTCTAAACTTTCTTGCATTCTCACACATGAGCTTTTGGAGGATACCTCATATCTAAACCATAATAGGCCTTATGAGGAAGGAAAAGATCTCTTTGAATGTAGTTTCATTTGACCTTGGAACTCTGTAAAAATATTTTATGCAATGATAAAACTAAATATTAAAAAAGTTCCAGTCCCTAAACGTCAAAAATGCAATGAATTAAATGGATCTGTGTATCCAATGGGGATGAACACAGAGAAGGGAATCTTCCAAACAGACTGGGAAACAGGATTGTAACTTCTCCTCTGTGACAGACCTTACAGCAGCAGTTCTGACACTGTGAACACAGCGCCCATTTATACTCTTAAAAATAATGAGAATCCAAGGGCTGGGGTCATGGCTCAGTGGTAGACTGTTTGCCGGGTATGTATGAAGCACTGGGTTCCATCCTCAGCACCACATAAATAAATAAAGGAAGTAATAATGAGAACCCAAAGAGTTTATGTTTTATAGGTCATTATCATTGACATTATTCATGTTCTATATTAAAACTGAAAAAAATTATGTTGCTAATGTATTTTAAGATAATAAATAACGATAAACCCATTTTATGTTAGCATGCATAGCATATTTTATGAAAAATAGATATGATTTTAAGAAAAAAAGTAAGAGGATGGCATTTCTGTACATCTTTGTAAATCTCTCTGAAGTCTCACTTAATAGAAGACTAAATCTAATTCACTTTTCTTCCGGATCTAAAAGTTTCATTTTTCCCTGTCATACAAAATATCCCCTTACCAAAGTTAAGTTACCATATTTGGGGTTGTTAATTCTAAAAAAAAAAAAAAATGTATTTAAAGGACGTGTTATGGTGTGATAGGAGGTGTATCCCAAAAGCTCACATGAATCGATGGAAGGATACTCAGAGGTGGAATGATCAGATCAGAAAAGCTGTAACCTAATCAGTAAATTACTCTACTTGAATGGATTACCTGGGTCGCTGGAAGCAGGCCTTTAGAGCTCACGTTATTTTGTCTCTGGCACTTCCCTCTCTCTCTTAGCCTGGTACTGCATGCCAGTGAAAAGGATGTGAAAACTGAAAATAAATTGGGGGATATTTTGGGATGGTGGCCCAGACTACGCAGCTGCCAGGTGCTTTGTTCCATGTTTAGCCATGGATTTTCACCCCGGGCAATCTGACTGATTTAACAGGAGAAAAGCTCGGCATCAGGTGACCTGGTGGCTAGAGGAGGCTCCTGAGGCTCTGCAGCACAAAGGCTGCTGCAAGGCTTGCCCGGGAGGCCACTGGGCGGGGCTGGCCCCTGGTCTGGGTTGGCCTGGCTCTGCATCATGATCTTAGCAGAGTCAGTTTCCCATGGGTTCTTAAGGTCTCTGGTAGATGTAGGAGCTCCAGGATCTCAGGGAACTCCAGAGGCGGCCAACAACTTGCAGCCCAATGTCCTCCTCAGCTTTTTCTGTTCATCAGGCTAAAGTTGCATGTGAATCTCATGGCTGCTGCCTTCCTTAAAAGCCAGTGGGGTGGATACTTGCAGATGAAAAAGCTCCAGTAAATGATGAGGTGGCCAGAGCCAGAGCTGCTGAAGAGGGCGTATGACCTGGTGACCCTTTGGCCTGACAGGCTGTCCACCTCTTCAGCATTAAGACCCTCTGCTCATTCTCATTTCCATAGATAAGCTGCTGGGAAGAAAAGGCACTGAGAACCACCAAACCAGGCATGTGGACTTACTGGCCTGTCTGGGCAGGTGCTCTGGAGTTCTGGTGATACCTCAGTTTTGCATACTATTTCTGGAGACATTCTTGGATTTCTTCTAGACCCTAACAGCTTTGCTGTGTCCACTGCATGGCTACTACAGTAAAATAATTAATGTTGGTGTTCTCATAGAACAGTGCCAACCCTTAGAGAATATTCTAGAAATTAGGCAAATCAGCTTTTGGTTGTCCCACTGATTAGAAAGAGATACACTACTAGTAAAGGACTAGACTTCCTGCAAAGAGTTGTCTTATGTCATGTCGCAACTCCATGTATCTCAAAGTAAAACTGAAGGTGAAAAATCTCCCTGAGCCTAGAACCTAATTCCTCTACACATCGGCACAAGAGGTAGGTAGTTTTTGTGTGTAGTTTAATATGCACTAAATTTTCCAAGAATGTAATCACTTTATGAATTAAGAAAAGATTGTATCTTGTTCTGTTCAATGTCATCCAAGAGTTATTAACATAAAGAATAAGTGGCATCATTGAGAGCAACTCTTGCTGGCATCTAAGTCACCTGAGTTGGCCAGCTCCATCTGTATTTGGGATAATTCCAATTGAGATAAAAACAGCCAAAAACTTCAATTTTCTAGTGTAAGGCCCAAGCATTTACATGTGGAGAACATGTCCTTTATTATTAAAATAACTATCTCTTATTTAGCTTTTATACCATAGTAAGTTATTTTAATGATTTTTTTCTTTTTTTCAAAACATTAAGAGAAACTTTACTACCTAAGAATTTGATTTCAGGCTGGAAAGGGGACCAAAAAAAAAAATTAGATATAAGCAGATAGACTTGGGACTGACAGGTGTGGGAACACTGCTTCTCACACAGAAGCTTTAACCTCACAGGAGTCAGTAGAGGGGCAGAACACCAGCTGTTGCTCTAGGCCTGCCCTGGGACCGGGCTGTCAAATTCCGTGACTTGGGTGTCTGCCTTTGTGTCTTGGGATCTAAAGGTTCTCCTCAAATCAATAACTTCAAAACCTCTGTTCCCTTCTCACTTTTCCTAATTTCTCAATCCAAAAATAGAAAACGTCTCTCTAGCAGGACCACAGAACACTAGTTCAGGTGCTCTGTTGTTCTTCCTTGAACGGTGGAGTCCTGGGGCTCCTGTGGGGATGGCTTACTTGTCCTCAGTACCCAACCTCCAGCATTGCTCCTTCCACCTCAGGTCCGCCTCAAACCCTGGTGAAACCACTCACATGCATCAACCCCGAGGAATATTCATTTTCAAGCAATTTCTTAATTATTTTCAAGTCTGGGAAAACACTCTTGGGTTGTGTTTTGATTCATTGGGGCTTTGGTGCTGCACTTTTGCATTACCAAAGTCTCCCAACAGGAACCAATTTAAGATTTGATGATTGTATCAGAAAAGCACAGCCACAGAAGTCAAAGTTAGGAAGCGAAAGGCAATGGATAAAATGTCCACCTGCAGAAATAGTGTGTTTGAATGGCTGAGAAGTTTATGATGAAGAGATGCTAGCAATCCGAAACTTATCTCAGACAACACTAACATATCTGTCTGCTATAAGGTCATAATTGAAGCAGGGTGGCATGCCTAAATCTGGAAGGACTGAAGTTAAGCTCTGTCAAGTTTCTTACTGGCTCCCAGGGAAGGAGTGCTCTCTCCAATGAAGTTCCTCTAGGCTGGATACGGGCCCTGGTGGTGACACAGCTTGCGGTAAAGTCCTTCAGGATCATATTCCCTCTTCTACTTCAATGGTGGAGAGTGCTCTTTTCTGCTCCATAAATTGTTCTTCAGGGAAAATCTTTTTTTCTTTTTTTCTCCCTAGTACTGGATTGAACCCAGGGCCCTCTTCCACTAAGCCAAATTCCTGGCCCTTTTTATTTTTTGAAACTGGGGAAGAGATTGACAAAAAAAAAAAAAAATACTTGAAACAATTTATATAAATTATTAAAGATACCAGGTATGAATTCCAGAATAAAACAATGAAGCAACATCCTATTTTAAGTTAGGGGAAATCAGTTTCCCAAGCTGAGTGGTAAGAAATGTCATCAATTCATCAAGATTATTCAGCAACAAAAGGTTAGGCACTGGGGTCACCAAGATGCAAATAACACAAAAATCTACCCTTGGGTTCTTTTGATTTGGGATTTGTTTGTTTGTTCCTTTTTTTGTGTGTTTCCAGAATTTTGACTTTCTAAATAATGGAGACCAACGATGCTGATACATAAATCTTTTGAGAGATCACAAATTCCTTCTGTATGTGTTTCTCCATTCTGCACAGATTTTAGCCACCCTACCCCTGCATTCTTCTAGACTTCTTTCCTTCTGACAATTCCAAGTCTCTCATGTAGGTCCTGATAACCAAAACTTATCATATGCCTGTGACTTCCCTGTGTAATTTCAATAAGCAGTAGCCTCTGTCATCTTCATCCTGGCTAGAGAAAATACTCAGGAAACTTAACCCCTCTAAATCATTTTCATTTCCTCTCTGGATTGTATCCGCTGCTTTCCTCATTCTGGATAACTGGTTAGACCAATACCAGAATTTGCTGCTGACTATATTGACAGAAGTTCAAAGTCACCTGTGCCATAAGGAATCATTAAATAAACATAGAGTGAATTTACTCTCCTCAAATGTGTTGGTGGTAAGAAGTGGGAGAAGATATATAACTGAAAAAAACGTACAATGCCTGTTCTAACAAAATGATGGAGGGATGCACACCCACACATGTAAACGTATGACACACAAAATACCTATGCACATTGACACCACAGAGAGATGGCACGGAGATTCTGTGAGAGGCTGTGCAGAGGCGAGGTTTACAAGAGCTGGAGGAACTAAAGGAAGTCTAGTTTTACCCTGGCCTCATATAGCCAGCTTTGGAGGCTCACTGGGGATTTAGGTAGCTGCTGAAGCAGGGGAAAGAGCATTTCATTAGCTGAATTTCATGAAGCATGAATTCTATCAGTTTTATGCTACATGCAGATTCAATACATCAAATAATGTGAAGAAACCAACTGAAGTCCCACCAGGATCCCCCAAGTACTTCCTAGAAGTCTGCAGAATCAGGAGCAAAGATATCTGGAGGTTGGCTGATGAATGAATCTTAACCAAAAGAATGAGCTTACTGAATCCATGGGCCTTTTTAATGGTCTATCAAGCTTCTTTTCCCTTTCCTTCTCTCTAAAAGAAATAAAATCTGGAGAAGCATTACTAGGTACAGGGTTCTCATTTACCCATTTTTTCTGAATACAAGTTACATGGCTTGGAAGTTATTTTTACATGTTTACTTTCACTATTTGCAGTACAATATTTGATACATGAAGGGAACACAGATGATATACATGTAAAGTATAAAGCAAGCAAATTATATCAAACACACAGGCCAAACTTCTAACCTCCAGCATAAAATGTTGCAGCTATTTGTCCTTACCTCTGTGGCTTTCCCCATTCCACTTCCCTGTTTTTATTACCAGAGGCCACTGCTGGATATTTTTAAAAATGTATTTATGAATGTCTCCTTTTAAAAGTTTATTATCATATACATGCTTCTAAATACACTTAAACACTATATAATTTGGGGTGTTTTTTTTAACCTCTAAAAAAGTGATATCTTTTTTTTATATATTTATAAAATGGTATCATGAAGCTAATACTGACGTTCCTCTGTACGATAAGCATCCTGTGAACATACCTCAACCTTAGAGTTTATCCTTTTTACCATAAACACGAGCTCGCTGTTAATATTGTTGCTCTATTCTTGTATGTTTCCTGTTGCACGTGTGCAGAATATTCTCACCTAAACACCCATACATCAATTAGTTAAGTTACTGGAGTACACTAACTAAATAAGTTATCATTAAACTTTCCGCAAATAAAAGTCCAGAGGCAGTCTGGGTTGAGGGATAGTGGAACAGCTCTTCTTTCTCCTCTCCTTTTCAAATTTATTCCACTTAGTAGAGAAATATGAAGTGAGAGTGACACAGAAAGAAAGCATCATGTGGACCACACCAAGAAAGGAGGAGAGCAGAAACCAACTTGTCCTGGAGAGCGAATTCCGCAAAGTAAAGGATGGGTTGACTGGTAAAGGTCCACCACCAACAGCCCCGCCTCAATCTCCCAACTAGTCAAAGAAACCGGTAGCTAATTTTCAAATTGCCCGCGCAGCGTCTGGATTGGCTATTGAACCAACTCAGCCCTGATTGACGCGTAGGATTCACCAATGGGGTTCTGGCTTTTGCTTTTCTTTCTTAACTTTTGGCAAATTCAAATAGGGGAGAAACAGCATCGCTTTCAAAAGAAAAATCTTAAATGAGTACTCTCCATGTCTTGATGTCCAGTGCCCAATTAATAAGGGGCACTGGTAAATTATGCAATGTCCAACTAAATTTCGCCAGGTACACGCACTTACAGGTGGGCTATTTTGGGGAAAGAAAAAAGTAACCCTTCTTTATATGCTCGTGAATCAAACAAGACTAATGAAACATAGAAACTATTTTATGCAACAAATAAATGCACGATAAAATATGCGAGTGCCAGTTCTCTTTGGAGGAGTGAGTGGCTCTTAAAAGAGCCTTTGTGGTGTGAGCTGAGGCTACCGCTCCGCGGTGTGCGAACTCACTTGGCGCTGGTGTACTTGGTGACCGCCTTGGTGCCCTCGGACACGGCGTGCTTGGCCAGCTCCCCGGGCAGCAGCAGGCGCACCGCCGTCTGGATCTCCCGGGACGTGATGGTCGAGCGCTTGTTGTAGTGCGCCAGGCGCGAGGCCTCGCCGGCGATGCGCTCGAAGATGTCGTTCACGAACGAGTTCATGATGCCCATGGCCTTGGACGAGATGCCGGTGTCGGGGTGCACCTGCTTGAGCACCTTGTACACGTAGACCGAGTAGCTCTCCTTGCGGCTGCGCTTGCGCTTCTTGCCGTCCTTCTTCTGCGCCTTGGTCACCGCCTTCTTGGAGCCCTTCTTCGGGGCAGGAGCGGACTTAGAGGGCTCTGGCATGGTGGAGAGGACCTGCCGAAAAGTACAACAGGAACAAAGAGTGTACGACTTAGCTGCGTCTCCTTTGGCAGGTTCTGGGGCAAAGTTGAGTCCCTAATTAGTGGTGACTCCAGAAACGTCATCTACTAACTTTATCCAATCAAACTAAGTATATTTCACAGCCATCATACCATTGGTTAAAGTGAAAGTGTAATTGGAGCCAATGGCAGAGTGTCATTTTCGCGCCCGGGAATGACTATAAGTAGCCAGCTCCGGCTAGTTCAGGTTAGATTGCAGCGACTTCCAAAGTCACTTCAGTATGTCTGGACGCGGCAAGCAGGGTGGCAAGGCTCGCGCCAAGGCCAAGACGCGCTCCTCCCGCGCCGGCCTGCAGTTCCCGGTAGGGCGAGTCCACCGTCTCCTGCGCAAGGGCAACTATGCCGAGCGGGTCGGGGCCGGCGCTCCTGTCTACCTGGCGGCGGTGCTCGAGTACCTGACTGCCGAGATCCTGGAGCTGGCTGGCAACGCGGCCCGCGACAACAAGAAGACCCGCATCATCCCGCGCCACCTGCAGCTGGCCATCCGCAACGACGAGGAGCTCAACAAGCTGCTGGGCAAAGTCACCATTGCGCAGGGCGGTGTCTTGCCCAACATCCAGGCGGTGCTGCTGCCCAAGAAGACCGAGAGCCACCACAAGGCCAAGGGAAAGTGAAGTCCCTATAACCTAACCTTCCTAAAACCAAAGGCTCTTTTCAGAGCCACCCACCAGATCAAGCAGAGGAGCTGTGATGCACAATTGTTCCAATAGTTGATAGCCTGCAGTAGTTTATGAAGACTGTTTGGCGCTTACGGTATAACGGAATCCACGAATGCAAAGTTGCCGTGTGCGTTCATACTACAGGGCTGAACTCCCATCTGGGGCAAATTAAGGATCCTGTGAGTAGCGTCCCTTTTCTCCTTGGGCACGTGTTAGAGTGTCCTGTAACCCCCTTTTGTGTAACTTTTTGGGCTGTAAAGCTGGGCTGCAAGCAAGCTGCAGGGCTGTCTTGTTCCTGTGTTTTTTGGGGGGAGAGGCACCTCGGCTGGTGGAAATAATAAGCTTGCTTTAATTTGATTTTAATTGGAGTCAGTGGTCTTTGCGTCCTGGTCTAACACCTCCAACCCATCAATCTCAGATTTACATAAATGATAGTGATGGTAATAATCACTAAGTACCTCATGGAGCAAGGAAGAAGTACAAGTGCTTAGGGGGACCAGTGTTTTGGAGGGATGCAAGGAGTCCTGAAAAGGGGAGAGAACTACAGTCAGAGTATCAGAGCTCCTAATAAGACATGCACAGGCCTGAGCCTCCCTAACAATGCTTTTCTAACCCTTTTTCCCTTGAGGTTATTTTTGATGGCTCCAAAATTATAATATCTGTTATTCCAGATTTTTATTGATTATGCTTAATATTTCAATTACTTACATGATATGATGGCAGTGTCTGAATGGGGTCTGTATAAATAAAGAGGGACTGGCAGTGGGACATTGAAAGTGATCACCTTCCCTTTACTGTTTCAGCTGTTGTGACTGAAGAGGCTCAGAACATATCACCCCAAATAAGCAGTTTTAGTATTTTGATTATTTTGAGCTGAAGAGAACTGAGAAGCAGCCAACAGAAAAATCTCCTTCACCCTCGACTGCATAAAATATATATTTCCCTTTTGTAAGGGAGGCTTACACTTATAAAGGAAATTTTCACTAGCAAAGTCACTTGGACCAAAAAGCACACAGAGATGATTCTGTACCCTGAGAGACTCATCTGTATAACAAGGTGACTTTCATGCCCCTACTCTTCCCTTCAGCTTCCCTTTGTCCCCACTGTCCCCCAGGAACCCCCAAGTTTTATTCCTTTTATTCTGGGGGCCTACATTATCTGGTAAGTCAGTTAATACAGTTAGAGATTTTAAATTTGATATATTAAAAAAATAAAAATTGCAGTTATTGGTTCCAAGTGTAGGGAAGAGGTAAATCTATGTTTAGTGTGGAAAATAATTATTTAAAAACAAAATGTGTCTGATTAGCAAATTGCTAGGGAATTGACTAGACACCTACACAGAGCAGACCTTGCTATAAGCATTTGCTATGTCCAGCAGTTACAACCAAGACACCAGAAATCAGGAGTCTGGGCTTTCCTCTCCAGCTGCACTGACACCCATGTCAAAAGGAGATATGGTCTTTACTCTAAGACCCTGAGAGGCAGCACTGTTACTCCACAGGATTTGCTAGTGTTGCTGCCTGTTTAGTACTCTGCCCTGGCCAAGCATATTACTGACAGAGGTCTCAATGGGCATTAGGAAATTAGTTCAAACCTTCATTCAATAAGTTCCTTGAATAACTACTATGTTTCAAACCCTTACTTGGCACAGTGATACAAGGAGAAAATAAAAAAGAAAAGAAAGAAATCCCTCTGCCCCATGGTGCTACTTTTGCTAGAAGACAAAATAACTGGTTTTTAAGATCTTCATTTTGCTATATCTAGTGGCCAATTTTTCAGCACTCAGTCTTCATTTTACTTGGCTATTGAAAATACTGACACACTGGACTGACAATGTCTCTCTTCTGTACTTCCTTCACTTGAACCCCAACTCATCCCCACCCCCCTAGCCCTACCCACCCAATGGTTCTGTATCTACTGCTAGGCCATATCTTCTCCCCAGCCCCTCAACAGACAGCAGCACAGGGCTGATTTTAGGACTTTTCTGTAAACTCACTCCCTTGGAGATCTCATCTACCAGAACCTTAAACTCCATCTGTACATAAAAGATTTCCACTTCTACATCTCCAACCCAGGTTTCCCTCCTCCAGACATATTCAACTCTGCTTTCTTTCCTCACATGCATACTTCATAAACTAAGGGTGATATACGTAAAATGGAACACCTCATATTCCCCTGCCAAGTCTTATATTTAGAAATCACCCCATTTGGTTGATAATAATTTCACCTGTGTCTGTTTTTATGTTTTCATCCAATTCTTCAAGAAGCTCCTTCTTTTCTCCTTCAAAAAATACACAGAAATTACCATCTCTCAAGACCTCCACCTGTGAGGGACTACCTCCTCTGTGGCCTTAGTCTCCTTAATGTTTTCTTGCTTCCACTTTTATCCTGTGGGAGTCATCTTGAGGCCAGGGTAGTCTCCAAATACATTACCAGATGAACTCTCCCATGGTACAAAAATACTACAGCCAAATTAAAAGGCTGGGGTTAGATGGCATATGGAGTCACTTTAAATGCCCTGCAGCTCAGAATGGAGCAGGTGGGCCCCAGCAGCTGCACAGAGGGCTGGAGAGTGCTCAGGTGTTTCATCTCTCTCACAGATGCATCAGCCATTGTCAGTGATGGTGGCACTATTAAGAACAGAGTCCAGGTTCAGGCAAGGTGGAAGGTACCTGCATTTCATGGAAGGTACCCTGGTCCACGACAGGGACCTACTGTATTGAAGAAGAGAGACAAAATATGCCTGGCCACAGCTGGTGCTCAACACAAGATAGAGAACCATGCATTTTGCTTGCTTCCTGGAAACAGGCCACATGGGCCAGACTGGGTATTGCCAGTGGGCAGCTGAATTGAGGCACTTGGAATCTCCAGCATGTTTAACACCCAGGTGTATCCTGTATAAGTACTGCCTCCTGATCACTTACTCTCAGTTCTTTATCCCCCCTTCCTTTTTTAATTATAATATATTTGAACATGTGCTGTACTTACTAATCATCTACCCTTGACACATGTGGGGAATTTCATCATCACACTAAATATTGTCAAGTAAAACTACGGTAGAGCCAAATTTTCAAATGTCAGGAAACCAAGATCATGAATTCTAGCAATTATGATCCAACCCTTAAACAAGTATTTTCATAATATGGTATTTTGAATCTCATCATTTGTCCTACTTGGTCTGTTTTCATGATAGAGTTGTGAAGAGATAAAAGACTGCTTGTTTTAAGAAAGAGTGAGTCCTCTGTCAGTAACTACATCCCTATGAAAAGTACTGGGGCATAGTAAAATTATTTTGTATAACATCCAATCTCTCCTCTGTTGTTTTCTAAACAAGGCCAATCCATGTGTGTTGTATATTTTCTACAAAGACATTCTTAAGTATTCCTAACAATATATCAGAAGATGTTCAATATTTTCCTGAAACTGGAAATTTAAAAAGATAGCAACTAAAAGTAAGTTAGGAAGAAATTAGTAAAGGAATTTTAGCCACAATAAAATCAGTAATTTCACTCCTAACTAAATAATTCTAGCCTTGTTGATCTTGGGTGAAGCCTTCTGCTTCTATTGTGTCCTGAAAATCTTAAATCAGTCCTCAACTTTAGTCTGAATGGTATCTGTAGGCTTTTCTTTTGATACTTCTTGAAAACTCAATCTCAGATCTGTAATTTGTAGTAGGAAGCTTTGGATTAGTGTATGTAGATGATGGAGATTATGACTTGTTCAGTATATGACTCAACAACAGTAGGCAAAAGGATGAAATCATTTATTTAGGTATCATACTGTCAATAATGGGGACACAGACTTCCAGGTCTTTTGATTTATCCCATAAAAATATTTCCTATTATTTAACAGCAAAAGTATGTATACATAGGAGCAAAACCAATCCATGTAAGGCCAATGTGTTACCACATTTGTGCTAATCTTTTTTAAAAAAGCATAATTGGTAAACAATATATTAATAACATTTTATCTGGTTGAGACAAAATTTTCTTTTTTGACCTGCCCCTTTTCTTATATTATGCAGAATATAACAGTTCTTACAATTGCATATGACTAACTATAAACTCTTATAACATTAGGAAACAATATGTACGACTTATGGTCCCTTAGGCACCTCCTAAAATATTATATATAAATAATGCAGTGGCTGCATTGCAAAAGCTGGCCCTTTATTTGGAAAAGGCTGTGTTGTTACATGTGTTACATGATGCTGCACTACATCAGGCAGTAAGCAAAAGTCAGATTTCTAAGCCGGATTTAAAAATGTTACATATAAAAAGAACACTTAAAGTATATGCAATATAATACTTTCTCTTCAGTGCTGAAGGTTTATCATGGTATAAAGCTGCCTCCTTTTGTCTTAAAGGCTGCCTTGGTGAGGCAAGAGCACCTTACGTCTTAACACAGTTCTCAAATGTCACCTCGTGTTTATGTAACCTTGTTGGAACCCTTTGATGGCTTCCCATTTAACATTGGTCTCAGAGCCACTTAAGGCTTCAAGCCCCTTCAACCTACCGACGATCGTAGAGAAAAAGGCTCAGGGAGACCATTAATAGCACCCACCCCTCCTGTAGCAGAGGAAAATACCAGGGGACCTCGGAGTCTCGTAACCGCTAAGAGGAGCCCCAAAGCCCCAGGGCTCAGGGAGGATCCGCTTCACCCTAACCGAGGACGCGGGGTCGGGGTGGGCTCCCGAGTTGAGGCGAGCTTGTCGGTGCTGCGGCCCTTCCGCGGGAGTGGGCGGCCCTGAAAAGGGCCTTTAGTTGAGAAAAGCGACGGCGGCACCAGGACGCTCAGCCGCCGAAGCCGTAGAGGGTGCGGCCCTGGCGCTTGAGCGCGTAGACCACGTCCATGGCCGTGACCGTCTTGCGCTTGGCGTGCTCCGTGTAGGTGACGGCGTCGCGGATCACGTTCTCCAGGAACACCTTGAGCACGCCGCGGGTCTCCTCGTAGATGAGCCCCGAGATGCGCTTGACGCCGCCACGGCGGGCCAGGCGGCGGATGGCGGGCTTGGTGATGCCCTGGATGTTGTCGCGCAGCACCTTGCGGTGGCGCTTGGCGCCGCCCTTGCCCAGGCCTTTCCCTCCTTTGCCGCGACCAGACATGGCAACTGCAAGCGAAGACCGAAAGCCACGAGAACACCAACCCTGGAGGCTGCCTTTATACGTCTCCGGCGGACCAAGCTGAGAACCACGGGAGGGAGGCGGCAAGCCGGCAGGGGGAGGGGAGAAGACCGCGGGTTCTCACTTCCTGGCCCGACGTTGGCGGGGAGCTGTCTTGGCCCCGCCTTCAAGCTTTGTAAAGCTGCTTTGGGACGCAGAACCACACCCTGTGGAAAACCGGCCTGCGGTTGGGTACCCTGCGAGGTCCCGCCGCACAGAACCCACCCTGCGGCTCACGGATCCTAGACGCCGCCTGCGGACAGCGCCATGCGGGCGCCTGCAACTTCCGAAGGCTGATTGCATTTTAATCAGTCTCCGTTGAGAGAATCCAAAAGTGATTTTCGAGTCGGACCTCTTCATGAGTTCAAAAGACAGTCTCACCGACTCACTAGCAGTCTGATTTTTTTTTAAATAATTCATCTTTTACCCACTGATGACCTACCACTTTTACCACATGCAATTACTATTGAAATTCTAATCTATTACATAATTTAGCCAGTCTTCAGATTGTTCACAATTTGATTTTGAAAATCAGCCTCAGGAAAAATGTTAAAAGTCACTAAGTCTCCTTAATAGTCCATCATAAAAAATTTCTGATTCATTTTAACAGATGTCTAGTATTTAACAATAATATGCTTTCTCAATTTTCTCCTACTATAAAGAAAATTTTGATATTTTCTGGGGATGGCTTCTGTTGAAATGTTTTGTCACAGAGGGTGCAGCTTTAAAAGTATTTGATTAATATTATTACCTTACCCTCAGAAAGCTTTTTTATTCTCACTGGTAATAGCAGTAACTGTTTATAAGTGTACCCTCACTGGCTGTTGTGACTTTTGTAGGTGAAGTGTTGACCATGTGCATGAGGGGTCTATCACTGGGCTACACTCCAGATCTAGTATGATTCTTTTCAATCTATTATACTCAGAATTTATTTTTGATGTAGATGATTGAGTCAGGTTAATCAATTGGCCACTAGGCCTTAGCCTGATTTATTGTTTTCAAGTGAGAAAATATTCTTTAATATATTAACTTCTTGGGCTGGGGATGTGGCTCAAGCTGTAACTCGCTTGCCTGGCAGGCACGGGGCGCTGGGTTCCATCCTCAGCACCTCATAAAAATAAAATAAAGATGTTGTGTCCACCGAAAACTAAAATAAATAAATAAGTATTTAAAAATTCTCAATATATATAATATATATAATATAATATATAATATATATATTAACTTCTTTACTAGGTAAAATTGATGCACTTTCTATTTCATTTCCATTGAAAGGTGTTTGAAACATTGTTAACTAAATGCAAGTTTAAGTAAAAATAAATGAAATCTCTTTAGCATTTTGATCATAATTTATTAATAATGTGATCAGCGTTTATTAATAAATTGAAGCAGAAAGAGTGGCTGCAGGGATGGAAAGCTGTGATCCCTTTCCTCAGACTCCTATAACAAAAGAGAGGCTAACAAGAGAAAACCGTAAATTATTTATTTAATCAAAATTTTACATGACACAGTAGCCTTCAGAAACAAAGATCAAGAGAAAACTGTCTCCTTTTATGCTTCGATTTGATGAACACTAGTTGTATAGAAGTGAAAATGTGCAAAAGGTTCTGATTTAATGGCAACAGGCTGAGAGAGGAACCCAGCAACTCCTGTCCAGATGTCTTGGCCTCTCATGGCATTCCTTCTCCCAGGTGGAGGGCAGGGCTGCTCCAGAAGGTGGTTTTCTCTACCACCAGCCAAGGAAGGTCAGAGACTTTCTTCATGGCTAGCACTTACATGGAAGGGCATGAGAAGGTTAAGTAATATTTCCGTGTTTTATCTGTGTTGTTTGGAAACTCTTTGGATTTGTATAAAGAAATGAGATGACCCAGGATGGGGCCTGGTCACCCACCAACAAGATCAGCCATAGGATTAAAGTCAGGGCTTAAAGCCAGCACCACCTTTCAGGGAGTCTAGGAATTAAGTTCAATCACAGAATGTTTCAGTCATGTCCATGTAATTAAGCCCATAAATCCCTGGACATCAAGGCAGTGAGCTTGCAGCTTGGTGCATACATAGATGTGCTGGGAAGGTGACTTCCTGAACCTACAGGAGATGATTTCCAGAATCTGCATGGGAAGGGCACAGAAGTGCTGCTTTCAGGGAATTTCCAGGCTTTACCCTGTGTGTTTCATTTTACTGACCTCAATTTGAATCATTTAATGATAGAGTGTAATCAGAAGGGCAGACTTTTACTGTATTTTATGTCATTTTTCCAGATTATAGAGCCTGAAAGGGTTGTGGGAGACCCTGAATTTGATGACAAGTACCTGGAAGGACAAGGGGCCTAGTAGCCATACTTGCAGCTAGTGTCTGAAAGTAAAGACAGCCAGTCTCATTGGAAACATGCTCTTCAACCTGCGCCCCTCAACTGGTCGTCTCCAGCCTCTTAGTGCCACAACTGAATTGCAGTACAGCAGTTGGTAGGACTAACTACCAAGCAATTCATGTATATGGTTAAAAATTCAGAAGATACAGATTAGACACACTGGGGAAAAAAAAAACTAAACTAAAAATCACAGTTTAAAGGTAACCCTAGCACTGATATATATCTATAAAAATATTCGTCTCTTCACATATTTGTTATTTTTCAACATCTATTGGGATGCAGGTGTTTGCTGAGTGCCAACCCAAAATATGTTCATTTGCACATCAAACTGAAGGCATGTGAGGAACAGCAAATACAGCCAGGGGCTTTCTCTGAATTCCCCTTATCTAAAAATAGAGAAAGAAATTGTGAGGAATTCTCTTCCAGGAATCTCATCAAGTAGAGATGAGCTGTATCCTAGAAGAGTGAAGGTCACCAGCATGCAGACAGACCTGGCCACAGGACCTCACCTGTTCTCCTAGGGCCCTTCATCTTCCCCCCAAACAATTTGCTTTCCCCTCCCCATTATGAGGAGGGCTAAACTTCTAGACTACCAGGGCCTCAGGTGTTCATCTCTCCTTCACGTGGTGCCCCGTGCACGTAGTAAATGTATAGCCTCTACTTACAGTTCATCCACACTTGGAGGGTGGAAAGTGCTCCTTCCCTCACAGATCTATTGTGCAGGTCTTCTAACTCTAAAAGAAATCGTCACAAATCCTGACACAATGTAAAAAGGTAACTACTTCTTTTTCAGGTTTTTGGTGTAGTTATGACCAGGGAATAGTAAATAGTTCATTCTACCATCAGACAAGCCTAGACTTGAACCCTGGCTTTGGTGCAGTTACTTCTTATTTTGCCTTAATTCCCTCATCTTTGTGAGTGTGAAGACAATAGCATTTGCTCCAGAGGACACTAAAAATTAATGGAGATAATCGAGTGAAATTATTAGACTAGCTCATAAGATCTTACTAGTTACATAATAGCTAAAAAAATCTATTGTTAGCATCTGCTCTTTTGATATTCAGTTTTGATATTCAGTTACCTGTTGACTTTTTATGTGTATACTTTAATTAACGTTTATTTGTATTTATTAGCCTATATAAAGTGTTTATTACAATAATTTATTTTCTTTAAGTTCCTACTCTATTTGAATACATCTTTACCTAAAATTTTGTTTTGAAACAATTTCTAAATAGTATCTTACAGCTAAAATAGGAAAAAGTCACATTAAGATCCTCCTTGAAGCTTACTCTCCTATTTTCTACCTTCAAACATCACCAACACCTCAAACAGAAGACACACACGTACATGTGGTTAAAGTCAAGTCTCAGTAAGCAGATGAAAGATATGAGAGAGGAATTATGAAACCAAGAAGCCACCTAAGAAGGAGATTGCTTTCCCAAGTCTGTCATTACCTTTGTTAGAAACACCTGGTTTGTCTGTATGCCCCAGGGAGGAGAAGAAAAATTATTTTCTCTCTGCCCTTTTGAGTTCTTAGTTGGAGCTGAAAAGAGAAGAGCAATGCAGAGAAGAAAGGGAAGGAGAGAGTAGCAAAAGCCAAACAAGTCCACTGACCTGCTAATGGTATATAGCATATGTCTCCCAGAAATCATTAGTTCAGAAAGGTGAACTAGAGCTCTAGTTTACATAGCATGTTAAACAGAGAACAATATGTTTTTAGAAAAGTGGCAAACCAAGGAAAAGGATCAGGCTTCAGAAAAATCAGCTGTGACATTTGAGTTCAATGCAAGGTTAACGAACAGAGGACATGACCTGGTCCAGTTGGTCTGGTCAATGGCACCAGTGGCTTTGAAAAGCTTCCACATGTCCTGCAAGCTACTTCAGCCCATCCAACTCAAGCTGCTTTTTCCACTTTCATCTTACACCACCGTTTTACATTTTCATCATAATAAAATTCAACCATTACAACTGAATAATAGCTACATGTTAAAATTGATCCATTGTGCAAATTTTCTAAATTGTTGCATTGGGCCCGGTTCCCAAGGTGAATTCTCTCCTCTCTCTCCTCCACTGAAAAAAAAGTAAAAAAAAAAAAAAAAAAAAAAATCGGGAGGACTTTGACCATGAGTTTACAGCAGGTATGGTGTCTTTATTGAGGCATAGAAACAATGCAATTAATGCAAGGAATGGGTATAAATACCTCTAATAGTAATGCAAACACTACTACTCTGGTTTATTAGAACACAGATTTCTCAGAAGTTGACTCATTATTTCTAACCATAAAGATCCAAAGGACATTTAAAGAGGGAACGATGGAATAAACTAGTTTAGCACTGCGGTTTTATTTGAATATAATGCTATTTGGATCAGAGTTCTGTGACTGTCCTGCTCCATCAAGCCCAACTCTGCCTGAGACTTGGCATCACAGCTTCGCCCAAGCGTGCTCAAGTCTTCCTGAGCCCTGTCCTTGCTTTACTCGGGGCTCACCTGAGAGCCCCTTGTTAAAGACCGAGGGACGATGCACGTCTTGATTTCCCATCGTGTGCAATATTCTCTTCCTCCTAGGTTTGTCCTTCGCCCTGGCATTTTGCATGCTGTCCTGGCTTTACAGGGCTAGCCGCCCGCATCCCCGCGGAGCCGAAGCAGCTGGGGAAGTCCTCGCTCACCTGCTCACCTCGCCGGGGCGCGGAGTCCCCGAGCGGCGGGAGCTGCCCACGCCCGGCAGAAAGCGTTTGCGGGGGACTGACTGGGAAGACAGGACGCGCGCAGGGTCCTAAAGACCGCCCGTTCTTTGCAATCTAGCAAGAAAGAATCGCGAGTGGGACGCACATAGTAGTAGGCGGAATTTATTTGGGAAAACGAAAATAAGAAAAATACGAGTACTGGATCTCCTCCTCCGAAGAAGGCGTACGTTCCACAGAACCGGGAATTTTTAAGGAGTTTGAAACAGGCTGAATTTGGAAAGCTCTTAAATCGGGAAACGCAGATGTCAGACCCCGGAAGCCTCGGTCCCTTTAAAGGTAGTAAGGAAGGTTCCCAGGACTGAGAAGAGGCCAAGCCAGTGAGATCCTGCATCTTTGAGCCCCGGAATCTTTGGTCGAGGTAAAGCTCATGAATTTCTTCTGCAGATAACAGATTTTTGCTGAGAATGTAGCATAGCTTATTTACTTAAGCCAGGACAAGGCCGCAGGTAAACTGCCCTTTAAAAGAAAGCATGTGGAGGGGTCAGCAGAGTAATTCAGACTCAAGAATTATGTCTACATCCGGCTCCCATTGCTCACTTCTATTATCTATCACTTCTACCCAAGAAGCTTGTGAGTTTAGGATTTCATGTATGAGACGCTTCTAAATGTGAGGCTCCAGAAATGTGGCCCATTCCCATTTTCCTTCCTCATTGTCCCCTGTCTGAGCTGCCTCAGTGTTCCAGAACAACTCAGTCCTTGTGCCTGAGATCAACCCCCGGATGCCATGAGATTAAAGAGTTAGAAGAGTAAGAACAGGAGAGTTAGACAGATCCAGGATTGCACAGAGTGCAACTTTTTGAGGAATTATTGACAGAAGCATGGTTCTGGACAGCAGCAAGGATCCCTGCAGTTTGGGTCAGAAGGAGAGTATTTAGGTGAATTAAGACAAAAGCAACTCCATTCTGGCTGGACTGCAACTGGCAAGTCTCGAATTAATATGGAGGAGTTGTGTACATTCCTTGGGCAGGGTCAAGTTGTAAAGTTCCACCCACCACTGCAAAGCTTTCGTTTACTTATAGTTTGCTGGAAAACTATGCAGGAAAAACTGACTGGCATTCCTCTGGGGCAGTCCACTCAAGGCGGCGACAGGATGGTGAGCTGAATTCACAAACTGAAGCTCTCCCGTAGTCTCACTTCAAGCTTCATTAAGTTTATTCCTCAGACAACTTGCTGACCCTAACCCTAACCTTTTCAGCTCTAAAGTGGGATTAATAGCAGAGCCTATTTAAGACTGTTGAGACAATGAAGTGAATTAAAACAAAATAATTTGAGTATAGCTTACAGTTAACAAGCCATCAATAAATGTTAAATAGGTCAATAGGTTCATTATTATCCCTAGAAAATACTAGTTGGCTACACAAATTGCTCTATCAACCAAGGGATGTACATCAGCCAGAAGATGCATACTCTAGAAGCCTGAGGTCTGAGGAGCCTAACTTGTAGTACTCACTGCATTCAGGCACTTTGTTGATAGGCTGAAACATGAGACTGTCTTCTCTGAGGGTCAAAAGCAGTCAAATGTTGTGTGTGGCTAAATTTAATATTCTACTCACTGCCATATTGATAGAATTTCTAACAATGCCTGGCTCATAGTGGATGAGTAATAAATATTTCTAGTATGAATGAACAAAGCAAATTCTCTTTTCCCCCAATCCTCCTTCTGCAAGCTTTTTCTTAACTATGTTTTGTGATAAGGAAGGTTCCAGGGACTGAGAAGAGGCCAAACTGGTGAAATTCTGCATTTCAGCAGAAGCTTAAGTCTACATGTCATTCAGGTTTGTCCTCCTTTATTTTCCCCTCAAGTCAGCAGACTCTTGTCCCTTCCATCCTCCTTCCTCCTTTTTCTCCTCCTCTTTCCGACTGCCTTATTTCTAATCTTGCTGCTAACTGGCTTTTCCAACCTCTTGACCTCTGATCTCACTACCTTCCAATCTACTCCCAGTTGAGCCACTAGAAAAAATGAATCTGTATCACACATTTCATAAATTTTTAAATTTTGCATCGAATCTGCCTTCCCATGGTAAATCCTTTTTCAAAGTGAACAGAACCCCTCAGGATCTTAAAGGCCTCTCTGGCAGATCCTGCCACATTTATCCTCAACCACTCATGACACCAGCAACTAAAGGAGTCCTCCATTCTACTCTGCTCAGATCCCTGCATTGAGCAGCTCTTCCTCCGGACTGCACGGGTTCTTATCACTTGAAGCAGGGTCTACTTTGCTTCTTGCCCAGTTTAGAGCCTACATTCCCATTTTTCCCAAGATTCCATGTGGACTTCCCCATTGCAGGAAGTTTGCTTGATGCAAATTAGGCACTTAAAACCAGTTTGCACAGCAAATACATATGACTAAAGGATGGATAGATGGTCTCTTTATAGAGAAATGCGTGATAAGAACAAGTGGATATGCTGGCTCCAGAATAAAACAGGTCTTGGGCAAGCATGGTGGTGTACACCCAGAATCTAGAGACTAGCAACGTAAGGAAAAAGATGAAGAGCCTTGTCAATGCAGCAAGGCTTTCTGAAAATAAGAATCGGCGGCAAATACAAAGAGACAATTCCAACAGGATTACAAAACATTTCTACCTTAAAAACGAAAAAACAGCGAATTGGCTCTTTTTGAGAAAACGTGGGTGGCTCTGAAAAGAGCCTTTGGGTTTAGTCAACGCGGCCTCAGGACCATTCACTTGGAGCTGGTGTACTTGGTGACCGCCTTGGTGCCCTCGGACACGGCGTGCTTGGCCAGCTCCCCGGGCAGCAGCAGGCGCACCGCCGTCTGGATCTCCCGGGACGTGATGGTCGAGCGCTTGTTGTAGTGCGCCAGGCGCGAGGCCTCCCCCGCGATGCGCTCGAAGATGTCGTTCACGAACGAGTTCATGATGCCCATGGCCTTGGACGAGATGCCGGTGTCGGGGTGCACCTGCTTGAGCACCTTGTACACGTAGACCGAGTAGCTCTCCTTGCGGCTGCGCTTGCGCTTCTTGCCGTCCTTCTTCTGCGCCTTGGTCACCGCCTTCTTGGAGCCCTTCTTCGGGGCAGGAGCGGACTTGGCTGGCTCAGGCATGGCGAGAACGAACTGGCGAAAGTGAGGAGTTCACCGCCGGGGCCTCTTTAAGTATAGAATGTCATGTAAATGAGGAGTAGTAGAGGTCTGTGGTGATTGGTGGTTAACTTGACCTGACGTCAGGTGCCAGTTTTGTCCAATCACAGTCCGCGTCCTGCAAAGCTGCGTCCCATTGGTCAGAATGAAAATGAAGCCCAACCAATCGTACAGCTTCGTTTTCGCGCCCAGAGGAGACTATAAACACTGCGTCCTTCCACTTGCCTTTCAGTTTTAGAGGTTCCTCGTGGTTTTTCTGTGAGTATGTCTGGACGCGGCAAGCAGGGTGGCAAGGTTCGCGCCAAGGCCAAGACGCGCTCCTCCCGCGCGGGCCTGCAGTTCCCGGTAGGGCGAGTCCACCGTCTTCTGCGCAAGGGCAACTATGCCGAGCGGGTCGGGGCCGGCGCGCCAGTCTACCTGGCGGCGGTGCTCGAGTACCTGACTGCCGAGATCCTGGAGCTGGCTGGCAACGCGGCCCGCGACAACAAGAAGACGCGCATCATCCCTCGCCACCTGCAGCTGGCCATCCGCAACGACGAGGAGCTCAACAAGCTGCTGGGCAAAGTGACCATCGCGCAGGGCGGTGTCCTGCCCAACATCCAGGCCGTGCTGTTGCCCAAGAAGACCTAGACCCACCACACAACTAAGTGAGCTCCAAATTTGCAAGTGCTTAAAAAGGCTCTTTTCAGAGCCACTTACACAGTCATTAAAAGGGTGACACTAAGCGTTAACGTCTCTTAGATACCGTTAATACTGTCTTTTTGAGCGGTAAACCATCCAGTGTGCGCCACCTCTTTCCTTGCGGTAATTTTCAGCTGGTAGCTATGAGGGACTTGGGGGTATTTGCTGACTTGTGCTCTACAGTGTGAAGTTCTTTACAAGAACATTTAATTGGAAATAAACCCATACTTCCAGTAGGTGATCTTTTATGCACCAGAGCGATTATTACCCCTGATGCTTAGGAAATGTTTATAGAGATGCAAGCAAAAAGCTGCTGTCTAAAGACAATAAGTCTTTAGATTTTTATTTTTAGTACTGGGAATTGAGCCCAGGGGCACTTGGCCACTGACATCCCCATCCCTTTTTGAGACTGCATGTCTTT
Source organism: Urocitellus parryii (assembly GCF_045843805.1). Taxonomy (NCBI): domain Eukaryota; kingdom Metazoa; phylum Chordata; class Mammalia; order Rodentia; family Sciuridae; genus Urocitellus; species Urocitellus parryii. The sequence continues at coordinate 154,188,956 of NC_135538.1, read as the reverse complement.
AAGTTGACTGGCCTTGAATTTGATGTCCTCCCGCCTCAACCTCTAACTTAAGTTTCCTTTAATGTAGTACTACTAAGGCATAAGTTATTTTAGCCTATCTGTTTTACCCTCAACTCTTGAAGTTGCAAAAGTTTAAAAATAATAGTCTCATGTAGGTGTGTTTCACATGTAGGTTTTGTTTCACAAAATACCTTTAAAGTTGTGTAAGAAGCATACTGATATTTTCCAATTCTATTTTGTATATTTCTAGTTTACCTTTTTGTACCTGTGGATTTTTATAGACCCCTCACAAACATTGTTATGGTCAAATGAGTTAAATACCTCCTCAGTACACTAAGCAGGCTAAATAGCTGGCCAGGTATAGTAGCCCAAACTCTGTTGTAATAATAATTATGCTACTGAATGCTGTTATTCCAGGAGTACTAATGGGTGAATATCCTAAGTTGGAAAAAAAATTAAAATATATGTAATATGTATACATATATATTTATATATCCCTATAGATAACATCCACATATGTGTATATCCATATATCCCACCAAAAGCCAATGGCCATTTTGAGAGTAGTGAGGTCAAAGATCCTCATTGTTTTCCATATGTCTATACAGGCATAGTGAGTTTCTTTTATTCTGGAGCCTTAAAAATCATTGGAACATTTGTGCCATTTACCAGTTTTTCCATCTTGGAAAATTCAGATGTAAGGACTACTTTTCTTTTTATTAAATTCTAGTTTGGCTATTTTTTAAAAAAAGTTATTTCTGTCCTAAAAAGACAATTTTACTGAGAAGAAGCAGAATAATGAAGATATTATAGCTAAAATAACCAAAGCATAGGTAATTAGGAGAACATAGAGGGGTAGTATCTGTGGAAGGTAACGTGTGATATGAGGGAAAGGGAAATTGGAAATTATGGGGGATCCAGCAGCAAATGCCCATCACGAAAGACTTGGCTTTGCTGAAGAAACGAAATACAATTTTCAATATTGACAGTATGACAAAGGTTATAAGAGACCGGCCAATAGGAATTTTGTAGGTCACTCTTTTAGTTTAAAATACTTTTTATATAATAATGACTTCCAAATCTTTTTGTCCATCACAAAATTTTTTCCTGAATTCATACATGCATATTCATCTACTTTCTAGATTTCTCAGCCAAGGAAAGTCATAAGACATACCCCAGATGGACCCTGTTTTAGTGAATAGCATTGCTATCTACCTCTTAGCATGAACAAAAATAATCTGGCATTATTGATTATTCATTTTTGTGTGTCATTACTATAGCAAAAATGAATTCCTATATGGTAAGTTGAAAGCATGCATGCTCAAAGTTCAGAAAATATTAACAGACTACTGTAGTTTAACCACATAGAGTGTTTTCAGAGAATATCCATGTACTTATAACTGCAACCAATCACTGTCCCCTGAACAAATGCTTCATATAATCAGAATCTAAGCATTAATTGTGAAAAGTATATTGGCTGTAGATTCCCAGAAGGTGCCCAATCTATCCAGCAAGAATAAAATTTGATGTAAACCTGGAAAAAAAAATTATGTGGGGTCTTCCTGAATTATTAATATAAGTTATTAATATAACTCTTAGTTTCTCGACCAGGAAGGAAGGAATGCACTGCTTACAACACTCAAGAATACCATCTGTTTAGCAATTAGCCTTAGCTTGGATCAGCACACTTAACCTGCAGTATTCAGCAGAGGCCCTGTGATCCCATTGCTTCCTTCCTTCCCAGAAGAAAGTTAATTCCTAATTGTTACCTAAAGCTCAGTCCTTGTCCTTGATGCCAATCCAATAACGAGGACATTATTTTGAGAAAAAGGGAAAAGTTGTATTGCTTTGCTAGCAAAAAAAGGTATTCCTGTCCGAGTCTGATTCTGACCAGGAGGGAGAACAGGGACTTTATACAGAGGCGATTCAAAAGCAACATTCCACATGTTCTGTTAGTTTTAATTTAGTTGTTAATTTGGGAGAGTGAGATTTTCCCTAAATCTGGATTACTTAATTCCTGTTGGTGTGTGCTTAATGACCGATTTCATTGAGCAGATTCGAAGGCTGCAGTAATGATCTTGTCTAATTTCTAAAAGGATTGAGATTGTAATTCTGATTACTGGATAGCATACATTAATAAGGCTTGGGTTTGATTCAAAATTGATTTTTTCCCCAGACATTTTGCAAACTGAAAAGTTCAGGACAGAAATGATACATATACACGGGCCAATCTATCAGGTCTTATTTAGATGCTTAATGAATGACATGTTGGAGAACCCAAATAATATGGAACTAACGAGTACACGTATAACAGTAGCAAGATATTAGAATGAGAGTCTAAGAAGTCCAGAATTGGGACTAGGAAGCACAAGCAACAGCTCTTTTAAGCGTGCGTGTGGGTGGCTCTGAAAAGAGCCTTTGGGAAGATTGCTAGGGAGTCTTGAGCTCACGCCCTTTCTCCCCGGATGCGGCGGGCCAGCTGGATGTCCTTGGGCATGATGGTGACGCGCTTGGCGTGGATGGCGCACAGGTTGGTGTCCTCGAACAGCCCCACCAGGTAGGCCTCGCTGGCCTCCTGCAGCGCCATGACCGCCGAGCTCTGGAAGCGCAGGTCGGTCTTGAAGTCCTGCGCGATCTCTCGCACCAGGCGCTGGAACGGCAGCTTGCGGATCAGCAGCTCGGTGGACTTCTGGTAGCGGCGGATCTCGCGCAGCGCCACGGTGCCGGGCCGGTAGCGATGAGGCTTCTTGACGCCGCCGGTGGCGGGGGCGCTCTTGCGAGCAGCTTTGGTGGCCAGCTGCTTCCGCGGCGCTTTGCCGCCGGTGGACTTGCGCGCGGTCTGCTTAGTGCGTGCCATAGCTCCAGATCAGGGTTCGCGTAAAGAAAGAGAAAGCCGGCCGCTTACTTATAGTCGGAGTCTGAAGCTGATTGGACAAAAATAAGCCAGGCCCCCAACGATGATCAGATTGGTCAAGGACTTGAGACGTTTCCTATGGTACCACAAATACTTTGATATTCTTAGTGTATATGACCTGCCCCCCCCCCATTTTTCCTGTTTGCTTTATACCAGATATTTCTAGTGGAAATAAATGCGAGTGATGTAATTTAACATTTCTAGAGCCAAATTACAGCAAAATAAAACGACGAGAAATGTTTCAATATTTTTCTTAACCCAGTATGTCCACAGTATTTCAACATAGTATTACCATAAAAACTACCATTCATTTTTTTGGCACGCTAGATTTCGAAGGACTAGTGCCAAATAGTACAATATTTAGTACAGCAGTTTTTACTTCGGACTTCCAACTTCGAATTTGCCAGTGATCATGCGTTTGGCTACCATGTTAATCACTTAAACTCTACCGGTGACCTCAATGTTCAAGCCTTCACTTTAAAAATTTTTAGTTTATTTTGCACCAAGAAAATCTGACTTGTATGTGAAAAATTTAAACTAATAATCTGGAGAGAAACATCCTTGCACGAGATAGTTTTCACTTTTAGATAACGCAGCACAATTCTATTTTTAAAGTGTGATTCCCTTACATTCATAAAACCTTTACCCATTTACACAAAATACTTAACAAGTCAAAGTCATCTTTAAAGTAGAATCTAGCATGTGAAAAAGGCCATCAACTTGTGGCATTCACAACTGCTTTAACAAAAAACCAGTAAGGACAGTCAGACACCCTAGCCAGAAACTGTTCAAGCACCATTAATTAAATTGCACCCTTGGCTCAGGAATGTAAAAGACCCTACGTGCTGAGGACTTGTTATGTGCGAAAACTCAGGATATACCTAAAACCATTACATTCAGCACTGAAAATAATCCCTTCACTTGATCCTCTATCGGGAGGACTAACAAGGGGGGGGTGGAAGAGTGGTGGAAAAAACGAGCATAGTCACGACACTTGAGTACGAAACACTTGAAAGTGTAGATGTAGTTAGAAAACTACGATTTGAGGCTGTTTGAGCCTGAAAGATGTAAGCCCAGCGTTCAGTTCTTCAACGGAAAATTGTAGGTGGCTCTGAAAAGAGCCTTTGGTTTTAGGAAGATTAGGTTATAGGGACTTCACTTTCCCTTGGCCTTGTGGTGGCTCTCGGTCTTCTTGGGCAGCAGCACCGCCTGGATATTGGGCAAGACACCGCCCTGTGCGATGGTGACTTTGCCCAGCAGCTTGTTGAGCTCCTCGTCGTTGCGGATGGCCAGCTGCAGGTGGCGCGGGATGATGCGCGTCTTCTTGTTGTCGCGGGCCGCGTTGCCAGCCAGCTCCAGGATCTCGGCAGTCAGGTACTCGAGCACCGCCGCCAGGTAGACGGGCGCGCCGGCCCCCACCCGCTCAGCATAGTTGCCCTTGCGCAGGAGACGGTGGACTCGCCCTACCGGGAACTGCAGGCCCGCGCGGGAGGAGCGCGTCTTGGCCTTGGCGCGAGCCTTGCCACCCTGCTTGCCGCGTCCAGACATACTCACAGAAAAACCACGAGGAACCTCTAAAACTGAAAGGCAAGTGGAAGGACGCAGTGTTTATAGTCTCCTCTGGGCGCGAAAACGAAGCTGTACGATTGGTTGGGCTTCATTTTCATTCTGACCAATGGGACGCAGCTTTGCAGGACGCGGACTGTGATTGGACAAAACTGGCACCTGACGTCAGGTCAAGTTAACCACCAATCACCACAGACCTCTACTACTCCTCATTTACATGACATTCTATACTTAAAGAGGCCCCGGCGGTGAACTCCTCACTTTCGCCAGTTCGTTCTCGCCATGCCTGAGCCAGCCAAGTCCGCTCCTGCCCCGAAGAAGGGCTCCAAGAAGGCGGTGACCAAGGCGCAGAAGAAGGACGGCAAGAAGCGCAAGCGCAGCCGCAAGGAGAGCTACTCGGTGTACGTGTACAAGGTGCTCAAGCAGGTGCACCCCGACACCGGCATCTCGTCCAAGGCCATGGGCATCATGAACTCGTTCGTGAACGACATCTTCGAGCGCATCGCCGGCGAGGCCTCGCGCCTGGCGCACTACAACAAGCGCTCGACCATCACGTCCCGGGAGATCCAGACGGCGGTGCGCCTGCTGCTGCCCGGGGAGCTGGCCAAGCACGCCGTGTCCGAGGGCACCAAGGCGGTCACCAAGTACACCAGCTCCAAGTGAATGGTCCTGAGGCCGCGTTGACTAAACCCAAAGGCTCTTTTCAGAGCCACCCACGTTTCCTAAAAAGTGCTGAGATACTTATTGATGTCATTTTCCTAGCTTTTGCGGTTTTAAGAGATGAGAAGACAAATTGATGGTGAGTTGCAACTAAGAAGTCACCAGGCTTTGTTAGCGGATGAAGCCAGGGAGCGTTAGGTCTTAGCGTTTGAGCTTGTACACCACCCCCCGTGGCCGTGATCTTGGCGTGCTCCTTATAAACGCGGGAATACGCTACTGTGGTACGCCAGGCAGCGGATGGCGAGTTTGGTGATGCCTGAATGTTGTCATGTGTCACCTTGTCGTGGCGCTTCCCCCTGCTCCCCGCCCTCGGCTAAACATATTTATTTTGGCAACAAACGCTTAGAAAACCAAAATGGAGTAAGCATGTTGCCAATGACTTTCCTTGACTTTCAAGGCTTCGGACCAAATTGAAAACTGGAGGAACAGCCTTGCAACCTCTCGTCTCCTGGAGGAGGAGGCTATCAGCGCTGCCCGCTGGCAGGCATCCAAGTAATCTTACGTGACCGCAAGGCTGGCTCTATGCTGAAGCCTTGAGCGTCCTCTAGTCTCCGAAATATGGTTATTTTAGGCAAGGAATTGCTTGGTGAAGATGGCTCTCTGCTTGCGGAAGTGGGAACGTAGTGTAATAAAGTTCACAGCCTAGGTTGGATAGGATGGCTTCTGGCGCCAGTGGCAGCACTTGCCATGTGTCACCACGAATAAATTTAAGGACTCAGTTATCTGTTTATCTGTAGAATTAATGTATTATTACTAAGCACAGCGTATACAGTTTGTCATGTTACAGTGTTGGATTTGTGTTAACTTGTTAACAACAGCACCATAATGAAGTTAAGTACTGCCATCTTTGGTTTCTCAAATGTCCAAGGTCATACAAGCCAAAAGCTGGGTGAATAGAACTTAAGCAGCCGAACTCTGGAGGTGTACTGTTTGTCTTAGGTCATAACCCTGCAAATAAGCACTAAAAGAAGCCTTTGCTTTTATCTGTCACTCTTGTATTACAACTATTTGTTTATTCAATTTTGTTGGATATTAACATGTTCAGGTACTGTGCTTGACCCTTAATCCACTTAGGCCAGTTCTTGCCTCTGTCTTCAAGCAAGTTAAGCAGTTTCTTGTAGATGTCTTTCCTCTGTAAAATGTGAATAACCTGGAGATTTCAATGACAATTTTAAAAGAGAATTCAGCATCTAACAGTCATTCGGTATTTCTTTTTCCTTTTTTCTCTTGACCTTAGCATATATCAGAATCGTGTATGTGAAGACAATATTACAATAATAAAGAATTTTTCTACAGGAAAACCAGTAAATCAACAATCTCTGGCCAAATTTTTATTAATGAACTGCCATCCTGTTGCATTACAGTATTAACAGAACTTAGGAGATGCTTTTTAATCACCCTTTCCTGGTTCTAAGAGAAATTTCTGTAATTGACCAGCCCAAAGTGATCAGTAAAAGTTAGCATCTTGACTCTTCTTAATGGCTTCACTAGCAAAACATATACTAAAGTATATTTTTAAATGTTTTTCTTGGTACTATTAGGTAGAAATTAGACAAGAGCAGGGGATCAGCCCTTTAGGAATACTTGGTACAGAGCACATGAGTTAATCAACAGCCCTACCTCATTGGCATTCAGTGATGTAACTGACAGGACAGCTACTTTAGGACCCTTAAATGGTCTCAGCCTTACAAACTACTCCTTTTGAATAGAAGGAAGACAGATAAATTCAGGAGAGGACAAGGATGCATTTGCTCAGAAGGGCCTGATTGATAAGATGTCTTAAACAAGACACTACACAAACAACCCAGACCAGAGAGCCCCAGACTTGGGGAAGCAGGATGATTGAGACCAGAGCCTATCACCATAAACTATGTAAAACCAGTTCCAATTAGGACCTGTCAGCCAGGCCAAGATGACAGGGATGCCTCAGGTTCTTAAGCTAATGTGTTTGTGAATCCAGAGCCCATAAGTGATATGAGGACAGCACCTTCTCACAATCTCCCTCCTCTTTCTCTCTCTCTCTCTCTCTCTCTCTCTCTCTCTCTCTCTCTCTCCCCCTCCCTCCCTCATGCTTCCCCCTTCTACTTTCTCTTCTAATAAACTTTGCTGTACTTTCACTAAGTCTCATATCTTGCTTGAAGTGCTCTTATGCAAGATCACAAAAGCAGAGATCACGATGCAATCTCTGTTAAAAACTTTTCCCAGGTATCATATTATCTCTGCTATTGGTACCACCACATCCCAGCTGTATTTCCTAAACCATTCACCACCCAGTAACATTTTATTCAGTATCTACTATTCACCATAATCCATTCATTGTCTGCTGGGATAGGAATGGAAAATCCTGAATAAATCTACCAAACTTTAATTCTTAGTCAATGCTGGTGATCCTGCAACCTGGTAGAACTTTCAAAAAGAGTTTCACCAGGTGCAGTAGCACATGCCTGCAATCCTAGTGGCTCAGGAAGCTGAGACAGGAGGATCACGAGTTCAAAGCCACCCTCAGCAAAAGTGAAGCACTAAGCAACTCAATGAGACCCTATCTCTAAATAAAATGTAGAATATGGCTGGGGATGTGGATCGGTGGTTGAGTGCCCTAGAGTTCAATCCCCAGTTACTCCACCCACAACAACAACAAAATAATTTAGTAATATCTGTCAAAATTAAAAGTTCTTATATGTTTACACCCAGAAAGTCTACCTACATAAAATTACTATTTTTAAAAATGTGCAAAATGATATATTTACAGGATTTTTCAGCAGCATAGTTTGAAGTGCAAAAGACTAGAAGCAATCTGAATGTTCAGCAATAAATTTCAGTACACCATTCTACTTGGTGGATAAACAAATAAGAATGCTCTTTTTCTTCCCTGTGCCACATAATGTTCTAAAAGTTCTTTAAATAGTTTAATTTTTCATAGCAACCTCATGAGATTAAATATTATTATAACTGTTTTACAGATCATAAAGTGAGGATTCAGAGGAATTGCACAAACTGCCTGAGGTTGTATAACTGGTTAGTAGTGACAACATGTTCGAAACCAGACTTTGGCTTCAGAGTCCATATTACAGCTACTGTATACTATACAGCCTCTCTAGGCACTTGTGGTGACAATCTTCAAAATTTACTGTCAAATACCAAAAGCAAGTAGAGGATAGTGCAGTAGAAGTGTGTGCATGTGTGATGGTGGGTGGTGCTTGTGTAAAGTGTGTGTGCAAGAGCATGTGTGTGTGCACATGTGTACATGTGCATTTGTGGTATGTGTTTGTGGTAGGTATGTGCCTGTGTGGGGGTGCTTATATAAATGCAAACACTCTCCGAGAGAATACTAAATAACTATAATTGTGGTTGCCTCTGAAGAAAGATAGCTAGATGGATGGAGGATCTTTTCATTATAACTTTTTTAAGGTGTTTGGATTTTGATTCATAAAATGCACTGTTCATTCATAAATAGTATAAAGAATCCCTTCACTCAAATATTGCTAAAACACACCTCAAGACAATATAATGAATATTCCTGGAGAGGTGTGTGAAAAGCCTAAGGGGCACAGAATAAATAGCACTGCTGATAGGAGTAGAGGGAATGCAAGACAGCTTTCCAGGCAATGAAGTAAGAAAATCAGAAATGGTGTGGTGGGCCTAAGGTCTGCAGGGACAGATGGAAAGAGCAGCCCAAGAGGAAGCTGTCACTAAGTAGCTACACCAGGGTCTTCCTTTGAGGTGTCTTTAAATGATGACAGAGCTTGAGGATAAAACAACTAGATATGAACTGTGAAGAGCATCAAGACTCTGAGATATGTACAATTCTAGATGCCAGTTTAAGGTGACAGAGTTACTCATTAAATCAATCTAGCAATCACAGTGTTTCTTTGTTCCTCTGAGGAGGTGGAAGAAAGTAACATTAGTTCCTTTGGGAACTAGTAGACAAATCTGACAAGTAATAATTCACACTTAAAAAGAGAGAGATCAGCTTCCTCACGGTTTCTGCAACACGGCAGGGGAGATCCAGCAGTTCCGGGGTGTCTGGTCCACTACCCGTCCTTGGTGCCATGTTTAAGGTGGTATCAGCATCCTACAGAAGAAGAATTAAGAATTCTTGCAGGGAAGCAACAAAAAGGGAAAAGCAGAAAAGACAGGAAATATAATGGTCACATTGAAAATAAACCACTAACCATTCCAAAGGATATTGACCTTCATCTAGAAACCATGTCAGTTACAGAAGTGGATACTTTAGCATTGCTTACTTTCCAGAATACCAGTGGTTGGTGAATTTCACAGTGGCTGCTACAGTTATATATCTAGTAACTGAAGTCTACTACAGTCTTATGAAGCCTACACAGAAAATGAATATCAGCTTAGTATGGTGCCTGCTGGTTTTGTCTTTTGCAATTAGAAGATGGTGGTGAAAGATCAGTGTGTGTCACCTTTGGATTTTTTTCCTCATCAAAGCAATGGCAGTTTTTATTGTAACAGAGAATTATCTGGAATTTGGACTTGAAACTGGGTTTACAAATTTTTCAGACAGTGCCATACAATTTCTTGAAAAGCAAGGTTTAGAATCTCAGAGTCCTGTTTCAAAACTTACTTTCAAATTTTTCCTGGATATTTTCTGTTCACTCATCGGGGCTTTTTTGACATTTCCTGAATTACGGCTGGCTTAAATGCATCTGGATGCCCTGAATTTGGCAACAGAAAAAATTACACAGTAAGCAGAAAATGCACAAAAGCACATGCAGATAAATATATGTTTTCCATCTTAATGAAGAACATTACTTCATATCAACTTCTTGGCACTTTTATTTATGGTTCTGCTCTGGGTAAAACCAATCACCAAAGACTACATTATGAACCCACCATTGGGTAAAGAAAGTGTCCCTTTAATGACAGAAGCTACATTTGATGCTCTACTACTCTGGTTAATAATCCTGCTGTGTGTTTTGAGATTGGCCATGATGCATAGTCACCTGCAAGCATATTTAAACTTAGCCCAGAAGTGTGTGGATCAGATGAAGAAAGAAGCAGGCCAAATAAGTATAGTTGAGCTACAGAAAATGGTGGCTCGAGTCTTTTATTACCTTTGTGTCATTGCCCTGCAATATATGGCACCTCTGGTAATGCGACTTCATACAGCTCTGCTTTTGAAAATACTAGGTAATCATTCCTGGGGCATTTATCCAGAATCTGTCTCTACCTTACCAGTGGATAATAATCTACACTCCATTTCTGTTTACTCTGAATTACCATCTGCTGATGGGAAGATGAGGTTACTTACATAAATAACAGTGGCACTGAGCAACTTAAAAAACACTTTTACTCCTCTCCTTTTTCGAGGACTTCTATCATTTTTGACATGGTGTTTTGAGATCGGCCATGCTGCTTGCCTCTTTTCTACAAGCCTTTTTGGGCTCTTTTATCATCAGTATCTGACTGTGGCATGAATCTCAGTTAACAAAAAAGGTTATCCAAGTCACACTTTGAATTCAAATATCTGTGTCCTTGAAGGGCTAGCAAAAACCAGAAGAAAGCAAATACAAAGGAAAAAAAAAAACATATCAAAGTATCTTGTTTTAAATGCTTCCTCTGTATTCTCAAGGTGAGTTAATGTTGTAATATTTAAAATCACAAGGTGGAGTGTTAACTATTACACTGTGTCATTGGAATTTTAACTTACTGTTTTAACTAATGTGAGAGGGCTATCTGCAGGGGTAATACTTGTGATTACCTTGGTTTACAGAAACCTCAAGCAGTCTTTCAAACTTCTATTATGACTCTAGTTACTGAATGCTCTTAAAGGTATTAAGGTACTGTTAGTAGTCCTAGTGGCTGCCTATAGAACAATCTTCAAACTGAGCCATGCTTTAGGGGAGAGAACAGAACTAAAGTCATTTCTGTTGGTAATATATTAGTTACTCTTCAAACAACAACAAAAATCCAACAGAAAGGAAGAGATAGCTACTGTATATTACAGTAAGGAAAGCTGCATAGATACTTTAAATTTAATGGAGTTGTATGTGCTTGATATCTGCAAGTACTGCTGCTTAAGAGTAGCAAAAAGTGTTGTTTTAAATTATATTTTACCTAAGTTGAAAGTTTTTTTTTTTTGAGAGAGAGAGAGAGAGAGAGAGAGAGAGAGAGAGAGAGAGAATTTAATTTTTTTTTTTTTTTTTTTTTTTTAGTTTTCGGCGAACACAACATCTTTGTTTGGATGGAACCTGGGCGGCACGCATGCCAGGCAAGCGCGCTACAGCTTGAGCCACATCCCCAGCCCAGTTGAAAGTTCTTTTAAAACTGTTGGCCATATGAACATTTGCAGTCTTGCTGTTAGATTTGGGCCTGCCATATTTTATTTTATTCTGTGATCCTAGATAGTTTCTTTTAATTGTCTAAAAATATTTATCAGTACTGATCAGACTTTTAAGAAATTACGTTGAAATCCTGCTGACTACATGTATGTATTGTATATATAATACATTATATATAATATATTGAGATTATAAAAGATAAAAATATTGGGATCCTTATAATATTTTAAGTTCTGAATGTATGTTAAAAACTCATTTGAATGAGATGTATTTGTATCTAGAATTTTTTTTTCTGTTTGGAATAAGATTAAAATACATTTTGAAAGTTCAAAAAAAGAGATATCAGATATAATATTGCTAGTTTATAGCTTATGATCAAATAAGGAAATGGATTGGAATTGCACACCACACAGATACAGATCTATGGGATGTGCAGCTATGTCTAGTGTTTGCACATTTAAGGAGACTTGGTACAAGTGAGATGACCCTCCCTGTTTGTGTTAATTTGAATAAACAACCTGGTGCAGTGGTACAAGATGCCATCTGGTAAGCAAAGCACCATCCCTCAGCAAACTGAATATATTGGCTCCACAATTTTGAAATCCTGCCTCTAGAAACATATGAATAAGTTTCTATTATTTACAAGCCACCTAGCTTATGGGGTTTTTTTTGTTGTTGTTATAACAGCCTAAATGGATTAAAGTGCACAAAAATGTATCATGTGGGAGAGAGAAAGAATTTCACATGCCATCTCAAATTCTTTGACCTCATTTATAAAAAGAATTATAATTATTTTTGCTTCAAGGAAGAGGGAACATGTCCTTTGATTTTCTTCCAGTCATTTTGTTAAATACAAACTTCATTTATGAAACTAACTAGATTCTGAATTTGTATTTGTAAATATGATAAAATAAAGGAGGCCTGAATGCATATTTTGCATCAAGAAACAGGAGAAAACTGAAGAAGATGCGATTTCATAACAAGAGGATAGAAAGCATGTAGAACCCATACAGTATGCTTTGTTTTTTTTTTTTTTAATCTTCATATATTTAGTGTAGGTAGATTCAAATTCTTTCATGCAAGTTTTTTTCTCATTTTTCAACAATATTATAACCTCATGTTTCCCTATGAGAATCTGCTCTTCAGTCTCTCAGAACATATTTATAAGACACAAGCTAGAGTGGAATAATCTGGGGGATTTAAGGCTGGGAAACCTTGAGGCAAGTCAGTCCCTTTGTGCTGCTCTTTGGCTCACCCGTGGCATCGACAAGATGGCAAGTGTCACCGTCTTCGTACGGCCAGGAAGCTCCGTAGTCACCAGTGGGACCAAAAGTGGCATGATAAACAATACAAGAAGGCCCATTTGGGTACAGCCCTGAAGGCCAACCCTTTTGGAGGTGCTTCCCATGCAAAGGGAATTGTGCTGGAAAAAGTAGGGGTGGAAGCCAAACAACCAGATTCTGCCATCAGGAAGTATGTCGGGGTCCAGCTGATCAAGAATGGCAAGAAAACCACGGCTTTTGTACCCAATGATGGTTGCCTGAACTTTATTAAGGAAAATGATGAAGTTCTAGTTGCTGGATTTGGTCGAAAAGGTCATGCTGTCGGTGACATTCCTGGAGTCGGCTTCAAGGTTGTTAAAGTAGCCAATGTCTCCCTTTTGGCCCTATACAAAGGCAAGAAGGAAAGACCAAGATCATGAATTTTGCTGATGAAAACAGTATTCCAGAAATGTTTTGTATTTTATTTTCTCCCTCTTGCTGCCACTAGTTACATTGTGTGCTTTACCAGTTTTAGGAAATGGAAGAATGATTATTTGAGCATTTGTTAGAATAGGTGTGATTAGTGACCTAGAACAGCTTCCCTTCCTCCATGGAATAAAGGAAATGATTTAAACCTTTAATAAATGCACAGTTTTTTTACTCTAGAGTACTTTTTTTTTTTTTTTTAAAGAGAGAGTGAGAGAGGATAGAGAGAGAGAGAGAGAATTTTTAATATTTATTTTTTAGTTCTCGGCGGACACAACATCTTTGTTGGTATGTGGTGCTGAGGATCGAACCCGGGTCGCACGCATACCAGGCGAGCGCGCTACCGCTTGAGCCACATCCCCAGCCCCTAGAGTACTTTTTAAACTGATTGAATTTCTAGATTTTATTTTAGCGGTTCTCAGGTTCTATTGAGTAAGGATCCATGGGTATCCTTGGAAGCACATGCTTGCCACCATCTTCCTGGGGCTCCAAGATGATAAAGAACCCTCATAAGTTGCTCCCTGTTCGGTTGAATACCTAAAGGTATCAGGATGTATGTTGTAATTCCGTGTCTATGTTATTCTGTTTAAAGTGGGAATGATTTAGTTGATGGAAGTACCTGCCAGGCAAACTGAGGCATAGAGGGAAAGGTTATCAAAGAGCAAGGAAGAATCATAAGCCACATAATTGGTCTTTTGGGTGCCCTTTCCCATGAGTATCAGTAAATGATGTATTTTGACCTTAAGCTTCACTTGTCTGTTGTGTTTTGATAACTGTTGAAGGTGAGTGTTGAGTACATGGAACTTCTACTGTCAAAATTTTTGTTTTTGAAATTTCCATAAAGGGCATGGCTGTTAGCCTTCTGGATTACATTAGTGATCTAAAAGACTCCTGTTGACTGCATTAATAAATGTGGCTAATTTGTTTGAAAAAATAAAAATAAAAGAATCTCTGACTCTGGATCATTTATCAAGAACAGAAATTCGTTTTCTCACCATTTTGGAGGTACAATCCTAAGATCAAGGCCCCAACAAGTCTGGAATCTGGTGAGGGCCTGGGCTGTGCTTCTAAGATGGCTATTGACCTCTGTGTCCTCAGGAAGGGGGAGGGAGTATGGTGTCCCCACTGCCTACTGCAACCCCAGGGCAAAAAGTAACCCACCTCTGACTCCATGGGGCACTTTGATGATGGCATTGACCATAAATGAGGACAGAGCTTTGGGATCTAACACCTCCCAACAGGCCCCACTCCTCAATGTTGTGTCTACCACATGAATTTGGGGGAACGCACACAGATCACAGCCAGCCCCACACACTGGACTCTCCCCTAGCCAGTTCACATCAGCAGTGTGATCAGGTGTGATTGACTGGTGCAAGCAGGGACCTTATTGGGATGCTTGCACTTGATGGATACTCCCACGTTGCCAAAACTTAGAAGGCATAGCAGTGCATAGCAGAAAGCTTCGGAGAACTTTTAGAAATTGCTGTTATAGAAGATGTGCCTGGCCTAAGCTCTGACCACAAGTTCTCCATCAAAAAGTGTTTTAGCGAGGAAAAAAAAAAGGCAAAGTAAAGGAAGTAGCCTAATCACTAAGCAGCATTCCCACAATTCCAGGGGTATATTATAACTTTTCTCAGTGGCAGTCAACACACTTCTGTTTTCCTTCACTTCTTAGAATTTCTTTCTAGATTTTAAGCATGCCAGTTATAGACTCATGCTCGGGTCTGTCATTAAATTGTTACCATTTCACTTTGACTTTTACATTTGACTTGATAATTTTCCTAAGGTCTGGGAAAGAATATTTTATTGTGGTTTTGCTCATATGATAACCAAGTTCTATCCTTTCTTCAAATTCTGGGAAAGAACTCCATTTGAGGCCTGTGACACAAATCCCTTGATGACAGCCTCAGAAGATGCACTTGCATCTTAGAAAGCTTAGCACAGCTCGGTTCTCGAGTAAGTTGAGCTGGAATTTCAGTGTCTGGGTGTACAGAAGTCTACAGGCTCAGAATTTTAGTCAATTTTGCCAGGTATAAGAACTGTGTGTCGGAAAGAAAGGAAAGAGTGCAAAGACCCGCAGGCTTGACCACGCAAAGGAGTCTAAGTTCCCATTCAGTGGCCCACAGCTCTTCCTGTCCCTCCCCATTCAATGGAAGTAGGAGCTAGACCATCTAGCCTGATTCTGAGGTCAGAGCGAGAAAAAAATCAGGATAGGCAGACAGACAACAGCAAGAAAGGGAAAAGAAACTGTAACTTTAAATCTGAGCAGCTCCACACCCTCACCTTTACTCCCCAGGCCTGAATTCATAAAAAGCCTTTAAATTTTAGAGGACTGTGAGTCTAGATGATCAATGCCTGCATGCATGGCTAGCTTGCACAACCTATTTTCTTTAGACTAAATAAAGCCAAGGGAAAAAATATTGTTAGAGACTTGTCGTGGGTATATTCCAAACATCATCTGTTCGCTGGATGCAGTCAACCTAGAGATCCTGAAAGGACCAAGTACTGAGGAGCCTGTCTGTGCTCCTTGGCAAAGAGAATGCAATTCACCAAGCTGTCGCCCCAAACAGCCCCAGTCTCCCGGCTTACAGTGGCCTTTAAAAGAAGAGCCAAAGACCCCCAAAGTGCCTCCCTCTCACATGACTTCTCCCTTTGAGAGAGCATCCTGCACTATTGCTGCTTTCCTGAATAAGTCACCTTGCTTTTCTAAAAAAATCTCTGTGCCTCTTTTCATGCATCCTGGAATTTCTTTCTGGGCAAGTCAAGAACCTGCAGGACTGAGTTGAGTTCTCTTCTTCCTTCTGGGAACCTCCTCAGACCCCTATCCAGTGACCATTCCTTGATGAGAAAACAAAAACAAAGCAACAATCTGAGGATCTGAGGCCACAAAGGGGCCTCCAGCCCAAGGAGGCAGTTGATGGCTGTGCAATGAGACCTGTGCGGAGACTCATTCTACCCAACCTCATCTGCAGAGTGTGAAGTAGGAAACCAGCCGGGTTTCACTGAAGAGTGGTAAGAACCAAATAAGAAGTCCCTGCAACAGAAATAATTAAGCACCATGCATTAAGGGGGATGAGAATAATGCTGGAATCACAAGGGGACTTTGGGGAGCGTCTTCTTATCCCTAATCATCTTATTAATATTTTTTACTTTTTCACATTTCACTCCACTGTCTCACACCCCAGATCCACAACATTGTGACCAACCGTCAGGTCTTAAATAGTCTCCTAAGGAATCTTTGAACTTAGTTGTTCACTAAAGCATTAGTTACAGCAGCAGAAAGCTGGGGTTCGTCCTACCGGACGTCAGGGGGAGTGCTTAGGTCAGGATCCTGTGCTGGTTCCTACTGCCACGTGAGCCAGCCTGAACCCCGGGGGCATGGAACAAATGTGTCATCTTCCCGGGTCCGCAGCCAGAGATGGCCACGGGCGGTGATGCAGACGGTGGGCGAGTGTCTGCGCTCTCTAACAGCCGGACGGTCACGGGCTGGCTAGGGAGGGATTCCGTCTCCGCGGACGTCGGGGGCAGCAGCGAATTCCCGTTTCAAAATGAAGTGAATAGGTCCTGATCAGCGCCGCCAATCGCCTGCCAAGATGGTTTTGGGGCGGCTCCAGACAATCCCGGGAACGGGCCTTTCACTGTCAGAAAAGGCCCGGGAACACCCGGTGGATGCTCAAGCTGGTTTTCCCAAAGTTGTGCGTCCTGAGGTCAGTCGCCGGTGCCGGACCCCAGTGGGCGTGGCAAGACTTCCAGCCTCTCCTACCCCGACGTAACCCCCAAAGGACGGTTGGCCCTGGACCTGCAAAACACCCACAGGTTTCCCAGATGCTCCGCTAGGGGGCGCTGGGACCTCATTGAAAACGACCGTCTTAAAATTTCACGGTGATGGTGCAGGGATTAATTTTCGTCACAAGAAAAACTTGTTAGAAGAGGTTGCTTGCTGGCCCCATGGTGTAATGGTTAGCACTCTGGACTTTGAATCCAGCGATCCGAGTTCAAATCTCGGTGGGACCTCATCCCTTTTGTCATTTTTCCCTGCAAATCCACCGTTATGTTTATCCTTTGAAATCCACTAACACCTGAGACCCATATCTTATCTTTTCAAACCTTCGTGTCATCCAGCCCACCCACCATTTACCCTAATGAGCAAAGTATTCTCAGTCCTCAGAAGTGTGAGCCCACCTGTGCGAGCAAGCCCATAGGCAGAAATCAACACTTCTAGATGGTGAGGGGTTCATCCCTCGGGGTCTCCCTTTGGCTTGATTCCTAGAAAGGAATGTGTGCATAAAGGAGAAGGGCTTGATTTTAAAAGAATGCACACTTACCTGCTCCCTGCCTGGAAAGCAGCATCTCAACTCAAAAATCGAGGGCAATGAACTTGGACCTGCGCTTCCTCCAGGCTTCACTCTGGCCTAAAAGCCCAGCTCAGGGAGGGGCTGGGTTGTGGCTCAGTGGTAGAGTGCTCCCCTAGAGTGAGGCACTGGGTTCGATACTCAGCACCACATTAAAATAAGTAAATAAAAATAAAGGCGTGGGCTGGGGATGTGGCTCAAGCGGTAACGTGCTCACCTGGGATGTGTGGGGTGCTGGGTTCGATCACACCACATAAAAATAAAATAAAGATATTGTGTCCACCGAAAACTAAAAAATAAATATTAAAAAATTCTCTCTCTCTCAAAATATGTAAATAGAGGCGTTGTGTCCACCTACAACTGAAAAAAAAATACATTTAAAAAAAGAGTGGAGTTCACAGGTGGGAGCAGAAAGCATTATGGCTGCAAATCTCATGCCCTTGGTGAAGCCTCTCCCTTGCACTGGGCTTCTCTGTATGGCACTTAGCAGTTTGAAGTGCACAGCCCTGGAGAGTGACTCCAGTCCTTTGCCTTCTGCTTGAGGCTGCTCTCTACACACCAATAATTGTCACCCTAGCCTGCACACATCTCCAACCTATTCGCCACTTTTCCTGTCACACAAAAGCCCAAAGTTAGCTTCGATTTCATCCACTCGATTTTTCCTATTCTTTTGTTTTGCCTGCAAAACTTTCTTTCCTCCTCTCCACCTTCATGAGATCTAGATCTCTAATTCTCTTCCATACTCATTTGGACCTCCCAGACCTTCCCACTGGGGCCTTTGCTGGGATCCCTTTACCTGGGTTCAGGTATCCCATCTGTGGACCTGAAGTCTTTGTCTGGTTTGGGTTACCTGCCAGTTGTAGGAAGCCCAGCTCCTATCCTAGGTCTGGCTCCTGGACGGCACTGTCTACATCTGGAAATTAAATTGAAGATTTTTTATCACTGCAGAGTAGGCAAGGGTCTAGGCTGAAGGCGCCTGTCTCCTTCCTCGACACTGGCACTTACTCTTCCCTGGTCATCAGCGCCTTCCTCGATGCTCTACTCCAGCTGACCTGCAGGAGAGTCTGACAGCACTGCAGGCTATGGCCCCAGAGAGAGCAAATGGACTCACTTTTGACCCCTGCTGCAGAGGCACGGCTCCATGTGGGGCACACTAACTAACTTTTCATGAACTCCATGGAGACAGGGTCATGGGAACTATTTTCCCCTTTGGCATTGGAAAATGGGAGAAAATCAACGTATTCCCTTTGGGTGGATATGCTCAGGGACCAGAAGCCCATGAGCTCTTCCTGTGCAGGTCAAAACCCATCCCCATCATAAGGTTTTCCCACCAGGTTTGGGCATTTGGAGTCTTCCTGTGGAGAATTTTGACTTTCTCCTGCAGGGTTACTACCCTCTCTATGCAAAGAATTGTTCTTCATCATTCTAGGTCTTTTCTAGGCCTGAGGAAAGACCTAATATGAAGTCCTTGTCCTGTGACAGCCACTGCAAGGGACACTCACAAGAAACCTGTTATTTGTAGGATGTGTTAGTCAGCTTCTCACAGCGATGACAAATACCTGAGAAAAACAAGGCTCTGGGCTTGAAGTGCAGCAGAACCTCAAGTCAGAAGGGCGTCAGAGGAAATGTGCTTAACTCCTAACATCCAGAAAGCAAGGACAAAGAGGAAAGAGCCAGGAACTGAGAATACCCTTCCAAAGCATGCCCCCAGTGATGCGTCACGGTTTCCATCATCTCCCAGCGCCGTCAAGTTATGATTCCATCAGAAAATAATCCACTGGTGAGATCAGAGCCCTCATCTCATGGCCCAGGCACTTCCCAAAAGCCCCACCTCTGGACTTCGCTGCGCTGGGACCAAGCCTTCAACACAGGAGCCTTTGGCGACGTTCCAGATCCAAGCACAACACTGGAGTTACCCGGAGGTGGTTTGAGATTTGTTGGGGTGGGGGTCTGGAGAGCTGGTGCCTGAACATCCGGAGGATGGAGGGCATCCTCGGCCTCTAGAGTCCTCTGCCGTGACCTTGGTGAAATCTTTCCATATTTGTCCTCAAAAGCACCGATACCACCCAAGGAAAGGAGGGTTTCCATGGAATCAGTGAGATCTGATAGGGAAGCGGAGTGGAGGGTCCCGGGTCTCCCACAGGCTCCCACCTGCCAAAGAGAGCCCAGGGTGCCAGCTGCCGGAGCACTGCGAGCCTTACACGAGGCCAGCTGCCCTCGCACTGCAGGCCTTACAGGAGCCAGCTGCCCAGGCACTGAGAGCCTTACAGGAGCCAGCTGCCCAGGCACTGAGAGCCTTACACGAGGCCAGCTGCCCAGGCACTGAGAGCCTTACACGAGGCCAGCTGCCCAGGCACTGCGAGCCTTACACGAGGCCAGCTGCCCAGGCACTGGGAGCCTTACACGAGGCCAGCTGCCCAGGCACTGAGAGCCTTACACGAGGCCAGCTGCCCAGGCACTGGGAGCCTTACACGAGGCCAGCTGCCCAGGCACTGAGAGCCTTACACGAGGCCAGCTGCCCAGGCACTGCGAACCTTACACGAGGCCAGCTGCCCAGGCACTGAGAGCCTTACACGAGGCAAGCTGCCCGCGCACTGCGAACCTTACACGAGGCCAGCTGCCCAAGCACTGAGAGCCTTACAGGAGGCCAGCTTCCTGTGCACTGGGAGCCTTACGCGAGGCCAGCTGCCCAGGCACTGAGAGCCTTACACGAGGCCAGCTGCCCAGGCACTGGGAGCCTTACACGAGGCCAGCTGCCCAGGCACTGAGAGCCTTAGACGAGGCCAGCTGCCCAGGCACTGGGAGCCTTACACGAGGCCAGCTGCCCGCGCACCGAGAGCCTTAGATGAGGCCGCAGCACGAGGTGCGCGTCTCAGAACCTAGCAGATGTTCGGTGCAACTACCTCACTTTGTTCCGGGGAAGAAATAGACGCCAGCACACCAAGCTCCGTAACCCCTCGGGGCTGGGCGGGCGGGGTGAGGCAGGAGGAGGCGGTCCTGCCCCAAGTCAGACGCAAGAGGGATTCGGTGGGGGCTTGGGGAGCGCCGTCAGCGCCCTGGACAGCCCGGAAGAAGAGGTAGGAGCTTGAGGCGGGAGCCCCACCCGAGCAGCACACAGAGAGGTCTTGATAAAGAGGATAGCATGAGCAGGCCCCATGGTGTAATGGTCAGCACTCTGGACTCTGAATCCAGCGATCCGAGTTCAAGTCTCGGTGGGACCTTCCTTATTTTCTTCATTTGTTCCTCCCAAACTGCTGATGGTTTTGTGGTTTGTGATTCCATTCCAATTCAGTCACATCTGAAGACACTAGAGCTAAAAGGGGACAGGGTGAAGGATACCCAGCCCTTCCGATAAGGATGAACTTCCAACACAAGTTTGTTTTTTATATACAGAGTACTTTTAAAAAATTATGTATTCGCTTTTTGGTGATTGCATACTGCCCTTAAATTTAAAACCAATGAAAAAACTCAAAATACAGGGAAATATTGGTAACGACTAAAAATAATGTCTTCCTTTTTACATATTTTTCTGTTTCCGAGTGCTATGAAAGGTAGCCAATCATAGATTTTAAGCATAAACACGTTACATGTTGAGATAAAATTCTATGGCAGATCGGGAATGGAAAGAGAGAAGAAGGATTCATGAATATTTTTAAACTGATAAATAAAACTATAGAAGTATATTTTCAAATAATTCCAGTTCATGACAGATTATTAGATTTTAGGTTACAATAGACAATATTCATTAAAAGCTAATTCTTCTAATATTCAAATTTCACCACATGCTGGCAATTCTATTCTCAAAATTATTTAAGACCAGTGGGAAACAATGCATGGAAGCATAAAAAATATGGTGGCAATTGGTGAAAACTCTCCAGGGTTGATGGAGCTTAAGGACACTGCTTTTGATTGACATGATGAGAGAACAGCTCATCCTCATTGTTGCATGATCAGACTCCTCCAGACTCCTCCATTTCTATTTTTCAAGTGGATTTTTGTTCTGTGATATTGTATGCATTTTAGTTAAGATAGTTTGTATTTTTATTTTGTAAGAATTCATTTAAGCATTTTTATTAAGTATTCAATGATTAAATATTTTTTAACAGTTATCAAATCAATGTGTTTTCTTCTGAGTTCTCAATTTCAGCCATATTGGCTATTTATATATTGTATTTAATCACTACTCGATTTTATATCTTGTATTTAAATCACTACTCGATCTGGAACTTGATTTGTCATAAAAAATAGTTGAGTGATAAATGTCCCTTTTTTGTTTTCTTCCATAAGCAAAGTTAGATGTGCTGTCACAATGTATTTTAAAATTACCTTTGCCTACGGATAAGAAATATTAACTTTCTATGCATCCTTGAATCCACTCTTAATTTACATATTTCCCTGTATGAATACATATGCTAATGAAAATCTTTTAATTACCTTAACTTTTAATACATTTAATACATTTTACTTCCCCAGAGGATTACAAAGCTACACATCAGTTTGGGTTGCTTCCTTGGGAGGGCAGAGTTAGGTCTGGGTGATTTCCTGCGCACTGCGGTGTGTGTGGAGCCATCCTCCAGTAGTCAGAGCCGGGGACCAGCGGGCAAGCAGCCTGGTGCCTACTGCGCCCCAGCGGCCCAGCGCAGGCCAGGCTACCAGGCTCTAGGCAGAGCGGCCGCCGCGTGCTGGCTGGAAGGTATCTGTGGAAAGAGAATGTGGAAGACAGGCGGGTCTCCTCTCCCGCTGGTTCTGCATTCCCCGCTTGAGACCCTCCTCCACAGATTGGGAACCAGAGGCGGTTGGGTAAGGACCATTTGGATTCTGCAAGGAGACGACAGGAGACTGCTGGGAGCAAGGCTGGCCCAGTCATCAGAAGGTGGAACTGGGTCTGGCATCAAGCAGAGGCAGAGACGCCCTTAGCATCTAGAAGCTGCGCCATGGAAGGAAGAGACCTGTCCCAGTTGTGTCCCTTGGCCTATTTTACGGCCTAGGAAACTTTGGAACGGGTGTTTTCATGGGCTGAATCATGTCCACTGAAATTCACAGGCCAAAGCCCCAAACCTTAAAGTGACCACATTTGGAAACAGGGTCTTTCAGGTGATTATGGTTAGTGAGGTTGTGAGTGATGCTGTCATCCAATAGGACTGGTGTCCTCAGAAAAAGGGCTAGGTGTCCCTAAGAGAGGGGCCTCACCTTCAGGAAAAAAAGACGGAGACTTGGTCGGTGGGCCCTGAGAGGACCAGCCTTGTGAGGACAGGACCCTCCACAAAGGTGGCCAAACCTTGACCGTCATGCAGGTTGGGTATTTTGGAATGGCAGCCTGAGCAAACTAGCACGGGTGTCACCTGGAACTGGGAGTCTGTGGATCAAATGTTAGGGTGCCACAGTCTGGCTGCAGCAAAATAACTGGGGGGTGACGAATAACTTGTGTACGTTGATACAGCAGGAGTAGGAGCCCTTTATTGTAGGACAACAGAGGTATTTATACATTCCACACAGCTTATCTTAATTAGCATAAACTAGATACATCAGTCAACCAATAAGGAATCTCCACACTTTATGGCTCGCTTTTGTTACTTCTCAAACCACTCCCTCTGGCATTTTGCCAGGCACCAATCCAACTTGTTTACGAACTCTAACATTCCCCTGGCAAAATGCCAGGTGTTATTTTGACTTGTTTACAGACCTTAACATTAGGGGCCCACCCCTCACCCCCCTGGTATTCATAGAGTACTGGTGCCTTTCTGCTAGGTGGTCTTGAGAGTGGGCCAGGAGTATTCTCATGGTGCCTTAAAAGTATCCACCTCTAGATCAGCAATGTTCTGCTTTTCTCTCTCTCTCTCTCTCTCTCTCTCTCTCTCTCTCTCTCTCTCTCTCTCTCTCTCTCTCGTTTGACCTATAGGCAACCCTGGCACTGGATTCTCCTCTTTTATTCTCTTATTCACCTTTGGCAAAATTTTTCAAAGAAAACGACACCTCTCATCCTTTCAGAATATTGATGTAATTAATTATCCTGAAGTGTCAAACCTCCTGCAGTAAATTGAGATACAGAGGAAATGGTGTTTGAAAGGGCCCTGAAGGTCAAGATACTGGGCTGTTTATTTTGCATTGATTCACAGAGAAGGAGGCCAAAATGCTCTTTTTTCCTTCTAAAATATTTGTTGTATGGGCTGGGGTTGTGGCTCAGTGGTAGAGTCCTTGCCTAGCATGTGAAAGGCACTGGGTTTGACTCTCAGCACCACATGTAAATAAATGAATAAAATAAAGGTCCATCAACAACTAAAAATACATGTCAAAATAACTTTTAAAAAGAGAGTTAGCCCATTATTTCTTTTAAAAAAAATAAAAAACAAAATATGTTGTATTATGCAGTATAGAAATGACATTATAGTGTTTTGTGTTCCTTGGAATTTTATTTGTAGTGAGGGAAGGAACGATTTTATTTTTGCCAACATTGTTTGGATTCCATAAATCCAGCTGCTGGGAGCAAGCATCTGCTCCCTACTCTCTCCCTGGCTTGCAGATGGCCATTTTCCCTGTATTTGCCAGGTATTGTCTCTGGAAGGACACCATCATTGGATTAGGGGTCGTTCTAACAACCTCATTTTAGCTTCATGTCCTCTGTAAAGAGGTTGCCAGTGGCTCCATTCTGCTCCCCTGGGGCTAGAGCTTCAGCCTTGGTAATTGAGCCCCCAGACTCCTGCATGGGGCAGAGCCTGTGATCCTGCCCATCAAGACCCTTGCTCTACTGATTTTTAGGTCTTCTCGAGAACTGATGCTTATTGTTGTGTGATGCTTTGTTCCTGATCACCTTTCTTGCTTTAAAGTCTACTTTGGCTCTCACTGTGCTCTGACCAGGACTACTGTTGGCACTGTGTACGCTTTTCCGTGTACAGTTGGGTTTTATTTTTTATTTTTTTTAAGCTGTTAGGGCAGCCTCTGACTTGGAGGGGCGGGGGTAGGGGTCTGGGTAGAACCCAGGACCTTACATGCTAGGCAAGTGCTCTACCACTGAGCTACATCCCCAGCCCAGCCTATGACATTGATTTGGTATCTTTAGGACAATGATGTTTAAAGCAAGGATTGAGAGTTAGATTAACAGCTATCATCATTATTTCTCTGTCCATTACCTTGGTTCTTGTTTTCTTTTTAACCTCACTTTTTTCTGCTTCTCTGATTTTAAGTGAATATTGTATGTGATCCTATTTTTTCTCCTATCTTAGCATATCAATTATACTTCCTTTTTTTTTTTTGTGTGTGTGTGTGTGTGTGTGTACAGCCATCCTGGAGTTTACAATATAGATTTACAACTAATATGCTATCATTTAAATGTATCCCTCAAAAGTTCATGTGTTAGAAACTAATTTATGTTTGTAACTAATTTCAGGGAAACCAATTCCTGTTCAGTGGTGTTTGGAGGTGGCTTTGATGAGGTCACGCAGTTGGGACCCTTGATGGCACTTGACAGTGTGACGGGGGGCAGGAGCTATTGTGCTGGCTAGTTCGCCCTGGCTGCCCTCTGCTGTGAGGCAGGAAGGTCTCACCAGACCCAGGGCCACGCTCAGGAACTTGTCAGGCCCAGGACGGTGAGTCACATGCACTTCTTTCTGTGGTGAAGTTCTCGGTCTGGGTCACCTGGTTGTAGCAACAGAAGCTGGACTAAGACATGACCCCAAGCTCTGAGGTAACACCGAGCCACTCAGTCTTCCTTCCTCTGCTGCCGTTCATTTCTCTAGGCATCCACTATAGTCACAGAGTGTCTCGTTGCCATTATTATTCTTAACAAACTGTTATCTGCTAGATTGAGAATAAGATAAAGATCTTTTTACTTTTATTTATTTCTTCTCTAATGCTCTTCTTTAGTCTGTGTAGATCTAGGTTTTTGACCAATCTCATTTTCTTTCTCTTTGAAGAACTTATTTTAATATTTCTACCCGTGACAAACCCCTGGTCACTCAGGAGTCAGGGCAGAACACTCCCCTCCACTTCCTGCCTGTGATGTGACCCATTGCCTGAGTCAGGTGACAGAGCACGCTCACACACACAAGGCAATGAAGCTGCTGTATCACTCCCTGACAGGCCAGGAGGGACCACAGGGGCCTGCCACTCATCTGCAAGGCTCAAGAAGCCTCCAGGACCCCTCACCGACCCACACCACATGGAGGGATCCTGACGGCAGCCTGCCGAGGGTCACACACCTCACAGGCAACAGGCACCACACCTACCCCAAGGGGCCACCTTCCTAGCCACTCAGACAACATCTAGAACTGCCTTTGAGGCAGGATGCATCCAGGTCATCAGTGGCCAGTGTCATCCTGATCAGAAGAGCTGGGCAAGTCAGAGCCCCCACTGTGACTCTGTGAACTATGGTGGTGATATTCTGTAACCAGTTAAGACAGGGCACCCTAGATACCTCCCATGTGGCCTCACGTGGGAAACCAAGCCCTGGGTCCTGTTGGTATACACGGAGGCATAAAACTGCCAGTGTCCCAGATCACTGGCAGGAAAAGGGGGTCACCCAGGTTAATGGCAGGAAAAGATCCAGAATGGAAAACGTAGCCATTGGTTGGATTTTTCACAGTGGACACCTTGGGAAGCCTAAGGGAGGTATTGTGTGCTGCAGCCCGGCTGCGGCAAAATAACCAGGGGGTGACGAGCAACTTGTGTACATTGATACAGCAGGAGTGGGAGCCCTTTATTGTAAGACAGGAGCGGTATTTATACATTCCACACAGCTTCTCCTAATTAACATAAACTAGATACAGCAGTCAACCAATAAGGAATCTCCACACTCAATGGCTCGCTGGCGTTACTTCACAAACCACTCACTCTGCAAAATGCCAGGCTCCATCCTGACTTGTTTACAGACCCTAACATTTGCCAGGCGCCATCCTGACTTGACAGTTGTGCTTCAAGGTCTTTGAAGCCATGCCCCTGCGGGAAGAGACTGACACATTGGTGCCCCACCCTGCCTCTCCTGGGTCTCAGGTATTCCCTTCCTATCAGGTAAGAGTGGGCTCAGTCGCTGTCGAGACCTGGTCTGCTTGTCCCTGCTCCCTCCACTTCTCCCAGCTACCACTCTGAGGTCCCCTAACCCACGCCCTCTCCCGGCATAAGCAGAGGGTCTTACAGGTGAAATCAGTGCTACCCTCTCAGATAGGCCAAGGGGAACCTCCAGAGCCACAGGTCACCCACTCAGGTCGATGACTGAGCCCAGGGAACCAGCAGGCCCTGGCCACTGGGCCACAGTGCCCCGGGGTGTTAGAATCTGTAAACAAGTCAAAATAACACCTGGCATTTTGCCAGGGGAATGTTAGAGTTCGTAAACAAGTCTGGATGGTGCCTGGCAAAATGCCAGAGGGAGTGGTTTGAGAAGTAACAAAAGCGAGCCATTAAGTTTGGAGATTCCTTATTGGTTGACTGATGTATCTAGTTTATGCTAATTAAGATAAGCTGTGCAAAATGTATAAATACCTCTGTTGTCCTACAATAAAGGGCTCCTACTCCTGCTGTATCAACAGGCACAAGTTATTCGTCACCTCCCCCCCCAGTTATTCTGCTGCAGCTGGACTGCAGCACCGGGGGTCAGGACTTTAATATCAGAGTCTTCCAATACATGTGTCCCCCATGCAGCCTGCTCTCCCATCATCCTGGGGACAATAGAGAAGGTTCCATAGGGAAAAAAGCCTGGAGAGAGGCACTGGGGAGTAGTATCAGGTGCTCTAGGTCCCACTCCTGCATGGGATCCCTGTCTACCTCCGGTTCAGCATTTCCTACCCTTTTTGCACCCTGCAGTCCTCCACCTGAACCCGCAGCCTCAGGGCTCCGCTAGCCTGGGCACGCTGCTCTGTGGAGCTCCCCACAGCTGCGTTCTCTTTGTGTGGCACTGAGGTGTTCAGAGTCTGGAGGTCCCACGCAGCTGAAGAGTCCATCCTGGCCAAGCTCCTTCCAGTGCCCCTTCTGCAATGCCATCTTCAGCTGCTCATGTAGCGTCTCCCTGAGCTTGTGTCTGGGGTGGCAGGGCACGCAGATCCATCTGAGAGAGCCCTTCACTGTGCGGCTTCAGTGATGAAGCTGGGCTTCGACCTATTTGGATGACATCAGGGTATGGGAAAAGGTGAACAACCTGTTTTCCAGTGTGGTCACCATGTTTGCCCAGGGAGGACACTGAGCTTGGAAAGCCAGGATGTCTGCATCATGTGTCCACAGCGGCAAGGACATGCCGAGCCCCCTGGGAACTGGCAAAGGTGTCACGTGGCCCAGCTGCAAGCTTGTGGGGGCAGCTTCCAGGGGAATGTGTCCCAGTTCTTCTTTTGTGCTAACCTGAAGCTGACAAAGCTCACAGTTCTTGATGGCAGTTTCCACACATGGGAGACTGGTTCCTGGTTCCAGAGCCCACTGGATCTTGGTGGCTTGTTAATACACCCACATCGCCTCAGCAGCAATACAGGCAAAGCCTGACCCTTCCTGATGTCAGCATGGCCAGCTCCTTAGTGCGAGTGTGATTACCAGCTGCCTCCTTCCATGGGCGTCCTCTGACATGCAGGCCCTTGTATGGTGGCCTCCAGGAGCAGCAGACAGATGGCAGCAGGGTGCCAGTTTCCTCCAGACTGGCACCCCAGGCAGAGTTGCCCTTGATTGCCCAGCTGCCAAGCTCCTGGCCACTCAGCCAGGCAGCGATACTGCCCAAGAGTCAGTAAAGAGGCAGCCTGGCTCCACTGGGGGCGTGGGCCACTGCCGGCCAACCCCACCCCCCATGGGGCGCTGCAGCTCCTCCACCACGAGAATGCCATGATGCCCCTGCTCCCAGGTTGGTGACTCTGCTGCCTACTCACCCCTCCGGGCTCTAGCTGTGCTGAGCTGTAAACAGGGTCCCCTCTTGGCTACGGGGTTGGCAGTTGCTCTGGTGGTGGGCACGGCCATACCTTTTCCTGCAGCTGATGTACAGCCTTTTCTCACGGGTCAGTTTGTGACACAGCACTTCCATCTGATGGGGCTACTCTGCTGGGCTGACCTGACTCGAGCATCTAGACTTCTCCTAGCCCAGGACAAGATGGGGATTTCCGGTCAGAGCACAACCTCAGCATGCACGGTCGACCTTGCAGTTTCCTCCACGGCCCAATCATAGACCAAAAGCTGCTTTTCCAAAGAGGTGCAGTGAGAGGCTCTTCTGGGGAGCCCATGGATTCGGCAGCCTAGGATCGCTGGAGCCCTGGGGCCTTCTCTTTTTGCCAAAGCCTGTAG
This sequence comes from Urocitellus parryii, assembly GCF_045843805.1. Taxonomy (NCBI): domain Eukaryota; kingdom Metazoa; phylum Chordata; class Mammalia; order Rodentia; family Sciuridae; genus Urocitellus; species Urocitellus parryii. The sequence continues at coordinate 154,160,113 of NC_135538.1, read as the reverse complement.
TCAGCATCATCTCCCAGCACTGAGGCTTGGAATCCAAATGGGAGGCAGGTCTGACAGCCCTGGGCAGGACCTGGGTAAGCACTGTGCAGCCTGGAGGGCTCATCCTCCCTGGGTCCCAGGGGGAGCTCAGCTGGTTATCTGGTGGAGAGGGGTCAATGGAACATCCAGGGAGGGTATGTGTTGTCCCCCAAAAGTCCATCAGATGTTGGACCTCCTCTTTCACAGTTGGCCAGTTTGATGTCAACAGTTTTGACAGACAGGACCTAGAATTTGTCACTGATCTCCAGCCCAAGTACACACTAAAAAGGTCACTTGTTAATCTGGTCCCTGGATTTTGTCTGGGTTCACTTCTCAGCTTGCTTATAGCATCTCTGCCATGGTCAAGTCCAAGTCCTTTTGTGTGGTTTGTAGTAGACAGTGCTCCTTCAGACACAGTGGCCACATCACATCCCAGCCTCTGGTGGCACATGGAAGAGGGGTTCAATACCCCTGTGTGTGGCATCACTGTAAGGTATGCTGTAGGGCATGACTTGCTGCCCGCTTCCCGGTCTTGGGGCCACACATGTGGCTGGGATGGCACCTGGTGATCAGCCAGGAGGCAGTGCTGTGGGTGGTGACGGAAAAGGCGGACCACCTCCAGGATAGGTCCAGGACTCTTCCGCCCTTGTGGACAGCTCTTGCCTTCCTTTTCGGACTAAGGGATGGGTGTACACATGAACTCGCTCCACCCCTCTGACCTTTATCCTGATTGGCTCCTGTGCAGCATATAAGCTATGTGTATTTCCTCAATAAATGAGATCCTGCTTCGACTTGTCTCCCTGGCGTGTCTGATTGTCCTTTGGCAAGGGAGGATGCAGGTCGCCAGTTGACCTTTATCTTTGACCTTTACCTTTCTTGGCTTGTCCTGGTTGGGGCGTGCTTTCCCCGATTCTCTCACTGGTCAGGAGGGGGGATGGGGGCTAAAAACCCCGACAGTATGCTGTGTACCTTGGCACATGAATGCAAATTGACCTTGATCTTCATTCCTCAAAGGGATGGAGACGAATGCATCTGGTTGAGATTAATAACTACATCCATGTACCAGGGGCCTTCCTGGTGCTTCTGATGACCAAGATGATACCTGGGACCACCAGTGCATTTCTCTCTCCTGTTAAATACTTGGCCCCACAGGCTTTCTTAGATGGCCAAAATGGACTCTTAAAAATGGAGACAGTTCCTCACAACACTCTTGCTCTAACCAGATCTTGGGCAAGGATTGTGGTGTCCTTCTCTCCCTTAGGAATACTATATTTGGAGCCAGATTTACAGATAGGTAGTTAGTGTAGTTAGCTAAATCAAGTCTAACATCCAGCAAGATAAATGAAATGGAGGCCGTTATAGAGAATGGAGGCCGGGAAAGCAGAGCAGCACTGGGGGAAACTGAAATGTTACTGTCCCCAAGGCCCAGAACCCATCCTAAGGAACTGTGAAGGAAACAGCTCCCAACAAACAGGGAGGTGCTAAACCGCCCCAGGCCCTCCCTGCCCAGATTACTCCTCCAGCCCCCCATCTCCCACCTGTTGGGCCTTCCCACCTGCGCTCTCTCTCTGCAGGATAGAGGGAGACAAGGGTCAGGAGGGTGGGAGAGCTGAAAGAAGACCTTAGCTATAGAAAAGGGAAGACCTCCCCTTCCACGGATTCCGCCTCCTGGGTCCCCTTCTTCCTCTGGGGAGGAGTCCTTTCTGGGGTCCTTAATAAAGCCTCCACTTTCCACCTACACCTGCCTCATCGCCTGCTTCTCTGGTGCTGTACTTCAGCCTTCGGGGAAGCAAGGACCCATCACGGTCAACAGCGGTAACACATTATCTGGGTGGCACTACATTAGGAGGTTAAGGAGCCAGGTGGCTCTCAGCTAGAGACTCATCCCACTATTGTTCTAGTTGGGGCGGAGCCCAGTAAGCACTTCAGCACTGTGCACTGTATTACGAGGTCAGTCCCTGTGGTACACCCAGGGGAAGGAAACTCCACCACCCACACGTCCAGTGAGCCAAATGGCCCCACACATAAGCAAGCCAGCATCTCTCTACTGTCAAGAGCCTTCATGGGCTGTGTGTGTGAGTGCACGAATGGACTGGACGGACGTCGACGAGCACAGGAGGGGACTGGACGGACATCGCTGCTCCGAGTGGGCTGCGCCCATCCGTGTCCTTTTCACTCACTCTGCCGATGATCCCCACACAGCACCTGAGATGGGTGTGGCTTCCCAAGATGTCCATCTGCTGACTGTCAGGACATCACCAAGCAACCCCCTAACCCAATCCCTTGCCTTACTTAGGTGGAATTTTCTTGAATGTTTGAATGTCTTCCCCCCCAATAAATGGGGGGGGGGTTTAGGCATACTCTCTCTTTTGCCTGCCTCTTTTGCCTCCTTTGTGGGAGCTGAGGTTTAGGAGATGCCACTGAACCCCCCCAAAAGTATCTTCTGTCTCTGTGTGGTTATGTAGCCATCCCAATCCACCTGGTGTGACCCTGAGTGATTCAGTTACTTGTTACAGCACCCTACCTCGTATCCCCTTAATTGCCCCAAACCTTCAAAGATCACCCTACCTCCTGCCCTTCTGCTGGACCAGGAACCTGCAGAAGTGATCTGAGCCTCAGCGTCTAGCGGTACAATGTAAGTTAAAGTCCCATTGCCCACGTCCACTCCAGCCAGCACCTAGGCCTCTGCTCTTCAGGAGCTAATGGAGACTTCCACCCCACCCTCATGCCTGTGTCAAGAGGCCTCGGCACAGAATTCTTAATGCTTTCCCCCAGGAAGATGGCTGCCAGAGAGACTGAGGGCTGCCACTACCTCTGCTTGTCCCGGAGTCCTCCTCCTCTGCCCTTAGCCCCTGCGGATTCCTGGTCGTCAAGGGCTCCCTTCCACCAGCACCAGTGGTATTCATCAGACACTGGAAACCATCAGCCACTCACTCAGGGGCCCCCAGCTTCATCAGCCAGATCCACACGGTGTGCCAAGTGGGGGCCCCAGGAGGCAGTCCCAGTACCAGCCTAATTCAGCTTTTCATAGCATCCTCATTCTGCTGTCAGACTTCAGGAAAGCTTTTCATTGTTTCTCCAAGTGCAATTCCAGGAGGAAAGGGCAAAAGCCATTGGTCACAACACGAATGAGCACCCTGCTCTGTGAAGTTGTCAATCTTGTGTCTAGACAACTGAGTGTCCGTCAGTTCCCCGGGATGCTACCGCACCTGCACAAGGCTGCGGCAGCCTCATCATCAGTGGGTCAAGAGCACATAGGAAGCGCAGACAAGTCACCTGGGTCAGGTCGGAGGTTGGAGCCATCAGTTGTTTGACTCTGCAGTCTGCGGCTGCAGCCCTGGGTGCCGAGCCCAACTGCCCAGCAGTGCCATGGCTTTCAGGATAGCAACTCCTCCCCCACTACCCAGGAAGTCAGAGACAGCAAGTCCCCTCCTGGCTTTAGCCCATGGCAATCCCAGAGGTCACTAATTCCGCTTCCATGTTGATTTCTTCTCAAGGGCCTCTCGGACCAGCGAGTACCTCTTGCCCACACCCACTCTGCTGCCTCAGGTCTGTCTGAGCACTAATCTCTTCAGTTTTCAGGGTCCTCCGGGAATGAGCGATTACATAAGCACCTAACAACCACGGATCTTCTGTGGCACACTCCTTTCTCCCTGCCTCAGTCTAGGCAGCCAATCCATTCACATCTGCCAGGAGGTGTCCCAGTTGTCAGGCCTCTGCCCCACAAAATATCCAGCTGCATGTCCAGACCTTGAACCCCAGGTTGACATGGCACCTGGACCAGAGGAAGAGATATCCTCCCTCCCTCTTCACCTGTGAGCTGTGGCTTGGTGGACATGACCCAGCTTACTGCACCAACTTTGTGTTCAGTAATCACCAGTCTCAACGAAGGACCCCGACATCGAGGGAAATAGCCCAAAATCACACGTGGGCCTTCGCCCAGGAGTCAGGTCAGAACTCTCCTCCTGTGCATCCTGGCTGCAGTGTGACCTATGGCCTGAGTCAGGTGAGACACACACACACACACAAGGTACGAGAGGCCAGTTTATCTGCATGCGTGGTTCCTTCCTCCAAACTTACTTGGAACAGATAGAGTATTCAAAACCATCTCAAGTTGTTTCTTAATATACACACAGGCAACAAAGGACCACAAGAGACTCTACTTCATCTAGCTCAAGAAAGCAGCCAGGACCCCCAGCCCCCACCTGTGCTACCGTGGAAGGACCCCAAGGCAGCCTGCTTTGGGTCACACACCTCAGGGGCAACAAGAGCCACTGGCAAGAGCTTGGAAGGACCACAGCTGGGGCCATGAGTTGGGCCCTCCCTGCCTCAGGACATTGCCTTCCCAGGGACTAGGAGAACTGCATGTGAGAAGATGGAAAGAAACTCTATCAGCCAAGGCTATCCAGGGCCCATCCCACAGAATCCAAGTAGAAGATGAAAATTCCTGTTACACAGAAGGGAATTATAAAAAATGTTTGCAAATACAAAGAAACATTTTTAAATGTATGTGAATTCAAGATGCACACATGTATGGCTTATTGTTAAATGCATTGTTGGGGGACATATAGTACAAACAGAGCTCTTCATTTAGTCAGCAAATATTTGAGGATCTATTATGGGCCTTGTGCTCTAAACATAACCATAAAAATGTGTGGCTCCCTCCTCCTTCAAACTTACTTGGAAGCCAGGCACAGTGGCACAGACCTAGAATCCCGGGGGCTCAGAAGGCAGAGGCAGGAGGATTTTGAGTTCAAAGTCAATCTCATCAAATTAGCAAATAAAATATAAAATGGCTGAGAATGTGGCTCAATGGTTAAGCACCCCTGGGTTCAATCCCTGGTACCAAAACAAAACAAAACTTACTTGGAACAAATAGAAGAGTATCTAAAACTGGGCTGGGGTTGTGGCTCAGCGGTAGAGTACTCACCTAGTATATGCCAGGCCCTAGGTTCGATCCTCAGCATCACATAAAAGTAAAAAAATAAAATAAAGATACTGTGCCCAACTAGAGTATTTAAAACTATCTCAAAGTGTTTTTCATATATATTAAATAAATCACTTAAAACCAAAGTATGGGAGTATTAAACATTCATTAGTTAGTATGCCCCCCACCTCCATCCCCACACACACTAACCAGGCAGATATGTCTTTTTGACCTATTTCTTTGTGAATATGGATTGTCTGCTCATAATGTTATGCTCATGTGATTGACCTTGGTATACCTGAGTACTGATGCTTGCAAATATACCACTATTATGGCTTATCTTAACAGGCAGTTTACTAATGTTTTCATATTTCTCAAATAAATTACTGTTTAAAAATAAAAATGTCTTTTAAAGAAATTTTAAATTGTTTTTCCCAAAATTATATTTTCAGGATTTTAAATTTTAGAGATTTGACCTTTACGAATTTTAACACTCTTATAGTATTCAAGAATGTCTTTCGGGTCCAATTACAAATCCACTCACAATTTTGAAATGGACTTATTTTCCAAGGGAGTGTTGAGATTGTCACTTGTTAAATGAAGTCCCTTTAATTATCTGCCCAAGTGAAAAGGGACAAGCTGGGAGCTCAGTTGCCCACCTGTAATCCCAGCAACTCAGGAGTATTCCAAAGTGGAGGCCAGCCTCAGTAACTTAGGGAAAACCTGTCACAAAATAGAAAAAAAAAATTAAAAAGGGTAAATCACCCCTGGGTTCAATCCCCAGTACCAAAACAGAAAAAAAAAAAAAAAAAAAAAAAAAAAAAAAAAAAAAAAAAAAAAAGCAACAGACCTTTCTCTTGTCCTGACAGGCTCGTCTGAGCTCTCACAGTCTGCTCTTGGATCTCACCTTTACCACTTGTTCTAGTTTTAGCAAGAATCCTGCTCAGTCCTTTGGTGAGATTCTCTCTCTTAGTCCGATCAGCCTGAATATTTGATCAAATTCTTTATGTTTCACTCTCAATTTCCTATCACCCTGGCCCATCTTCTGCAAAAATCCCAATAGGTCACTTTGGCAAAGAAGTATTTCACCTCTTAGCAAAGTTCTACCTGCTTACTCCCACCCGACCCTTAGTCATTCATCTTGCTTGTTGGTGCTGCTGAGGGAGTTGAAGTTCTCTCTCCTCCACTGCGAAACTCCATCATACTATTCCCCAGGTGGAGAAATCTGCCTGGTTGTGATTAGCAGGTGTCATGAACAATTTTTCTTGGGAAAAAAAAAAAAACTAAAAGGTTCCTTACAACACTGTAAATCAATACCAATAAACTGAAAAAGACTAAAGGAATAACAAATATATATGTGATTCTTTTACACCAATGAGTTCTCAAAATAGTATCCTCAAAAAGATAGAATTATCTATAATCAAATAGTAATATCAATTTTATTTCATAAATGCTCTAAATTTCAAAAAACAATTTGGATGAAGGTCTTACCTAGATACAAATCTTTTAATGCAAATAATTGATCTTTATAAAAAATATTTTAAAGTTTAATCTAATTTGTGACAAGATTTATGCCAAAAAGAGTAAACTAGGGCCAGGCCTGGAGGCCCTTACCTGTGATCCTAGCGATGCAGAAGGCTGAGGTGGGAGGCTGAGGCAGGAGGATGGAAAGTTGAAGACCAGCCTTAGCAATTGAGCGAGGTCCTAAGCAACTTAGACCCTATCTCAAAAATAAAACGCAGAGATAGGGGTGGGGACTTTGGAAGGTAACTCAAGGATAAAGTCCCCCTGGATCAAGAATAAACTAGTATAGCCTCATTCTCCTGCAAATGAGACAGGAATAGCTTTTAACAGGTACTGAAATGAGTACTTATCAAAACAAAGCAGTAATGAATGAATGCTTGTGAATAAGTCCACTTTCAATGTCCCCAACTCTGCCTGATGTCTAGCCCTGTCCTCTGCTTGGCCAGGGGCCCTGAGGCCTGTGATACAGGTGACGCCACAGGAAATGACTAGGCCCCCATTGCCTGGCTAGGCCCCCATTGCCGCAGGCAGCCCATCAACCCATTGGCCACCTCCCTCTGTGGGCTCACCAGTTGTGGTGCCAGGGTCACAGTCCAGCCACCCCTTCTACTCCGGAGCTGGCGACTTGTTCAGACAGGGATGCGTTGGCGGGAGCAGCGGTTCCTCCAGGGCCCTTTGCCTGCACCTACAGGCTGGGTGCATCTAGCTGGGGATACCCTTTCGGCTCCCAGCTCTGCACAGCGGGGGAAACCCAGGCTTCCCAAGACACCCAGGCAAGGCTAGAATGAGAGCAGCTCTGCTCCCATGCATCAAAAGAGCTGCTCTTCTGGAGGCCCTCCTTGCATAAGGCGCTGGCTCGAGAGATGCAGGGCCTGGGCGCTGTGGGGACCGACCGAGCGCAAATCCCCAAACCCTCAGTATTCCCTAGCGCCCAGACCCCAAGGGTCTGAAACGCAGAAAGCAAATGCAAAGTCTCCACTCCACTCCCCTTGGCCAGGGAGGAGGTCTTCAGAGGAGGGAGTAGGAGAAGATCTGGCTACAGGAGGACAAGGTGGCCCGGAACCAAGATGTGCACTGATGGCTTTGAAAATGGGGGAAGAGGCTCTGCACTGAGGGAGGCTGCTGCGGAAGCCGGAGAGGGGAAGGTGCCAGTACTCACCCAGAGCTTTGGGGGCGCCCGAAATTTTGACACAGGGATGTCGGTCCACTGAAATTGAACTCCGACTTGACCTCCGGAAATGAAACAGAAAAGAAATGGTCATTTATTTTAGCTGATATGTAAACTAATTCAGGCTGCTGAAACAAACACTGTAGACTCGTGGCTTAAACAGCAATCATTTATTTATGTAAAGATTTAGAAGGAGCACAGTTTTATTTTATTAGGAGGATCAAATAATGGTATGCTAACTTGAGAGCTGGGTTGCACAAGCAGGAACCTGAAAGTTCCCTTTCTGTCAACCTCCAAGATAGATTCCTTTTCTTGCATTTTTCTTTCCTGAGGCCTCTGATTTAAATCCAAGGCGGAGTACAAATGTGACTCAGTTGCCTCAATGCGTACTTGTGCCTCACAGGAGATGCAGGACCTTGAACCAATCAGCAAGTCGCTAGCACCAATACCTGCAGAAGTGCAGCCTGATGGTGAAGTGTTCCTACATTCCCCACCGCAGCCCTGCAGCATCTGGGCAGGAGTGCTCCTTTATCAGAGTTCCGTGGACTGAGGTTCAAGGTCAGGGTGCCAACGTGGCAGTTCTAGTGAGCACTGCCTGTACCCCTTGTGTGGCAGAGAGGAGCTCCCCAGAGCTCTGGCCTCTTCTTACAAGACCACCGATCCCATTCATGAGGACCACACTCTCCAGACCTGGAGACTCCCAAAGCTCCACCTCAAACACACCCTATAAGACCAGGGCTCTGTGTTTTGTTTTGGTACTGGGGACTGAACCCGTGGCATTTCTACCACTGAGCTCCAGCTCCAGTCCTTTTAAAATTTGTTTTTGTTTTGTTCTTTGTTTAAAACAACAGGGTTGAGCCTGAATTTCAACTTGCCGCTCTCCTGCCATCCCTCCCAAGTCTCTGGAACTATTGGTACCCAGTTTAGATGAGGGTTTCAACATAGAATTTTGAGGAAACTTAAACATTCAGACTACCGCCTTCAACCACTGCCCCTCACTTCTTGTCCTTCTTCATGCAAAACTACATTCATTCCATCTCAATAGACCCCACATTCTTAACTTGATCCAGCATCAGCTCTAAAGTCCAAAGTCTTATCTATATGTCATCTAAACATGGTACTAATCGGATTCAAAGTTCAGTTTATCCAGAGACAAAATTCCACTCTGCCTGTGAAACTGCAAAAACAAGTTATGTACTGTTAAGGCCTGTAAATAAGTCAAAAATAACACCTGGTATTTTGCCAGAGAAATGTTAGAGTTCGTAAACAAGTCTGGATGGTGCCTGGCAAAATGCCAGAGGGAGTGGTTTGAGAAGTAACAAAAGCGAGCCATTAAGTGTGGAGATTCCTTATTGGTTGATTGATGTATCTAGTTTATGCTAATTAAGATAAGCTGTGCAAAATGTATAAATAGCTCTGTTGTCCTACAATAAATGGCTCCCATTCCTGCTGTATCAACGTGCACAAGTTATTCGTCACCCCCCCCCCCCCCCCCCCCCCCCCCCCCCCCCCGGTTATTTTGCTGCAGCCGGACTGCAGCAATGTACCTCCAAAATACAACAAAGGATTCCCATCCCCATTCCAAAAGGGAGAAGTAAGAAAGAAGAAAGTTGTCACGGGTCCTGTGCAAGCCCCAAACCTAGCAAGGTCAACACCAGGAGGAAATTTCAAGGACCATGAAGGAGTCAAGTCAAGTCTTCAGAAAAAGGAAATCTGGAGGCATCCCACTTCCTGACCTGAAACAGGCTACCGAGCAGCAGAAACGGAAACAGCACAGCGCTGACACGGAAACTGACTTGAGAACAAGGGAACACAACAGGACGCCAGAAATAAATCTACACACCACTTGCAGTCTGTGTGGTGGTTAATGAGCATTCCTGTGCCTTTAAAGACCTAAAAATGTTTTCATCTATGTCATAATATTTTGTAGTTTTGAGAGTTTTAAAGTAATATAGGAAAATCTGTTTCACAGATTTTATGACAGATATTCAGTACATTAGTAGATCAGTGAATTTTCTAGTAATTCTGTTATCAGAAAAAGCCCAGGACCCCAACTGTGGCTCATCACCTTGCTCCCTGGTGTCAGAAGTTTCTGTATCCCTGGTCTCTGTCGCTGTCAGGAACTGTGGCTTGGCCTGCAGCAGCCTGGGCTGTCCTGGCAAAGAGCTGCCAGGCTGTGTAGCATGCTCTTTTGAGCCGACTTCCTGGGGTCTGGTGATGGACTGTCTATAAGGGACAGCCTCCTAGTGAAAACTCAACGTTCCTCACCTTGAGAACCCTGCTTGTTCTATGGTCTCATGGACAGTGGCAGGAAATAGGCTCCAGATTGTGGAATCCTGATACTGAGTGCAGCCAGGATCCTGTTCAACGGGGCTCAGCACAAAGACAACTGTACTCAGGCCCTATAAGGATGTGGTACATGAGGGGGGTAGGGATCTATTTTTTATGACTATAGAGTTTTAGTTTCAGATAATAAAAAGTTTCAGAGATGGTTAGTGGTGATAGTTGCACAGTGATATGAACACGTTTAATGCTACTGAATTGTAGACCCAAAAATAGCTAGTGTAGATTCTATGCTTCATGATTTTTACAATTTTAAGAAAGCAAATCAGTACACACACATCCCTGCACACACAACACCAAACCAGGCCGAATCTGACAAATGCTCTCTTCCACTGTCAGAGGTAAAGGTTTCCTTCACCTTAGGAACTGGAGAAACAACTAAGACTAAGAGTGAGACCCCAAGTCATCTTAAAGTGAACATCTAGGCACCCAGAGGAGAAGAGGAATGCGAGCTAAGTCTGAACTCTGCTCAGGCAGGTGAGGAGGAAAGCCCAGGACTCTCAGGAAAAGACCGGGGAGGCTGACCGTGTACAAGCTTATGAACCAGTGTGCAGTCTGAACAGTGTCAAACACAGTAGGAACATGCAAAGTGCTAAGCAGCAAAGAGATGAGTGTATCCCTGAGCTAGATTCCCCCGACTGCCATGCAGAACAGGAACCAACAGAGGACAGACCTGGGGGAGATGAAGGCAGCAAACATCAGCCACGTTACTTTGGACCAGGTACTTAAAAGTGGGCATGGGGAAGCAATAGAGAGAGAGGAGATAGAGGAGCAGGGAGAGATTGACCGGGTGGGCAGAGGGGACTGTCAGGAGAAAACTTTGAGTCATATCCTTTAGAAACTAAGTATTAAAACATTGAGAAATGTGGAGAAACTATGAGTTGTCGATTGTACCTCCTGCTAATCAGTGTTTTCTAATCCTAGGGCACGACAAAAGGAATGTTTTTTTTCCTCCCCAGAAGGATCTGTCTTGGCCTGCAAAGCATCCTACTGTTCCCCCCATTGCTGTTCTGTAAGCATCCTCTGCTGGCTCCGGTTAGTCCAGGCTCAATGGTTCTTGGTATCTCTAGAGGCTCATGAATGAGGCAACAGAACCAACCTTTCCAGAACCAGAGGGAAAGCACAGCAGCCCTCCTGCATCCATCATGCTCATCTGCTTGCCTTTGAAACAGGGGGGATTGGGAAAACATACAGACTCACTTCAGAGGAGACAACTCAACAGTTCCTCCGTGGGAGCAGCCTGAATCTATCAGTGTTCCCAGGAAATCATCATAGGAGACAGAATTCCTTTTCTTTTATTGGCAGGGGGAAACACAGAGCTATGAAAAATGTATTAAAATGTGTTGGGTAGTTAATGCATTTGAAAAGCTGAAGGGCAAACACTTCTCTATGTTTATTGTGCTTAACTAGAATCCCTCCAGTGGAGTGAGACCCAGACACATAGACCATGTTCCCTGTCCCTGGTGGTCACAGTGGCCCCCAGACAACATGCATTTTCACATCAATGGCTCCTACAAGAAGGCATCTTGTCAATTAAATGTGATTCAGACACTTGGGTTCTCCTGTTTCTGTTCTCTATTAACCCTTTCACCTGGTGCTTCTCATCCCTAACGCAAAAGAGAAAAGGCAATGTCTAAGAGTGACCCTGATCATTAAATTTATTTTTGATTGTTTTGTTAAAGAAAGTCAGCACCCAGGGCTGGGGATGTGGCTCAAGCGGTAGCGCGCTCGCCTGGTATGCGTGCGGCCCGGGTTCGATCCTCAGCACCACATACCAACAAAGATGTTGTGTCCGCCAAATACTAAAAAACAAATATTAAAATTCTCTCTCTCTCTCTCTGTCTCTCTCACTCTCTCTTAAAAAAAAAAAAAAAGTCAGCACCCAGCCACATTGACACCAAGACTCAACTGATAAAATGTCCTTCCCTGCACTTCTATAGTGACATTTTTCTTCCTCAAGGAGAGGCAAATTTGTCATTAATGAAAGAACAGCCACAATCTTATTGCCCTCATTGTGTACCTCTGCTGTTCCACTGTGGGACGTTAGCATAATGACTGCTTCTGTCCCCCTTTCCTCTCTCCTTGAGAGTGAGGACTGTGTAGTCTTGTCCTTTGCTCCTCTGGACTCCCTAGTGCCCACATATGGCTGGCAGGAGGTGTGCTGCTCAACTATTTACTTTTGCGAATGTGGAATAGATGTGTTCCTCACAATATTTCTGAAGATGATTGTTGCTACTAGTCTAGTCTTAGCTGACCCATTCGGAGGTTCAGTCTTTTGCCTTTGACCCATGAGGTCCCAGCTGGGATCTGTCTTGGCCTGCAGCACATCCTAGTGTTCCTCACTCTGATGTTCTGTGAGCATCATCTGTTGGCTCCAGTTAGTTCAGGCTAAATGGTTCCTGGTGATCCAAATCCTACCAGTTATATTACTTCAAGGAAAGAAGCTACACCCTATGCCCAGCACCCAGGCAAGATTGAAGACTCAAGTGGGGGGAAATAAGCTCAGACTTCCTCTGCTCTGGCCTGTGAGTCCAAGCACCATCTCTGCTCCACAAAGAGCCATGGTGGCATATCTCCAAAGTGGGTCTCGTGGCCGAATCTGAGCAGCACTTGCCCATTGTACTGGGACAGTGGGTGGAGGAAAGATGGTGAAAGAGGACCGGACAAGAACGGGGCACACACACTTCATCTTCCTCTTCTAAACCAAAGGACGTGTCTCACCCTGAAGACTGATACTCTGCCCTTGCTCTAGGAGAAGAGAGCTTGGCCCTACAGGTACTGGCTCCTGAAGGACCATTTTCTGGCACCAACGAGGTAAAGATTAGAGCAATTGCACAACAGGATTTGGACACTATGAAGGAAACTTCTTTAAAATCAAATCATACTCTTCCTATTTTTCCATATGTGTGAAGTTTTCCTGCTTGGCATAGGCAAAGAAAGTGGATCCATGGGTGAGCACTGCCACCCGTACAGCTTGGCTGATGTCAATGCACTGAAAGTATCAAGACTTGGAGCCCATGATCCTTGTGACAAGGAACTGCAGGAAAGAGCTGCGGTAGGCCCTGATGTAAACCTTACACAAGGTATGAATGTAGGGTGGGGCTGTGGCTCAGGGACAGAAGGCTTGATTCACACGTGTGAGGCACTGGATTCTATCCTTAGCAGCACATAAAAATAAACAAAGGCATTTGCCTATTTACAACTACAAAAAAAAATTAAAGATGTGAATGTATTGAGACGTCCCTAAATGTATACAATTTATATTTATTATTTTAAAAAAGCTAACAAGAAGGAAAAAAGAATTTTAAGGCCATAGAACTTGGGGATGGGGGGTTCTAGAAAAAGTCTACTTCTCATCTGTAGAAGGGATGTGGGACCAAGAGCTAGCTTCTTTGATTCTGTGATTGCCATTTGCCAACCCAGGAAGGTCCCTTGGCTTGAAATCCGGCAGGGAGGAAAACACATTCTTTTTTTTTTTTTTTTTTAGATTACTTATGTGTTTTTATTAGCAAATAAAGTAACAAGTATACAAAGCAAAATGTTCAGTAAGAAAATTATTATGCAATATTATAGGGTATGTCAAAATACATTCTGCTGTCATGTATGACTAAAAAAAAATAAATAAATCGTATGGTAAAAAAAAAAAAAAAAATAGGGAAAAGACATGGGATGTACCAATTGTCCAAAGGAAGAAACAAAATGAAAAGAAAAAACAAAACAAAACATTACTACATTAAGTATAGTTCTATTTTTGAGACTCTCAAATTTTTTCCCCATTCGCTTATAAAGTCTACCCTTATGCTAATACTGTGCTATTTTGATGATTTGAATCGTACAACACATTCTTTTTAAACTGAACCCACTACCGTCCACAGAGTGGACACTCCCAAGCCTTCCCGGCCCTAGCGTCTTGCTAGCTCGCCCATTTCCGCCTGTCTTACAGGTTTCTGGGGGACCCCAGTTGTTGACAGAATAAAGCACCCTTGTTCCCCTGCCCTGATGGATAAGAATCAGAATGCAGACAGCGAGATGGGGTGCTCCCACCATCCCCCTCCCAGGTTCACAAGGATTTCTAGAAGGAACTGGGGCTCCCCTTCTCATTAGAGGCTGGGAGGCAGCGTCATTGGCCAGTCATTGCCGGGGGTAAAAAGGCCCACTTTAATCAACTGGCTTCTTAACCCTGAGGAAAGGACAGGGGGGTGGAAGGAAAGTTCCAGGCCTCCAGGAGAGCATCTCCCAGAGGCAACTCTAAGAGTCACGTGAGCGCACCTCTTGCTCCAGGCTGTCCAGCCCGTGCTCCGGGATCTGCAAAGCCTAGGTGTCCGGGGCTTGGCTCTGCCTTCGGGTGGGGGCGTTTCCAAAGTAGTGAGCGACGTTGGCCTTCCTTTGGGGGCAGGCTGGGAGCCACGGGAGGACCCTCCGCAGGACCTACTTCTCCGGGCCACAGGCCTTGGGTTCCTGGAGCTCTTGGTTTGGCCTCGCTGCGGTGGGCGCCTGCATTTCACGGATGCAGCCGACAGAACGCTCGGCAAAGGGAATAGGCCGCGCGTTACAGGTTCACGGTGCGTGCGTCCCCACCAGTTGCCCCTCTGGGCCTCCCAGAAACGGGACCACTGCGTGTTTCTACTGAGCATTCTCCCCAGAAACAACGTTAAGGGTGAAAAGTATTTCATTATATGTTGGTACCATATTTTGCTAATCTGCTGGTTGACTGCACTGGCTGAACACTGTGCTGTGAACTCTAAAAACAAGGATATGTTTGAGCCCCACTTTCAATTCTCTTGAGTATGCGCCTGGAAGTTGAATTGCTGTATGATGCTGTGATCCTTTTTAACCTTTTGAGGAATCAGAAACTGCTCCCTGTGGTGGATGCACCACTTTGAATTCTCACTAGCAATCCCAGGCACCTTCATTTTCTACTTACCCCATGTACACAGTAGCCACATCACTGGGTCTGACATGGTATCTCAGGGCAGTTTGAATTTGCATTTCCCTAATGGTATAGTTCACCCCATCCCTTTAGTCTTCTAGACCATTATGTCCTATATAAATATATTTCTTTCCAAAGCATTTTTCACTTGATAACATAAGCATAAAATTTGCCATTTGAGCCATTTTAAAGTCTATATTTTGGTGAAATTTAGTACATCCACATTGCTGTGTAACCATTATAATAATCTACTCTAGAACTTTCTGGCCATTCAGGATTAAAACTCTGTACTGTAGAATAATAATTTCCTATCCTCCCCTTTGCCCCTGCCCTGGGAAACTCATTCTTTCCATATGGATTTTATTCTTTACAATTCATGCAATATTTGTCCTTCATGATTGGTTCATTTCACTCACATAATGTCCTTAAGGTATATTGTCTAAAAAGAGACTAGTTGGGGCCTGGGGCTGTGGCTCAGTGGTAAAACGCTTGCCTAGCACGTGTGAGGCACTAGGCTTAATTCTCAGCACCACATAAAAATAAAACAAAGGTATTGTGTCCATCTACAACTAAAAAAAAAAAAAAGACTAGGCACTCGCCTGTAATCCCAGCAACTCAGGAAGCTGAGGCAGTGCCGCTGCCCGGCTGGCTGGGCAAAATAACAAGCCGTTTATTGTAGGACACATTTTTTCCACAGCTTATCTTAATTAGCATAAACTAGATACATCAGTCAACCAATAAGGAATCTCCACACTTAATGGCTTGCTTTTGTTACTTCTCAAACCACTCCCTCTGGCATTTTGCCAGGCACCATCCAGACTTGTTTATGAACTCTAACATTTCTCTGGCAAAATACCAGGTGTTATTTTGACTTGTTTACAGATCTTAACAAGGCAGGAGGATCTTGTATTCAAAGCTAGTCTCAGCAACTTAGTAAGGTGCTTAGCAACTCAGTAAGAACCTGTCTCTAATAAAATATTTAAAAAGAGCTGGAGATGTGGCTCAGTGGTTAAGCACCCTTGAGTTCAATCCCCAGTGAGAGAGAGAGAGAGAACTAACAATTTTTAATGAGTATGCATCCAAAAACATAGTTCAAAACATAAAAATTAAAATGACAATGGAAACACATCCACACAAAAGTTTGTACATCAGTGTTCATGACACCTGGATTTTAAATAGCAAACGCTGTAGCCACCAAAGTGTCCCTCAGTAGGCAAGTGCCCATAAACTGGAGCATGTGTCTCTGCAGTTAAAGGCAGAAACTACTAATAATACCAAAACTTGCCCGGTCTCAAGGTGTTTAGCTGCCAAAAAGGTCAGACAGGAGCACACCAGAGTTGTCTTGGGAGGGTGTGTGACCGCTAAGGGGTGGCAGCAAAGACAGCCATCCAGGTGAACTGTTGTTCTGTGTCTACTTCCTGGCAATAGTTAGGAATCCACCCACCAGAAAAATGACCTAGAGCTGCACATATGCTGTAGCAATGTCAAATTCCTTGAGTTGGTATTGTAGTAGAGTTACATAAAATCATTGGGAATAAACTGTATTGAGGACTCAGGAGAATTCTATGTATTTTCTGTGTAACTTCCTATGAATCTACAATTATAACAAAATTATACATTTTTAAAACCTGATGGAACTAAAAATAGAAAAATCCACACCTGTGGCTTGAGTTTAACATACTTCCCTCAGTTACAAAGAGAACAATAAGTAAATACTATTACAGGTGAGGCTGCAAAAGGCTTGAATGGCACTCAACCCAAGGACTTGACCTATTGTATTCTTTGGATACACAGCACCAAAAGTTAGCAAAACACTCTTTTTAAGTGTCCCTGGAAAGCCCACAAAAAGCTGACCGTTAAGAATGTCTCTCGAGATGTTGAAGGACTGAAATAATAAAGATAGAATTAAACCAGAAAGCCCCAGAATATCTCCAAGTGCTGGGAAATTCGCAGCACACTCCCAAACAATCCACAGGTCAAAGGCAAATTACAGGGATAATCTTAAAATAGTTCATACTAAAACCAAAGAATTACAAAGTATCAAATTTCGTGGATAACTACTAAAGCCATCGTTGGAAAGAAAACTAGAGTAAAATTTTAATGCATTGATTATCCAGTCAGGCCCATAAGAAGATGGGAGTCGTCAATCTTTTTTTTTTTTTTAATTAGTTGGAGTCATTAATCTTAAAAACCAAGACTGAACACACTGAAAGAAACGTCCCACGTCTGTAGGAGAAGCCACGAGGCCAACACCTGCCCAGGTTGGAGAGGCAGACAGACAGACAGACAGACAGGACCACTCCTCACCAGGGAAACCCAGGGCAGGTCCCCCTGAGCCCCCGGGAGCTGCCGCGGGCGGGGCGGCGAAGCGCTCCAGGACCGGGTCCCGGGGCCGCCACGGCGCGGACTGGACGCGCAGAAGTCCACCGGGCTCTCACCGAGGAGAGGACAGAACCGTCTCTGAGGGGGCAGGGAGGGGAGGGGGCCGCTGGCACCGCGCTCCTCTTCCCCCTGCTGAGCTCGGCGCCCGCGAGCTCATCAGACCCGCCCAGGCGGCCCAGTGCAGCGAGCCAGGGGCGGGGGCGACCAGCCCGGCCGGAGGGGACGCCGAGCAGCCCGACTCACCCTCCCATCTAAGGGGGCCACCTGAGAGGCACAGTGGACGGCCCGGGTGGGCCAGGCGTTTCCGTAGTGTAGTGGTTATCACGTTCGCCTCACACGCGAAAGGTCCCCGGTTCGAAACCGGGCGGGAACAGGCCGGTCTTTTTCTCCCCCGGAATTTATGCCGCCTTCCGGGAGACGGGAGCGAACCCGGGCGCTCACCACGGGACCGCAGAGGCTGCCTCGGGCTCGCAGTGCTCGGCCTCCCGAGTTGCCGACTGGGAACCAGCACCACGGCTCGGCCGGGCAGGCGACAGTCCTGACTGAGACACTTTTTGCCCGTGACATCCCCTGTTCGATCGTGGGTCGCCACCTACGTGGCCCTCAGGGCAGACTTCATTCCCCAGGAAGGTCTCCTTTACAGTCCCGTCTTTGGGCCGGGAGCCGCAGTCCCGCACCCGAGGGCGTCGGTGCGCACGGCTCGCTCGGGTCCCGTGGGGCGGGGAGGCCGCCCCTGGAGAGCCCTTCCCCTGCCCTCGCCTAGACAACTGCCCGGGCTCCACCTGTCCCGGGGGCGGCCCTCCCCGGAGGGGGCCACACCGCTGTCCCCGAGGCGCTGAGGTTCCTTCCCACCACTGCACCTGGGCCTCCCCAGCCTCCGCCCTTCTCACCTGTGCACACCCCCGGGGCGTCTCCGGGCCTCCACCCTTGGCAGAAGGAGCGAGGCCGGGGAGAGGCAGGAGAACCCAGGAGGCCGGACATCAGAAAGGCAGACGCCTCCACCCCGTGGCCCCTTCTCCGGGGACCAGTCCGTGTCCCCCCTTCTAAGGCCAACCCTGCCTACAGCCGGCCTCGGCGGGCTTCGACACGGACCAGGCCGGCCTCTCCCGCAGGCCTCCCGCTCGCCCGCAGCCAGGCCCTGGTTTTCTCCTGTCCCCAGTTTAGGATCCTCAGACACGTTTTCCAAGGGCATTGTCCTCCTGCTCTGCGCCCACGGTGGTGTCCACGGTTCTTCTTCCAAGCGCTCAAAAACGGGACTCGCCCACCATCACTCCACCGTGGTAGGTAGGGGTCGGGGGCCGGGGCTGTCCTCAGGGAGAAGGAAGGCGCCCCGACTGAGCACCTCCAGCTCCTTGAGCTTGTCTCCTGGGTAGAGGACCCAGGTGTCTCTTCCCCTGGATCAAAAACGTCTCCGCGCTGCGGCGCCCTGGCCCAGGCCCTGCTGGGATTCGAACCCAGGATCTCCTGTTTACTAGACAGGCGCTTTAACCAGCTAAGCCACAGGGCCCCGCGCCCGCCCCGGCCGTCCGTGATTTTACGGAACTGCACACCTCGGCGGGTCAGGGTTCGGGAGCCGGAGGAGAGCTCTGTCCACCCGGAGGCGCCTGGGGAGCAGCTGGGCCTGGCTGGCCGTCTGGCGGTGAGCGGACCTTCCCGTGGCCCTCGTTTTACTTCTTCATCTGCGCGAGGCCGGGAAAGCCCTGCGGTTTGTGCACGTCGGTCCCTCCCTGTCGGCCCCGCACGGTTCCTCCTCCCGCACCGGCACAGAGTCGCGTCCTCCCGGAGTCGGATTCCGTTGATTTCGGCGGAGTCTTCTGGGAACGTCCCCCAGCGTCCAGGCCCAGGAGGCGAGTACCCTACACACTGCCCTTCAGAAGCCCCCGGCAGACGAGCCGGCCGGCGCGCAGCGGCTCTCGCCCGAGGCGGACACTAGCGCCCGGGCTCGCCGGCCGCGCCCTGCGGGTGGCCCCAGGACGCCGGAGCTGGGTTCCAAACGCCTTGACCATCCTCTGAAAAGGAAGGCCTCCTACTTGCAGCTGGGCACTTTTCTTAGCCTACTTCTCCCCGCGGTGTGCTGCGGAAGAGGAGTGTCCGAAGTCCTCCCTCTGTGGTGTGCTGCCCTCCGTCCCTCCGACCAGCCGGTCAGCGTTCAGACCCTGGACCGTGGGGGGCCGGGGAGCAGCGGGGTGGGTGCGAGCGATCGCCGGGGGTCTCCGCCTGCTAGGCAGGTGCTCTATCTCTGAGCTACACCCCAGCCCTTTCAATTTTCTCGCGATTTTATCAAAGTTATTGGAGTTTCCACTTTAACAAGGGATTGGCAAACCATCCCCCTACCCCGCAAAAATCCGGCTTTTTGTTTCTGTGAAGTCTAATTGGGACACAGCCGTGTGCTCAGCCCCACTGGAGTGTCTGTGGCTGCTTTCCTGCAACGATAGACGTGGGAAGCTGCAACAGAGACCCGATGGCCCCCGAAGCCTAAAATATTTACAATCTGACTTCTTCAAAAGAAAGCTTTCCGACCTCCTTTTAAACAAAAGCCACACTCAAAACCCTTATGAAAACGAGTCCTCCTCTCTCCTGGGCTTCCTGTGAAGATGCTGTGGAACCACACCCTGAGATCTGCAGGTCTGTCGACAGGATCGGTGAACTGTGCCTTTGAGCGCCCTAAGGATGAGTGTTTCTATTTAGATGCCACCTAAATCACTCTGGGATCTTAACAAAGGATTCATAATCTCAGACAGCTTTATTTTCAGTCCGCATATTCTGCTAGTGCTCTGGATTTGATTTTTGCTTGGAATCATTTCCTAATTTTAACATAATTTTCTCTTCAGAGCAGCTGGAGATAATTGTTTGTTTGTTTGTTTGAACCCAGAAAGTTGTGGTTCATTAATATTGGCCAGCGCTTCCTTTAACTTACCTGGCATCACTGATCTGGCAACACTGGGAAACACCTTCACAATTCTGTCTGGAAATTTCCTTAGCTACATTGCTCAGTTCATTGGATTCTAAATTCCATGATACTGCCAACATCATATTTCTAAACTTTCTACAACTTCATTACAAGGATCTTTCTCTTACAGGTTTAAATAACTTTATGGGGGGGGGGCGGTGCCGGTCAGGCTGCAGCAGAATGGGGGGGGGGGGTGAGGAACAACTTCTGTAGATTGATACAGCAGGAATGGAAGCCATTTATCATAGGAAAACAGAGGTATTTATCCATTTTGCACAGCTTATCTTAATTAGCATAAACTAGATACATCAGTCAACCAATAAGGAATCTCCACACTTAATGGCTCGCTTTTGTTACTTCTCAAACCACTCCCTCTGGCATTTTGCCAGGCACCATCCAGACTTGTTTAGGAAATCTAACATTCCCCTGGCAAAATACCAGGTGTTATTTTGACTTGTTTACAGACCTTAACAGGGCGGGCTATTCAATCCATCTGTGGCTTGTTCCAAAAGTTTTTTCAGGGTGGATTCAAAGCTAACTGGGCTAATGTAGCTCCAAAAGCAAGGTTATCCCTTTGTGAGACTGGCTCACAGCCCAACCTCACTATAGTTGGTGAGAACACAGACTATTCCCACCTTGGTGATTGGCATGAATTGATTAACTTACAGTGTTCCAGTCCTTTTCCTGGCTTCATGGAATCTTTATCCCACTCATGCACAAATCAGTATTCCACCAAAGTTGAAAGATACCATTGCAGAACTCTGAAGCTCTTTCTTTGCAGATTTCTCCTCTCTGATATTCTGTCTCACCAATTCTAACTGCTTTGCCCCCCACCCCTTGGAATCCTACATTTATGTCCTTGATTTAGTAATACTACCTAGCTCTGGTGAATTTCTCCTCACTGTGCTGAGACCTGTAATCCCTAGTCAATAAGATAAAACATTTATAAGATACTCATTTATTTCCTTTTTATATCACTGAGGTGGGGGAGTTACAGTCCTACAGTGAGAGTAGGAGAATGTCTAAAATCAGTTATTTCACATATTTTTAAGTCCATGGTCTTTCCCCCTTAAACAGCAACAACTCCCATAGCAGTGATCCTTCACAGGCAGAAGCAGAAACCCACACCTTGGCTTCAGTGTTCTTTGCTAATAGTCATATAATTTTAAGTTTCATCCATGTAGCTGTATGGACCTCTACAGTCACCTTTGACATTGCTTAATATTCTAAGGTATGTATTTACAACAATTTACCTACCCACTGTCAAATAGTGGAAATCGGGGATGGTTTTTTTCCTCCAGTTTTAAAAGACCACAAATGGTGCTCTGATTAACTTTCTCACATGCATACTTTCTGTAATTTGAGAGTGGAATGAGAGTTAAACTTAGGAGATTAGCTCCACCATATAATGTGAACATTCTTAATTTGCATTACATGTACCCAGAATGGTTTCATCAGTTTAAATTCCTACAACAGGACATGAGGACTCTGACATCATTAGTCCTGCAGAAACTGATTTTATTCAGCTTTTACATTTGGACAATGTAATGGTAGTAAAGTGATATTTCTTTTTGTTTCTTATTTCTGTGATTACCAATGATTTTGTACAGTCTTTATATATTTCTCTTCTCTAATTGCCTGTACTATCCTTTGACCATTTCCTTTTGATCTTGCTGTCCTGATATTGCACATTTGCATGGCTTCTTGCCATATGTCACCTCACTATTTTTTAGATAATTCAAATATATTCTACTATTACCACATCTATTTATATTTCTATGTGTGCTTTATTTTACTATTCTTGATTTTAATACATCTATGGGGGGTGTTATTGTTTGCTTTTAAGTTTGGTTTTGTTATTGTTGTTGTGTTGTTTGTTTGTTTGTTTTGTGGTGCTGGGGATGAAACCCAGGGCCTCACACATGTGAAGCAAGCTTCTGCTATTGAGCAACACTCCCAGCCCCTGACATTTATTAAAAGTTTTCTGCTCGCTGGCTGCTCCCTGACACATAGGATTACTCCTTCATATACTTCTAATGGCTTTATTTTTACTTTCACATGTAATATGCCAACTCTCTAGATAAATGTATATTTAAAAACGATACAGGTGATCGATTCTACTATGCAGTGCACACTAATAGACTACCCTGAAACCTTTGGGTCTATAAAATTCTAGAGGAATTCTTGCCCTAATGTGCTTTCTATAGAACCTTCTGTCAGACACTTCCATCACCATTCCCCAAGCCTGTTCTTGCTCCGGCAGTGGGACCTAAATCTCCTTCAGTTCTTGGTGGAGGCAGAAACTCTCAGGTCGTACCGGCTCTTCTGCGAATGGAAACTTCATCTGGCCAGGCTGCCAGAGAACGCCAGGGCGTTCCTTGGGCGTGGTTCGACCTTGTGCCGAGAACGGTCTGGATGCGGGCCCCGTGGTCCGAGCATCCAGGAGAGGGTTGGGCTGATTATTCACCCGCCGCTGAGGCCTGGGGAGGGTCCTTCACTGACTCCCACGCTAGTGTGCCTCAGGTGTCGCACCGCTGAGTGTGGAGGTGTCCCACGGCCTGGATAACCAGGAGCAGAGTATGCACCACGGGTTCTGCACTGTCTCGGAACCCAGGATGTCTAACCCTGCCTCGGGGTTCACTCGGCACCGTCTCCTGCAAAAGTCCCCCCTGGGAGCTTAAATTCCCCGTGGCCGTGTGTGTCCCCTGAACTGAGCGTGATTTTACCGAGCGCCTCCGGCGATTGAGAGCCCTTCCTTCTACCTGTGCTCGGTGAAATGAAGGTCGTGGGGCCACCCGTAACTCTTTGGCCAGGGTCCTTGCAGGGGGGTCCTGGAATCGTCTCTCCTGGGCACCCGAGCGAGGCCTGACTGCTGCCGGTGGCCAGCTTTTCCGAGAGCAGCTTGAGTTCTGCGCCGCCCTGGCCGCCGCAGCCACACCGGGCCCAGCTGCTCGGGTGGACACTTCAGAGTCACTGTGTCCGCCAAGGTCTCGGCGTTGACTGCAGGACGAGCTCGTTTGGGAATCAGGTGGGCTGGCCCCGTGCGGGGGGCTTCGCACCCTCCCGGCACCTGCAGAGGTGGCTCCAGCCCAGTGTTCAAAGAGTCTGAGAAGAAGCCGGGCGCGCTGGGCGCGGTGCGGTGGCCGGGGTGCTCCGCGCGGGTCGGGACCCCGCGCCGCCGCCGCTGGTTTTTCTTTTGGAATCAAAAGCAGATTTCTCCAGGAAGAAGTGATGGAAGGAGGAGGTCGAGACCGTACTCTGTCCGAGAAGAGAGCGGTAGAAGTCTGACAAGGGCCAGCAGTGTGAAAAGAAGCGGGGACCCTCCTGTGGCACCGGGATGGCCGAGTGGTTAAGGCGTTGGACTTAAGATCCAATGGGCAGCTGCCCGCGTGGGTTCGAACCCCACTCTCGGTAGGTGGTTTTCGCTCTGCACCCTGTGTCCATACCCCTCGGAGAGTGCGAGCGAGGACTTCAGGAGCCTGGTTTGCTTCGTGTGCCTTTTGCCTGTTTTTATTCCAATCTAAAGAAATTGCCCCTTTCATAATCAACAGTGATATGAATAGAAAAAGAAGTGTCTTTGGCAGAATAATAGAGAACGAGATCCACAACAATAGCAACCTATCCCCTATCGGTCCTCTGCTGTTCCCCCAGAACTTCTTGGGTGACAGAGACAGGGGTTGTCACTTGGGGGACTTGGGGCTGCAGTCAACCCAGGGCCTCGCCGTGCAAAACGCCGCTTCCTCCACCGAGAACAGGTCCCGAAGGCCGGGCGCTGCACCCTGTCCTGCACACAGTTCCCAGTGCTCCTGGCTCCTGGTTGATCTCCGTTACTTTTTAATCGTCCCGTTACTCCTTCCCTTGCGCACTCTGCAGGTCCCTCTTCACCCTTTCTCGGCTCTGTTCTCCAGTTAGCCCCCACCCACCGCGCACAGCGGCTTCCCTCTCCACCGTCTGCGGACTGTTCCAAGGAGGCCCAGGCCTGGCGTCCTCCCTAAGACACCATCCTGCAAATAGGTTCCGAGTCTGCCTATGTCACGTGCCAGCTTGGCCCACTGAGCCAGGAATTCGGTAGTCAGGAGCTCAAAGGAGTCTGCATTCTCACAGGCGCTTCCATTCTTAAGGAAGTGGATGGTGAACAACCAGGTATGGAGCCACCGAGCACACCGGGGGCAGGACAGGGAGGCTCAGCCTACCGGGATGGTCAAGAAAGAACTCCGGTAGTGTGCCATCTGAGCAAGGCTGAGAAAGTTGAAGACCGAAGTGATGGGCATCTGAGAGAACCCGCCCAATGGCCTAGAGATAGGAGCAAAATGTGGGTCGCAAAACGGTTTGTTCTAAAAAATACATGCACACAGAATGCACATACACAGAGTCAAAATGTGGGACGTATTTATTACTTTCAGCTGAAGTTGAAGATGGAAAACATTGTTCAAACTCTTGGACACAGGAGGGGGTTGCCAAGAAAGTGTGAAAAACATGATCACTAGATGGGAGATCAGGGAATCAGAAAGCAAAAGACCTGGGAAAGATCATCTCCTGGGAGACTAAACTCCCGGAGAGTCTTGGAGTAACACGATCCCCTTCATGCTCTGAAGATGGTCCTTGCTGCTCTGTCACTGAGCCTTATTTTAAAACTGACATAACTGTCCCCCTTCTCTTCTCCCTCTCCCCCTCTCTAACCGTGGGGGAAACAAGACTACCCTTCTTCCCATCCTAGGCCAAGTTAACTGTCCTTGAGCTCATGCACCACAGAAATGAAGTAATTCAGACTTTGAGATGGTACCACAGGACCCAAGAAATGGCTCTCTCAAGGCTACAAGTGAATTACAGCCCCTGACAGGGCACAGCTGAAACGTAGCTTTGGAATCATCTCATTAAATGTTCTCTGCTCCCCCTGCCAGGCATAATCACAGCCTGTGGGTCAGGAGTCTCCTGTGTTTCTCCTTTGCTAGCAAAGCAATAAAACCTCCTTTTCCTTTTTTCAAAATCTTCTGCTCATTGAATTGGCATCAGGGACAGGGGACCGAGCTTTTTGGCAACAATGATGCATAGCATGCAGAGTGGGGGTGATCCAGGCATTAAAATTTCAAGGAATAAGAATAATTATCTGAACAGTCTGAAGATGAAAGGGAAAGGGGCAGTGAAGTCTAAACAAAAGCCTCAGGCTAAGGGCCTTCAGGGAAGAGGAAGGAGAGAACTGATGGAACAGTGGGGAGCCAAAAGCCAGGAAGAGCCAGTTCCAGTAGGGAGGGCTGCCAGAGAAGCAGTGCCCACTGAAAATGGGCAGTTTATCCAACCTCCTGGAACCACTAGTGACACCATAAAGCAGGACATAACATCATAGAGTGGGAAGACCCTCTGGGCCCACCATTCAGATCTCATCTCTTCTTGATGGCAGAGCACCCAACAAAAGACACCCTTCTTTGCCTCCTTTTTCTTCTTCAGACTCTGCTCATCCAGAGATGACTGAAGAATGTCAGAGTTACACAGTTAATTAGCAGGTGAATGATTCTAGGCTCCAGTGGGCAGGAGAAAATCTGGGGTGGGCTGGGGTGTAGCTCAGTGGTAGAGCACTTCCCTAGCATGCACAGGGCCTGGGGTTAGACTCCAAGCCCTCCAAGAAATAAAAAGTATGGGAGAGATTTCTGGCCCTCAGCCCGTGGAAAGGTTGGACAGCGTAATGAGCCATACCTTCTACCAGGTTTTCTCTCCCTTGGGCAAATGAGGTTCAGTCCTCCAAAAACACAAAGCCAAGGAAGAGGTGGTGTCTAAACTCCTGTCCTGCCTCACTAGGACGTCCTCTGTCCACCCCAGAGGACGGAGTGCTCCTAAGGAGTTTCTCTGCTTTATTCTTCTTCACAGTTCTTTTCTGCCAAGAGCATTACCTTTTGTCTCTTTCCACTAGTCTGTAGGGTCCATGAGGGTGGGACTCTCCCCCCACTGCCTGAGTCTCACCTTATGGTCACTATCTGCAAACATCTGAACAGACAAGTCCATCAAAGAAAGATGGAGCCAGTGTTCAATAAATGCAAAGAATTTCTGAAAATATCAACACTAGAAATGCCAAAAGCTAGACATCCTTTGCTACAGAACCAAACTTTCAGGGTTGTCACAGCACTTTTAGAAGGAGGCATTGGGAAATTCATCAGGAACCCTTAGGTCTAACTCCAAGAGCTAGTTGACTAGTCCAACTGCACTGTGAAGCACCATCATGGGTGAGGAGAATGGGAAAGCAGCTCAGTGCAGACACAGGAGGACTCAGGGGCTGTGGGACAGAGAAGCACAAGATTGGCCGCGCACCTTGTCATTCCAGTGATACTCCCTGCTGTGTGATCAAAAACCTCATTCTGGGACAGGGCTCAGAGGGTCCTAAGGCAGCGTAGAGAGTAACCTCCTGGAACTTGAGAATTGGGAAGCGGCTGTTGTGCCGAGAATGAGTCTATTGAACTTAGGAGACATTTTGGATAATTGAGTACTACCTGTAAAATATGTGAAGAAAAAGAGGACCCATATTTTTATACCTGGAGCCTGAGTAACATGAGTTGCTCATTGACAAGACAGATACACTTGTTACCGATGTTTACCCAGTGACAAGTCCTTGCTTCCCCAATGCTGAAGTATAAGGAAGTATAACACCAGAGAAGTACCCTGAGGCCAGTTTACAGTGGAAAGTAGAAGCTTTACTAAGGACATCAGAAAAGACTCCCCCCGCCCCCCCTCCCAGGAAGAAGGGGACCCAAGAGGTGGAATCCGTGGAAGGGGGAGGTCTTCCCTCTTTTATAGCTAAGGTCTTCTTTCAGCTTTCCCGCATTTCTGCCCTTTGTTCTGTTTTCTTGCAGTGATAGAAAGTAGGTGGGGAGGCCCAAAAGGTGAGGGGCAGAGGGGCCAGAGGAGTAATCTGGGCAGGAAGGGCCTGGGGCTGCTTCTGATTAGCACCTCCCTATTTGCCGGGAGCTGCTTCACTAATTTTCTTTAGAATGGGCTCTGGGCCTTGGGAACATTAACATTTCAATTTCCCCAAGTGCTGCTTTGCTTTCCCGGGCTCCATTCTCAACGTGGCCTTCATTTTCGATTTTACTCGATATTAGACCCCATTTACCTAACTACACTAACTACCTATCTTTAAATCTGGCTTCACACTGACGAGTAAACGAGGCCCTCACTTATGTAAAGAAGTACAGAGTCAGAATCAATGTAAATATTTACATGCATATGTATAAAGAAAGCCAGGAAAGATATAGTATGAGAAATTAAGAGATTACCTCTGGTAGGGATGGTGAGAATTGGACTGATAGAGAATAAAGATGGGAAGAAAAATTTTCAATCTTTTAACTTTGTGCTTGAGTTAAATTGATGTTTTGCTTATGCAAATGACCTTAGAGAGATATTTGTTTAAAAAAATGTTATCTTGTTCATGTACGTAAAACCGGTATCTGGTCTCTGTTGGGATGGAGCTGCTTCCCAGAGTTTTGTGAGTCCCAGAGCGAGAATCACAAAACAAGGCTCAAAACATGGCCCGTACGGGGATCGAACCCGCGACCTTGGCGTTATTAGCACCACGCTCTAACCAACTGAGCTAACCGGCCACAGCTTCCACGCTTTTTTCCTCCTGAATTACAAACTACTCCCCAACAGTGCCGTGGCGCAGAGCCAGGTCTTCAGAAGCCGCAGCCACCTGCTTCTTTTGCTCCTTCTTTTGCAGAGGTCCCGGAGAGCCCTACTTTAACCTTTGGGGATTGCCCCGCGCGGCCTAGCTCGGCGCCGGCCTTCCGCAGGCGGCTCCTCCTTCCGCAGTGGGGCGGGCGGCGGACCGCCAGAGGCGGGCGCCGGTGCCTGGAGGTCGGCGGGTGGGGTCAGACAGAGCGCTGACAGGTGCACCTCACCTCCCCAGTCCTTGAAGCATCCCGGTGTCAGATGCGAAGCTCTGAGGAGAGCCCTCCTTCTCCACATCGGAGAAGAGCGCAGGCGAGCTGAAACACAGGGATTCGTCTTTCCTTTGGGGTTCAGCAAATGCCCCTGCCTGGCAACAGAGGAGGGTGGTCCAGTGTCCATGCCGGAGCGTGACTCCTCCCCAGGGAGGTAGTCGTTCCAATCTCTTCTCCATATCCCCCTTTAGAAACAAGCTCTCTTTGGATTTTGACGGCGGTATTTACCCCTTTTTGTTTTCGAATGATCTGACGAATTAATTTCCAGAAGTGACATCATTTACAAAAGTCTGAAATCATATTCAAATCCTGCATAACGGAAAGAGGCCCTCGGGGCTGGCTCCGTGGCTTAGCTGGTTAAAGCGCCTGTCTAGTAAACAGGAGATCCTGGGTTCAAATCCCAGCGGGGCCTTCCGGTTCCTTGTGCTTTTGGAAATTCCACTTCCAACGAATCTTCTCCTGGCTCTTTTCCGGTGGATCTAAAAGTTGACTTTGGGCGCTGGTGTGGATACACTTTAGCGATTTGATGTGAATATCACGGGAAACTTGTCAGCTCCAGGTGAGGTGATTGGACGGTGGACTGCCTGTACGGATCTTGTCTGCTTGTCTGGAGCTGACAGTTCAAAATAATCCCCAAGTGAAATCTCCCTCGAATCTCAAGTGTGTAGGTCCATCTCCACCTGGGTCACAGCACAGCACCCCGAACTGCACCCCGAACTGAACTCTTCAACAGTCTTGTTAGAAACCCTGGTTAAGCTTGACCTCCTCTCCTTTCCCTCCACCTCAAATCCTCACAAAGTCCTGCTGCAACTTTCTGGGGGAGTCTCCTCCCTCCTCCCTATTTGAGTCCCCGCTTATCTTCTTCATCTCCATCTGAAACGACCCACTTTGTTCTTCCCCTGTCTTCAGCCTCGGTGGTCTAAATCCACTCTCAGCACAGCTAAGATGCTAACCTACCATACAAGACATCTTCCTAGGGGTCAGCTCCTGCTCTCGGCCACCTCCATATGTAAGCCCGTTTCCCTTCTCAGTGCTACTCCAGTTTTATGTGGCCTTTTCACTCTTTCAGTGCAAAATACTTTCTGGCTATAATGGTACTTTTACTTTAAAATGGGAGTTACTTTATGTATCCTAATATCTGGGATTTTTTAATTACCTTTTTTGCTTCTGATTTCTACTTTAATTCTGTTGTTGTTACAAATCAGATTTTTGAAAGAATTTTAATTCTTTAATTTTTATCCAGTCTTTCTCTATGGCTCTATTTTGGTGATTTTCCCTTGTGCACTTGACAATAGTGTGCATTCTGTAGTGTTGGTTATGACGCTCTAGACGCTGATTAGATAGAGTTTCCTGGGTGTCTATCACAGCCAACTTCCTCTTCTCTTCCCATTGCTCACCAATTAGTCAGAGGTGTCTTTAAACTCGCCAACCATGATTGTGGGTTGCTATTTTCTATTTTGTTGTTTTAGTCTCTCAATTGGCTTGATATAAAATCAATATTTCTTCCTGATGAACTGATCATTTTGTCATTATGTACTATCCCTCTTTATCTCTGGCCTTTGGCTGTGCAGTCTACTGTCTGATATTGATATATCTACATCAGTTTTTCATGATTGGTGTTTTTACAACCCATCACTGCTTTTAACCTACTTGTGTTCTTATTTTCAGCTTGCATTGCCTCTTTATTTTTTTAGTATTTTACTACCTAATCTGACAACATTTTTTAATGCCTTATCCCATTTACATTTGATGCAATTATTTATATGATTGGATTTAAATCCATCATTGTATTGTTTGTTTTCTATTTGACTTACCTGTTCTTTGTTCCTTCTGCCTTCTGTAATATAAATTATCAAATTTATATTATTAAATATAAATTAATATTTATTCAACTATTAGTTCAATAAATTAATATTTATTGTTCAATTTAAATTTTTTAACCTAAAATGTAATCTTTTCTCTCCAGCTGTTTTTAAGATGTCTTTATCTTTGACTTAAGCCATTTCAATGTGGCTGTGAATAATTATAGATTTCTTTATGTTAATCTTGGTGTTTACTGAGTTGAATCTTCAGTGGGATGTCACATTTTTTCACAGACCTGTGCATTTTAATGTATGTCAATCACACCTTGATAAAAACAAAAGCTCTTCAGAGATGGAGAGGTTTATCCCTAACCTCTCCAATTTCTCTCATCATTTTCAGGTTAACATATACCTCCCTCTCTTTAGAAGACCATCCCTTCTTCCCCTATGCACCCTATACATTCCCATTTCTTTCCGTTCACACGTCCCCAGTCTAATTTCTTTCTGTTCGGAGCTTAAATATTTGAATTGCTCCCAAAGATCATGGCCACTCCACTCGGTTCCCAGGGGCGAAATCCCCTTTCCAAGCTGCCTGCAACCACCGCAGGGGGCTGCCGTGAACACCAGGAACTTGAGAGTGGTTCATTCGGCGAATGGGTCTCTGCTGCTAAATACCGGTCCCTGGCGAATGTTCTCCTTTCACCAAGTCGAAAACGAGAGGGGGCAGCAGCGCTGTGAGCAGAAATTTTTCTGCAAGGAAAACAGTTTCTGGACCCAGCCAGGGAGCAAAGAATATTCATTTGCCTTCAGAAAAGCCTCCCGAGCAGCTCGTTTCCGTAGTGTAGTGGTTGTCACGTTCGCCTAACACGCGAAAGGTCCCCGGTTCGAAACCGGGCGGAAACAGCGGTCGCCGTCCTTTTGCTGTGTTCGCCGCGCGCCCCCGGATCCTACTCCGACCACGCGTCCCTCTGGCGGACGCCCACGCGCTTTGGAGCTGTGGAGGTTCCACCTGGAGACGCGGATTCCCAGCGGCGGGCCGAGGAAGTCCAACGGGAAGAGCGGACAGAAAGGAACTGGCCTCGGAGGGCAGCCCAGCCCCGTGAAGGACCGCGTTCCCCGGGCCGGGCGCCTGTCTCCGGTCCCGAGAGCCGCGCTGAGCGCGGGCCTGGTCTCGCGGTGGAGCCAAGCCCGCCGCCGCCGGACCGCGGCCTCCTCTGAGGTCCCGAGAGAAAGGAGGGCGCCCGGCCCTTTGTGAAATCGGTCTAATACCTGCAGGACTTGTCGAGAACAAGAAAGGAAAGGGGCAGAGTTCAAACGGTAGCCAACTTGTCTCGTCACCAGTTTTGCTAAAAATGACGTCCTCCTTCTGGAGGGCGACACACCCCCCTGACCACACCCAGGGAACTCGTTCTTCCTCTCCACTCTGCTCCGGCGCCGAGGGACCGCGGCTGGAGACTGCGACCTGCCGTGCGCAGCCGGGACGCAGCCTGCGAGGCCACCCGCTCCGGCCCGGTGTCGGTGGACTGTGACACCGAGAGCTCTCCCCACCCGCGGAAGGAAATGCGGACCTCAGACCCGGTACTGCGACCTGAGAGAGAAGAAGGCAGAAAACAACACTAAGAGCGTGGAAACACCGCACGTTTCACGGTCGTCGCGTTCGGCAACACCCGTGTGTGTGCGTGAGCGCCTCTGCGCCGCAGGCGGCCCTCTGCCAGGTGTTGCGGGCTGTGCCCCAGCTGATGGGTGGGGTCGCTCTCAGAGGTCTCCTCTTCCAGGTGAAAAGCACGGCCCTTGCCTTTGCCTACTCGTCTCTTACTCATGGAGAGATCTCAGCTTCATTACTGAGAACTTTCCTCCTTAAACTCCCTCGTGACAAGTCCCAGATTCCTGGTGGCACCACGGGCTCCCTTCTCTTGCACAGCCTGCAGTATCAGTGCGATTACCAGATTCCTGTCCGTCTCCCACGACAAGAGGGGCAGGGGCAGGGTCTGTTCTCCTTCATCAATGAATCCACAGTGCTTACAACCTACCAGACGCTTACTGGATTCGGGCTGAGCATAAAACAGCCCTTACCATGACTCTCTGGGAAAAAATGTATTTTCTTAATTTTAAATGGAGACCTGGAGGCTTCAGGGGTAACGGACCTCACCAACATGTGGCGCTAGTATGTGAGATGTCATTCAAAGGGTATTCCTGGCTCCACAGCACTTAGTCTTCTGTAGTATCCGGTTGGATATGGATGGACTTTCAAATTCCCAAAACCCATATCTCTGAAGTTTACATACCATGCTGTTGAAACTAATAATGGGAAAGAAGTCACCAGAACTCTACTAATAATTACCATTTAATACTAGCTATTAAATCAATTATTTAAGATCTTTCATAAATAAACTAACAAGTCTAAGTGGTGAGTACAATTGTTGTTTACAGTCATTAACCTGTTTTACAGATGCAGAAGCTGAGGAAAGGCTAAATAAGTTAAATAACTTGCCCCTGGTCACACAATTGTAGAAATTGGAACCAATACTTATACCCATGTGTGTCAGACTAAAGTGTTCCTCTCTATTGCAGTTTTCTGAGAGAAGAAAGGATCTATTAAAAGACACTGGTAGTTAGAGAGTGAGGCTAAGCAACCATTTAAAGATGATTTTGACATGGTAGGGAGAAGTAGTGTCATCCATCTGCCAGACACTTTTGGGTTCCATAAATCTAGCATTAAACACAACCCCCGCCCTCCTAGAGTTTGCATTCTCATAGGGAAGACAGACAATACTCAAAAGAGATAACTTATATAGTGTGTTTAAAAGATGATTGTAAGTGGTGAGGAGAAAAAATAAAGAATGAGGAGGAAAAATCCTGGAGTGGGAGGAGTTTCTCGTTTTTTAATGTAATGTTTGGGGTGTAATTCACCACTGAGATGATATTGAAGACGAGGCCTGGTGTAGGTAAGGAGCTGATCACACACTTATTAAAATAAGACACAGCTGTCCTGGGGAGGGTGGGACAGCAGGGGCCTGGTAAAGGAGACCGACAAGAAATAGGTGAGGAAAGAGAAGGAATGGGGGACACAACTGAGTGCAGCAGAAGAGGAGGCCCTGAAACACACCTGCACACGCAGTGAGCTGGTCTTTGGCAAAGGAGCAAAGGCAACACAATGGAGCAAAGACCATTTGTCTTTTCTACAAATGGTGCTGGAAAACCTGGACATCCACATGCAAAAAATAAATGAATCCAAACACTAACCTTACACCATTCACAAAAACAACTCAAATAGATCATGAACTTAAATGTCAAAGGCAAAACTACAGAACTCCTAGAAGATTACAGGAAAAAACCTTGATGGCATGACTTGTGGAGGAAATAAATAATTGGTAAGCTCATTAACTTTAAAAATTTCTGCTGAACTAAAAACAACATCAAGAGAAGACAAGCCATAGAAGATAAGCAAGGCATCTCAAACAAAAGACTGTGGCTCAAACTATACAAAGAACCTTAAAAACACAAAAATAAAAACAGACAAACCAACTAAAAATGGGTCAAAAATCTTAACAGACATCTCATTAAAGTGATATACAAAATTCGAATTAGCATGTGAATATCATACATCATCAAGGAAATGCAAGATAAAACAATGAGATACCACTACATACCTATCAGGACCACCAAAAATAGAACAATGACACCAACAGCTGACAAGGATGTGGAGCAACAGGAACTCATTCATTGCTTGGGGGGATGCAGAATTGTTAGAGCCACTTTGGAAGACGGTCGGACAATTTCTTACAAAACTAAACATACATTTACCATACAATCCAGCAATCACACTCCTTGGCCTCTAACCAAAGGAGCTAAAAACACAGCTGCACATATGCCTGTATACACGTTTATAGCAGCTTTACAATCACCAACAGCTGTCATTCAGTAGGCAAATGGATACAGTGGAATATTATTCACCACAACATGCAATGAGCCCTCAAACCATGAAAAGCTGTTGAAGAAGGTTTAATGTACATCACTAAGTGGAAGACAATGGGAATTTTACCTAAAGTCAGGTAAAGAACGAGTCACAAGAAGAAGAAGGACTAAAAGCTGCTGCTGTGACTGGGAATCAGCGTTAGCTTTTGCAAGTCACTGGTCCCCTCCACAAGAGCACAGGACACAGCTTCTCTACAGAGGATGAGGCAGGGATGGGGTAATGGTAGATGTTCATAGAAGCCACTTTTGATTGCTTTAATTTTCTCAGTGAAACAGGGAGCAAAGTCATCAATTGAACATGAAGATGAGAGAGGAGGGGTTGGGCTTTGAGCTTAGGGAAGGTCATAAATAGGCAGGAGTGGGGTGGGATGATCTAGTGTCTTAGGGTACAGTGATGTGTCAGCCCTGAAAACTATTTGAGAGACACTGTCCTGAATTAAAGTGAGACCACTCAGCCAATTGTGTGCTTTCTCTGGCCATCAGAAGTACAGATGGTCAGAGAAGTACAGATGCAGAGGCAAGGGAGTCGAGTGAGGCTAGGCAGTGACTCTGGCATGTGCCAGGTGAGGGAGAAGAGAGGACATTGGTAGGAGGGTGGAACAGGGAAAAAATGATTGAGTCTGTGGATATTTGTTCAAGCAACAGATACATGTTCAAGTAACAAAGCTGCACTGTGCACCAAATAAGTTTTCCATGCCTCGCAAGTCAGAAAGTAAAGACAAGTGAAGATTAAGACACTGGTGCATATCCCAGGAGCTCTTGCTTGAAAGGGAGAGAGAACTACACAAAAGGTGACAAATACAGAAATGGAGGTGGAAACTGGGGTGGAAACCTTAGGGAGGGAGAGAGGCAAGAAGTGCCAATAAGAGACTGCCTAAAAGTGTGAGTCTCAGCCGACTATGTCTCAGGAGCAAGAGAGAATGTGGGAAAGACTGGTGGAGATGGAGCAGGGAGCCGCAGAGCTGCCACCAGCCAGGAGCAGAAGCAGCTTAGCCGCTAGGGACCCTACAGTGCAGAGATTACTACATTTATCTGGTCCTCTAGCAGTTCCCGGCGTCAACGGTGGATTTATTTACCACTAGATAATGGGTTCTATTATAGAAGGATTCTTGCTTGTTTTGCAATCATTATTTCTACAGTGACTGACACACCGCAGGCCAACAGAATAGATCGCAAATGTGGTAGAAAGTCAGTCTGCTGCTTTTTTTTAATATGTGTGTTGTTGTTGGTGGTGGTGGTGGTTGCTGTGACCTAAGGTGCGTGGAACTGGGCTTCGACGATAGAAGACTCTTGGAAAAGAGTGTCCCGTGGATGTTGTCTGATCCCGTCCATGCTACATGGCAAACGGTTTATGGTGGTCTTCAGAGTAATGTGTACAGCCCACAGCGGCAGGGGCTGTGATGGCCGAGTGGTTAAGGCGTTGGACTCGAAATCCAATGGGGAATCCCCGCGTAGGTTCAAATCCTGCTCACAGCGGTTGCGTTTTCTCTCGACTCTCCTCTTGTAGGACTGTGTAATTCTCACCTCCTGGCAGCAGCCTTTACGTTTGTCCCCTGTCCAAGAGGTACCGGCGGCCTCGGTAACCGGGGCAACGGCCTGCGTCTGGCTTCTATCTTTTCAAACCGTGGAACTCGTCTCCTGAACAGGCACTACATACATTTTTAGCCATTTTTGCTTTAGCAAATTTTAAGTCGATTTTACACTTTAGTAAATGCGTTCCTGATTTGAGTTTTTATGTCAAATGTAATTCTTAAAATGGATAATACTTCTATTCAGTTGTATTCCTATATGTTTTTCAAAACAAATGTCCGCGCGCCTCCAGCTGCCCACGGAGGTACAGTACCGACTCACAGGGAGCTGCCCACGGTGAGGGGCACGGTTTTGTTTTTTTAAACAGGAAGAAAAGACTCTGATTGAAGTCTCCCGGAATGACTGCCACACGCCATTTAAAAATAACACGGACGGTTCACTACCGGTCATTTTTCAATAGACATTTTTATGCGGGTGTACATTATCCAGAAACACCCGAGACGAACGTGCTTCTCCCGCACCGTTCGGGGTCGTGCTTTGCCGTGTCCGAAGAGCCGCGGGGGACACGAGGGGCTCTTCACTGCGAGGGCCCAACGCCGCGGGCCAGTGGCGCAATGGATAACGCGTCTGACTACGGATCAGAAGATTCCAGGTTCGACTCCTGGCTGGCTCGTCGGTCCGTTTTGCTGTCGACCAACTCGAGACTTGTTGCGTCTCTTCCCGTCTCTAGAACGGAGGCAGGGAGGGGAAGGGCCCTGGAGGAAAAGAAAGCGGGGCTCCTACCCGCCTAGCCTCCGCGGGACAGCGGAGGGACGCGCCTCGT
The DNA here is from genome assembly GCF_045843805.1 of Urocitellus parryii. Lineage (NCBI taxonomy): Eukaryota > Metazoa > Chordata > Mammalia > Rodentia > Sciuridae > Urocitellus > Urocitellus parryii. The sequence continues at coordinate 154,123,816 of NC_135538.1, read as the reverse complement.
CCCCACGGCCAGCTCACGACCTCGGAGTAACTGACGGACTCAGAAAAAAACTTTCTCTTCTCTCTCTCTCTGGTTTTTTTTTTTTTTTTTTTGGTGATAAAGAGTGAAGGACCGAACAGCCGGGAAGGCCGGAGAGGCGCCTGTCTGCTCGGCTGCGCATGCGCTGCGGTCGCCCCTGGGTGGGCTGCGTGGAAAGCGAGCGCGACGCGCATCCACGTTCCAACAGCCTTGAGCCCTCCCGGCGAGCGAGACCACGACGTGGATGCGCCTTTCTTTTGCTCCGCGGCTCCTTCCCCTCGCTCACCAGGAGGGCTCAAGGCTGTTGGAACCTGGGAAGGTCCGGCACCGAGGGCCGAGTCACAGCGGCTCTGAAGTTACGACTTTCAATTCCTCCGACGTTCCCAAGGTCCTCCATAAATTTTCCCTAAAGCTGTAATTTGGGTGGCCTCCCCTCACGCTCAAACTTGGAGAGGTCTAAACCGGTGAAGAACAAAACGTCATGGCCCGTACGGGGATCGAACCCGCGACCTTGGCGTTATTAGCACCACGCTCTAACCAACTGAGCTAACCGGCCGGAGGTGGGAGGCGGGGTTTGGGGGAAAGTGGCGTCTCAACTCCTCAACGTTTCAAGGTTTCTGAGAATAAACAGATTCCTCTCAGCCTTTCCAAAGAGACCTTTCAAATCCATGTCCGTAGGCTTTCTCGTCCCGAGATTCAAACTGGAAACCACGGAGTCGGTGGGGCGGAAGCCGAGTCGGGTCTCCCGGGAGGCAGCGGTTCAGTGTTCGCTGTGGGCTCGGAGAGGCGCGTCCGGGCGCCGGCGGCCAACTGCCAGCTGCGGTCTGACGACTCGTGGCCGATCCGCCGCCCAGGGCCCCGTGAGGGGGAGCCTGACCTCGGGATGCCCCGCCGCTCGCCGGGTGCCCCTCAAACCCGCCCGCGGGGCACGGGGAGCCGAGTCGGCGCGACCCGGGTGTGGACCCGAAGGAAGGAGACCCCTCTCCACGGCCCGGGCTTGTGTCAGCGCCTGGTGATTCCCGAGCTCCGCGGCCTTCGGACGCCCCGCGATTGTTCAAGGAAGGAGCTGACCCAACAGAACAGCCAAAGTGATATCCGTGTCCATCCCCACGCTGACCGCGGTCCAAGGGGCGAGGGTGGACTCGGGGACTAAGACGGTGTCACCGGCTCTGACCTGGCGTTCCTCTAGCCTTCAGAGCCCCCTCCTGGGGCTGCCAGTGCACCCGCCTGAGAGGAAGCGGTCGGCCCGACGGGGTCTGTGGAGCCCTGGTCCCCGACAGCCTCCGCGGAAGGAGCTCGCTCCTGCACCTTCAACTTGGAGAGCGTCACCTCCCTCCTCGCTCAGGTACCTGGGGTTCCTGCCCCCACTCGGCCTTGAGGGGGTGGCCAGGGCCCATCTCGCTGCCGGGCTACGCAGCACCCAGCTCAAGCCCTGCTGCGGGAGCCCTGCACCCATTCACGTTAATTACAAAATAATACTAATTAACAATATGTTTTACTTTACTCCAGTATACATACGTGTGTGTGTGTGTGTGCATATATGTCACACGTAACCTTGATAAATATTACTAAAGTTCAATTTTGCTTAAGATATTATCTCTTGCTGCCCAGTAAAATGACTAATCAGACCCTGAGACTATTCCTGAAGCTGCAAACAACTAAAGATTTGAAAAATGAGAGAAGTTTCTTAGAAAATTCAAGATGCTGGCAGCAAAGACTGTTCCTATCAGAATCTAAGTGAAGGCAGAAACAAAGAGAGTTAAGCAGAGAATTAAAGATACTTAGACCTTGGCTCCTCTTATTTTTTTAGTTTTATTTATAAATTATTCAGCAGTGCTTGAGTTGGAATCCAGGACCTACCGCCTGCTAAGCAAAGGCTCTGTCTCTGAGCCACACCGCCCTACTTTGTCAATGTCTTCCACAACATCCACATTCACACCAAATAAGGCAGTGTTTTTCTTGTTTTCCCTCAAGGAACAACTGGAAGCTGTAGAGGCACCAAGTGTATGGAGGAGAGGATATAAGAAGGTCTTGTTCATGATAGTGGTAAATGTATGCAGCCCCCTGTACAAAAGGCACTGTGGACCTAAGAGTGTAGCTTAGTTTGCACCAAATAGCAATGTGAAAGCCAATGGGTATGAAAAGGGGAGACAACTGCAAAACCCAGCATTGCACGAGGGACCTGAGGATCTTGCATCTGAGGTGCCCCACCTGAGCTACTTAAGCCTGCTCTCAGGCTGGATTTTTTTCTCACCACTTCCCTTAAATACTTTTATTTTATTATTTTTTTATGTTACATTTCAGAAAACATAAAAAAAAATCTTGTCCTTTTTTTTTTTGCCCTTTTCAAGAATAATTATACAAAGTAAAAATAATTTTAAAAATCAGACAGTGGGGAAATCAACCCAAATTTTCCTGAATATATCAGAAAGAATGAAAAAAAAATAAGTGATAAAGGCTCGTAAGGATATGAACTGTGCAACCATATTGGGTTCAGTGATCCAAAGCTCCTTTCTAGTGGCAGGATTCCTCAGAGCTTGGATTCCTAACTGCTCTATATTGGCTAAGCCTCTCTATGAGGCCAGGGGCCCACTCTCTAAACCCCTATTGCACTCGGTTACAGATCCCTTCACCAGGCTCCAGCAGGCCCTCCTCCAGGCCTCTGCTCTCCATCTCCCTGAGCTCAAATGCCATTTCACCTTTAGGTGCCTGAAAAGCAGGGATTTGCTCCGGGGGTCCTCAACCTCTGCCCCTGTGGTTTATCTATTGAAGGCTCCTGACCCTTTGGGGATGGGTCCCTGGCCTATGAGTGTTGGCCGCAGCCTCTCCACTCATTAACGAGTCAAAGAAGCTCACCTCTGGGGCCCCACTCGCCATCCTGGCTCTCCATCACCTAAAGAAACTCCCCACCTACCAGGGCTTACCTTCCTTACCCACTGTGGCCTGTTATCTCTACAGTTTCCCTGGTGAAAGATCCCAGTCTTACTTTCCACTCGTGCTCACCTTTAAACCCTGCTACCCTCCTCCCCGCTCCTCAGGACCCTTCCACCTCTTCTCCCCTTACCCGTGGCATGCACTGAAACTCTGGGGGCGCTTCTTCCACACCCCTCCCACACACAGGAAGGCCCCTGCTCCAGGCAACATACACATGCTTCACAGAGGGCTTCTCCTTCCTCCAGGAGGGAGTCCGTGGGGCAGGCTATGTCTCTCTAACCTCCCTTGTGGAAGTGGCTCCCTCCCCAATAACACATCCAATCAGCAGGCTGAACTGGTTGCCCCCATCAGAGCCTTCACTTTGGCCAAGGGAGCCTCAACCCTCAACCCTCAACGACTACACTGACTCCAAATAGGCTCTCCACATACTTCTCTCCCACTCGGCTCTTTGGAAGGAGCGTGGATTCCTTACCACCAAGGGAACCTCAATGACTAATGCCCCCTTTATCTCCCATCTCTTCCAGGCCTCAAAGCTTCCCACCACCATTAGAATCTCACATTGTAAATCCCATCAGACAGACACCTCCTTTGTAACACTCTCCAAACAACAAGGCAGACTCTAAGGCGAGGGCCACTGCCCTCCAACAGTCCTGCTGGACTCTTCCCCACCTGACACTCAACAGATGCTCACCTTCCTTCACCACCTCTTTCACCCTAACACCACATCTTTAAAACAGTTTCTCACTTTCCACCTTAAACTCTCTCCAGAGGGCCTACAATTTCTCTTTACCCTCGCTGCCTCCGGTGAAATCTGCCAAAAAACAGTGCCACTTCCCTTTACACCAGGCAGGAGGACATCTCCCTTGCTCTGATTGGCAGCCGGATTTCACCCATATGCCCCGGGTCAGGCTGTACAGATTTCTCTTAGTACTTGTTGAATGGTCCTGAATTTACTTCCCGTGTTTCACAGTCTGTAGCTAAGGCACGCAACATCTCCTGGCATTCTCATATCCCCTACCATCCCAGTCCTCTGGAAAGGCGGAACGAACCAACCGGGCCTTGAAGAACACTCTCACTAAACTATCCCCGGAATGACCTTTAGATTGGACTAAACTCCTTCCTTGGCTCTTCTTACATTACAAACCCTCCCAAAGAAGCCACTCAACATCTCCCCTTTTGAGCGTCCGTGTGGACAGCCTATCTCCCTCTCAGCTCACCACCCTCTGATTCTCACCACTCCCTCAAACCAACCCAACCCCTGGCTCCTCATCTTTTCTGGCCCCTTCTTGCATACAAGAGGAACCTTCTTTGGCAACACAGTGATGCTATTCTGACAAAACCTAGTGCTGCCTCTTCCCCCTCTCCCACTCAGTCTCCTGGTGATCTGGTACTTTTTAACCCCCTCAATAGGCCTTCCTCCTCCTCTCAACTCTCCGCAAAATGGACTGGGCCCTATCGGGTCATTCTTACCTCTCCCTTGTCAGCTCGCCTTAAGGGCATCCCGTATTGGGTTCATAACTCCCATTTAAAATGATTTTCTCCATCCTTTTACACAGTGACACCCACAGGCCCCCTCAAGCTGAGTTTCTCTAAGGCCGGAACCACCAATCTTCCTTTAGTCTCTGAGGACCACAGGGACACTGCGGAACCATGAGTACCATCCTTCCCTTTTCCATTCTTGCCCTCCTCCCTTATTCTGCACTCACCTCTGGGGGACCATTACCAGGAACCACCATTCCAATTCAAACCACACAAACCGTATGATCTCAGCTTGGTTCTTCAGCTGCTGTGATTCTGCAGAAACAAAAGGGCCTTGATCTTTTACTGCAGAAAAAGGCAGACTTTGTACCTACAGGAGGAATGCTATTTTTATGTCAATCAATCTGGTAAAGGACCAGATAAAACAACTCCAACAGGACCTGGAGCACGGGAAACAACTGCTGAAGGGTAGCAGCCAAGTAACCCCTTCTCCAGCGGCACTTTCCTTCTTGCCCCCTAAGTCATGAGACGGTTTCAAGACCAGATCCAAAAAGTCTCTAACCAGACTAAAAACCAGGTTTGTTACAGGCACATACCAATCCCTCACCAAAACTGGGGTGCCGGGGACAGCATCCCACCACCACTCCACCTCTGTCATCATTCCAATGACAAGCCATGCCCCTAATGAGGGATTCAAATGTCACCCCTTCCCAGCAGGAAGCAGTTATAGAAGATTGACCTACAACGTCCCCGTTCCTTAAGGCGCCCAATAAAAACAAAAAAGGGGGGAATATAAGGTTCTTGCTTAGTAACTGGATGGCCATCTTAAGTGACAACTGCCATTTTAAGGAAAAAGTTTCACTTTCAACCAAGTGGGACAAGACTCACCACTTCCTCATACCAACCCAACCCTAACTCCCGCATTAGAACTCAGGGCTCTGATTCCCGAGCCTGCCCATTAAAGGCCCAGAACCCAAGCCCGTTTTGCCTCTCTCTGCTATAGAGAGACGGCTTTTATTTGTCAACTCTGACAAATAAACTCCCTTGTGTGTCTCAGTCTCATTTCTCACTTACTTGTCTCTCATTCCTCGCTTTCCTCTTTTTTAATTTTTTTAAAACTTTATATACATTGAATCAAATAGAATCATGTCTGGCTCTTTTCACTAAATCATGTTTGAGATTCATCTGTTTTTTTACTTGTAAACAGGTCTGTTCCTTTCCACCGACTTGTGTTTAACAGATATGGTACATTTTACTTACCCATCCTGGTGTTGAGGAGCCTTTGCACTGTCTCCAACTTAGGGTTATCACACAAAGCACCATTCTGCAATTGCTGTGCATGACTTCAGATGAATATAAGAACTCATTTATCAGGCAGGTAGACAGATGGACAGAGGAAGTGCTGAGAGTCACAGGACACAGGCCATTTAGCTCTACTAGAGGCTTCTGAAGTCAACACCAGATGTCCCAGGTTACTCTAAACAGCAACACTAGGGTGTCAGCAAGCATCTGGTGCTGTTAGTCTCTGTGATTTCAGATACCTGGCCCAGGAGGTAGAGATAGCTCTTCATGGTTTTAATTTACAATTTTCCATAACTAATATTTTACACCATTACGTATGTGTCTTTCCATTTAAAAAATTGAGATGGCTTTCACTGTTTCATTGATTTTAGGGGTTCATTACATATTGGGAATATAAATCCTTCATATATATATATATATATATATATATATATATATATATATATATGTATATATACATACATTGTGAATATGTCCCAGTTTGTGGAATGCCTGAAGGTCTCCTAATTTAGTATTTTGAAGTTTCAAAGTTTAATGAAGTCCAACTTATACGTCTTTATGGTTAGTAGTTTTTTGTTGTTGTGGTTGTTGTTGTTTTTTGCATCTTATATCAGAAATAATTGTCTATGCCAAATTTGCCTGTTTTCTTCTAGAGCCTTTATCGTTGAATGTTTACGTCTATAATCTATATTTATGCATGCTATGAGAAGGGATATGACTCCCCAGCTGTTATTTATTGAGAAGGCAAAACTTTTTGCACTGAATTGCAATGTCTCCTTAGTCAAAAAACAGAAAACTCTGTGTGTGTGTGTGCGCACACGTGCACACATGCGCATACTTTCTATCCTAATTGGTATACACATCTACTTTTATGCCAATACCACACCTTCAACTTCTGTAACTTTAAAACAATAACACCTGCTAATATAGCAGAACACAGGTGTAGTTAGCTTTACTAGATGCTGCTAAATCATTTTCCAAAACAGATGTCCTAGATTACTGGGGAAAAAATCTCCAATTTTGCTTTTCCTTCTCAAGATTGCTTCAGCTAATCTGAGTTTTAAAAAATTATTATTTCAAGACAAATTTTACAACCAACCATCCCCTTCAGGCCCTCTTAGCCTCTCTGCAAATAAAACCCTGCCAGAATTTTGTTTGTGGTAACATGGACTCCATCAGTCAGTTTGGGGGAAACTGACATTTTAGTGACATTGAATCTTTCTGGCCAGAATCCTGGTATACTCTTCTGTTTACTTAAGTCTTCAATTTTTCTTAAAAGTTTCTGGTAATTTTTAATATAAAAATATTTTTAAAAAGATTAACTGCTCCATATTTGATATTTGCAGATGGTATTTCTCTTAAAATCTCATTTCTAACTATTGCAAGTGTAGAGACAAGCCGTTTGTTTTTACATACCTACTCTATGTACAATAAGGTTGTTAAATTTTCTCATTGATGCTAGCTAATTTGGATTTATGCGTGCAACCATGTCAAATGCATTAGTACTGATTTTGCTTCTTTCTTCCTGGTTTTCCTGCTCTTCCCTTTCTCTTGCCTTATTCCAATGCTCAAAGCCACCAGCACAATACTGAATGGAGGATATGATATTGTGCCTTGACCTACATGGCCGAACCCTAGAAATCAGCAAGGGGTGATGGGGGATTAAGAAAGACACAAAAATTTACAAAGAGAAAGCTGGGACTGGGTGGGACACTGACCTCTGATGGAGGAACAGTGACCCAGAGCCAGCACAGCACGTTTATTTAGGTTTCATCACCAAAAGGTTGTTTGTGGGAAAGTTTCTGCAAAGCAGGCAAGCTTGAAGTTTGCAGCACCTGCAAGGTATTGTGGTTATCTTGTTATGTTCAGAATTCTCTATCCCTGGCAGCTGGTGTCTGAGCTCAAGGTCAAGATTGGTACTGTTCTATGCCTTTGCACAGAACTTCCTCAGGCAGGACATTACCACAGTTCTTGGGCAATCTTGTCTTGCATCTTTGCACAGAAAGTTCCTGAGGCAAAGTGCAGCCACAGCTCCCAGGCAAAGACCAGGGTCCAAGTCACCACACTCTACAATAGTGGACACCTCATCTTGTCCCTTGTCTCAAGAGGACAAAGATTTTAATGTCTCACTAATGAGTACAAGGTTAACTGCAGCTCCTCCACCCCATATCTTTAATTTAATGGAAGAATACATGTTAAAACAAAACAGATGAAATTTCATAACAAGGACAACATGTCTGTTGCCCAGGCTGGTGTAGAACTCCTGGACTCAGGTGACCCTCCTGAATGGTTGGGACCAGGGGTATGCACCACTCTGCCTGGCTATGTTGAAGAAGATCCATTTTATTCTTAATTTGCACACTATAATTATGAATAAGGGTCCAGTGACTTTTTGCATATATATATATATATATATATATATATAGAGAGAGAGAGAGAGAGAGAGAGAGAGAGAGAGGTATATACAATTTCTCCGTGTTTAGTGTGGTAAAATATTTTTATATGTTAAACCAACCTTGAATTATAAAACAAGCTTTATAGGGGCTGGAGATGTGGCTCAGCGGTAGCGCGCTCGCCTGGCATGCGTGCGGCCCGGGTTCGATCCTCAGCACCACATACCAACAAAGATGTTGTGTCCGCCGAGAACTAAAAAATAAATGTTAAAAATTCTCTCTCTCTCTCTCTCTCTCTCTCTCTCCTCTCTCATTCTCTCTTTAAAAAAAATAAAAATAAAAAAAAATAAAACAAGCTTTATGTGGTCATAATAGATTATTCTTGTAACGTATGGCTGGATTTTATTTGATGGAATCTCATTTAGGATTTTATATCCCAATTCCAGGGATCCTCATGAATAGCTAGCCCCTTGTGAATCTGAGCTTCCCTAACTGGTGTAAATCACAGCCTGTCTGTCTAGGCATGGTGCTAGGCTTTTGGGGTCCCCCATGCTCAGACCTGGGTGGGTACTTTACCATAAGCACCCCCTTCTATGTTTTAACCTGACTCATATTAAATTCTTTCCTGTGATGCAGTCAGGAATCTGAAAAGGTTTGACAAGAGGTTTCCTCTGTTTCTAAAAACCTCTAGCCCCCTCTAGGACATGGTTTCTCTTTGCCCCAGCAGTCCTTCTGTGTGAGCCAAGCCAGTCTCAGTAGCACATGATTTTTTTTTTAAATGACATAAAAAATGCCGTGTCTTCCAGCTTGCCACAGAGTGGTCCCCATTCTGTGGGATTCTAACTCTTGTCCTCCTCATGGCTTCCCTGACCTTTCAATGTCTTTAACAAGGTGAATTTTAAAATTCAGATTCATCTAGCTACCTTTGATGTACAGTAGTGTCAGGATTCTGTAATTCTGTTCTATGTAATTTTACTCAGAAGATTAGAAGTTGAGCTCAAATCTCATAACAAGGGCTTGAATTTAGGACCCCATCTTAAGAGCTCTGAGCACTGCCTGGACTCAGGTTAACTATGGAAGCCTTGATCTATTAAGGAAGAGTAGATTCTGGAGGGTGTTATAGAACCCACTGACCCTAACAGAATTCCTTCCTACACTGTTTTACACACACACACACACACACACACACACACACACAAGTGATCATAACTATTTGAAAACTGTGAAATGCCATGTCTTTGCACTTACAAAACCAATGTCTCCTCCTTGTAGATTAGAATGCTGTTGTAAAGCCAGGCCCAGTGGCACATGATTGTGGTCCCAGCTACTGTCAAGGCTGAGGCAGGAGGAGCTCTTGGGTCCAGGAGTTTGAGGTCAGCCTGGGCAGTAGAGAGCCCAGCTCAAAGGAAAAAAAAATCCAGTAGGTCTAAAGCACACATCAAGTGCTGAGCGCAATGCCTGAAGCCCAGGAGTGCATCTGATTTAAACTGCAGCAGATGGAGCTCCTACCAGGCCCTGAAGCACATGCTAGTGATCACCAGTGGAGGAAGAAACAGGGGCACTGCCAAAGAGGAAACAAAAACATAAAAGGGTCTTCAGAATTAGCACACCTCCATGCTAGGTGAAAGAAGAGAGCAAAGGCCTCCATTCCAAATGACACACTTCTGTGAAATTACAGAAAAATCAACACTGTGCTGCATCCAGAAGACCCTCACGTCCAAGACAGGGTGGAGATGACAACGTAGATTGCATCAGCAGATGCAAGCACAGCAGCAGAGGTCAGAGAAACGCAATAGTGGGCTTTGTGGGTAGAAGGTGGCTATAAACCAAGGAATGTGGGCAGCCTTTGGAGCTGGAAAGAGCAAGAAAATGAAATCTCCCCCTAGAACTCCCAGAAGGAATAAAGCCCTGCCAACATCTTAATTTTAGCCTCTTGAGAGCCATTTTGGCCACCTGACCCACAGAGCTATAAAACAACACTTTTTTAGCCACTAAATTGGTGCTAATTTGTTACAGCAGCAATAGGAAACTAATACAGTTGCCAAAATCCACCAAATTTTTCTCTTAAAACAGGTGAATTTTACTGCATACAAATATCTCAGTAGGGAAAGAACCATTAGGAAAGTGCACTGCAGCTTTTGAACAAGTCCGCAGAGTTGGTATCATCACCTACTGCAGAGCCAGCCCTCCAGTCCAGGCACGGATCGTGCGGATTATCTCAGCCCTTGCTGGTCAGAGGTTCCTGCAGAAACACGAGCAACCCCAGAGGCAACTCTGTGCCTCTGGACATTTACTCCCACAGTCCTCAGCACTGCATGGTCACAGTCTGTCATGTCAATCCTATCACGTCAGGTTCACTGAAGAAGCTCTTCTGTTGAAACATAAGCGATGCAGGATTGTTCTTCCTCTTCCCTGCTATGCTTCTGGGCATGGCTCCCACATCCAGGCTGGACTCACCCTTGCCATGGGTGTCTGAGATCCCTGTAATTCCTCCAGGCCTCTGCTCAGGAGTCAGCCACTCAGAGAAACTGATTTTGACAACCTTATATAAGACAGCACCTAACACAGACTCTGCCATCTTCTATACATGTTCATTTATTTTTTTTTCCCACAGAACTTATCAACGCATAACCTAATTACATACTTAGGTATGAATGTATATGTGCATTGGTTCTGGGGATTGAACCCAGGCTTGCTCTACCACTGAGCTACATCCCCTTTTAGTTTTTATTTTGAGACAGGCCCTTGCTAAGTTGCTGAGACTGGCCTTGAGCTTGCAACCTTCCTGCCTCAGCCTCCCAGTGGCTGTCATGCAACACAACACCAATTATATATTATTTGTAATTGTTCTTTTTTATCTCTTTCGCTAGGACTTAGGCTCCAGAGAGCCAAGGCGTCCTCTTTTGTCCTTTCCTGCTGTAACTTCAGTACCTAGGACGGATGTGGCAAGAGTGACTACACCGAGGTGACGAGCACAGGAGGGAGAATGGATTTGAGGTTGGTGATCTTCCTACCTGTTGATCTCACAGACCTGTGGGAATTTCCAGTGAGAAATGTCCAGCAGTCAGCAAGACACTTGATTCCTACACACATGAAAGAAATATTATGTCATGATGAGTATTGGTCGAGTTGGTTAGTAAGGAAATAAATATAATTCAAGGGCTGCCTTGAATGGGCTAAGGAATGTGCAGATAGGTGATGAAACAATACTCAGGGGCGTGTTTCTGGGCATGTTCATAAGGGTGTTTCCGTTCAGCAGACAGAGTGAAGATTCGTCCTCCAAACATGCTCAGGTATCACCACCAGCTGAAGGCTACAGACAGAAGAGAAGGGCAGAGGGCGGACTTGCTATCCTGGGCTGGAATAGTGGGCTTGTCGACTCAGCCATTCACTCTCCAGGTGCCTGGCCTTCCAGCCCCTGCCCCTCCTTAGGCCTGGGAGATAGGCTGACCTGCAGCACCATTCCCTGTACTGAAGGAAGATTGAACCCAGGGCCCCCGGCGCTGCTGGGCCACTACTGAGCAGCACACCCTGCCCTTCTGAGGGGCGTCCCTGGGAGTTTGACTCAGGGGCACTTTACCACTGAGATAATCCCGAGTCCTTTAATTCTTTATTTTTATTTTGAGACAGGAGCTCACTAAGTTTCTTAGGGCCTCTATAATTTGCTAAGACTGACCTCAACCTTGTGATCCTTTTGCCTTAGCCTCCCCAGCCACAGGATTACAGGTGTGCCCCACCAGCCTGACTCTTCCCTGGTTCTTCAGCTTGCAGAGGGAAGATGAGTTTTCTTGGTCTTCTGAGCACTTATCAGCCAATTACCTAACAAATTCCTTTATATCGCTCATATTTCATTGGTTTGCTTCTCTGTAGAGTCCTGACAAACCCAGATTTTTGCTACCAGTAGTGAAAATAGAAAAAACAATCTTAAGGAAGAGATTTCTGACTTGGTTTTGAGATTTCTGGAATTGACTCTCTGATCTGACTGGACTTAAATATTTCTGGTTATAAAGAGAACACTGATAGTCCATGATGTAGACTGTTTATAAGGATCTGCAAAAATCTGCCTGGAGAATTCGATAACTGTCTGTAAGAGTCCAGAAGGTAAGTCACTCCATGAAGGACACTTGAACTTTGGGGAAAACTAAAGACGTGTGGCACAGGCTTCTCGCCTTGCTGGACAGTGTGAAAGAAAAGGGTGAGGAGCTCCAGGATTAGAACTCTTCAAGGCCTGAGGGCTTCTGCTATACCCTGAGGGAGCCTCGTTTCCTGTTACTGTGGGGCTGAAATTGCTGAAAACCAAACACAAGTGCTCATCTTGTGACCAACGGAATCGAAGCACAAGTTGAAAACTAGCCGCACAGGTGTCTGTGTTGAAGTGGTGCATATGGGATCTCTATGGGGGCGGAGTGGGGAGCTGTGTGGAAAGATCCTGAAAGACCTGGGGACATTGAATCTAGATTCCAAAAATTATTTTTTGTCAGTGGAAAAGGTCTCCCTACTCAGCAGAAGTGTCCACAACCCCAGGGAAGGTGCCTCCCAAAGCCAGTGGTATCAAACCCGGTGGAGCAGGGCTCACCAGAGCGGGGCAGGGCATTGCCCCAAGTAACAGTATTGTCAGGAGGGCTAAATGCCCAAGGCCAACCAATGGGCTACTTTTGAACTTATACCCCATTTTCTACTTCTGACTTGTTAAGTTGGAAAAATTCTCACCTCCTTATCCTAAGGACCCTCCAAATGATAGTGGAACTCTTTACAGCATTTTCGCAACCCAATGACCTGCTTGGGCTGATAGACAAGCCATACACTATATAATGATGCCTGCAGAGATGATTTGTTTTAAATAAGGTTAAGGAGGAATCCTAGATCCTCCGCAGGGCCGACCCTCTAAGCTCCTCTGATCTGAGAAATACAGTACTCCTGACAGATCCAGTTTGGTACCTGACTGACAACAGTGATGTTTGACTGAACCACTATTGCAAGTTTCTTGATAGATTCCTATGGGGTGAGGGCACCCAAGCCAATAAGCTTAGGTAAATACAACAATTACAATAGGGGGAGAATGACTACCCCTTTGCCAGGTTAGAAAAAATTTATCAAACTTTCAGGCAATATGCTGTTTATACCCAGAAGCCCCCAGATATAAAAATTTTCCATATGACCTTCATTGGGTAGAATGCCCTTGGTATTAGGAGGAAATTACAGAAAATCAAGGTGACTGTGGGCATGACCTTCTCAGGTGATAGACATGGCCTATAAGGTCTATAATGACAGAGCAATAAAAAGGGCTGAACAAAGCCAGGCAGGGTGGCACATACCGGTAATGCCAGCCACTGGGAAGGCTGAGGCAGGAGGATCGTGAGTTCAAAGCCAGCCTTAGCATGAGTTCAAAGCCAGCCTTAGCATCTTGGTGAGGCCCCAAGCAACTCCGTGAGATCCTGTCTCTAAATAAAAAAGGGCTGGGGATGTGGCTCAGTGGTTGAGCACCTCTCAGTTCAATACCTGGTACTGGGGAAAAATTTTAATAAAATAAAAAAAAAAAAGCTGAACAAGACACCATCTTCATCTAAAATGTCCAGGATGGAAACCTAGAACTGGAGGTCCTACCCTAGAGGGAAGAGGCCCTTGTAGAAGATCCATGTGCAGACTGTGATGAGAATGGCTACTGGAGTGAAAAGTGCCCCGACTCTTTCACAGAGGGTTCAGCTCAGGAAAGAGCCAAAGCATCGGAAGGCAGAGGTCGAGGGGACCCTGCCAAGGACGGGTGCCTCTCAGAGCTCCTGCACTATCTCCCCACCAGGGGCCCTGGGGCACCTGCCCACCTACTTCCTAACCAACCGGGGTGCCACCCCTCTAACGAAAAGGACCAGGACCCTGTGCCCATGACAGGAGCAGCAGCACAGCCCAGCAGCAGACTTCCCTGCCACCTCGGAGAGCAGCCTGGGGCCAGCTCTGGACTCAAGCTTTCTGTGTGCACTGGGTGTCCATTGCCCCTGCGGGGAGACACCTGCTCTGCAAACTCAGAGGGTAAGCATCTCCCCAGAGAAGCAGCCGATGCCGGTGGAAGAGCCACCTGGACAGCACTTTGTCTTCAGCTGACGTGAGTCCAGGAGAACCTCCAGAGGGGGTCAACCAGGCAGTCAGGGGCAACAGGACCCCACCCAGTCTGGTAAGATTATTTTAAAGGAAGGCACTCCCTGCTTAAGCAATACTCAGTGACAGGAGGCACTCAAAGGAATCCAACACATACTTAAAAAAATGTAATGCCATTTGATCCAGCCCTGCCAGTCATCTTTCAATACTACAAATGGAAAAATAAAAATCTGGGGAGATTCATTTTGTTCGAGACTGATGAACTCTTAATGACATTGTCCCTACAGTGCCTAGTCGTCATACCCTTCCAAGTGCTTTGCCAGCAGAGGGTAGATGGCTCGCTGTTCTTGATCTGGAAGATGCTTCTTTTGCATCCTACTCAAAGGGGAGTCACAATTACTTTTTGACTTTGAATGGACAGATCCTCCATCAAAACCCACCTTCCATACTATTGGGCACTACTGTCCGTGCGATTCCAAAACTTACCCATGATCTCTGGAGAAGTACTGGCTAACAACTGGCTCCACTGGGAGTACTGCTCCAGTCTGTCGAAGATACGCAGATCACCAATCCCACTTATCAGCTCTGCCTAGAAAACACCATTCAGAGTCAGTCACCTGACCAAGTGAGGTCACTAGGTACAAATTTACCAGGAAGAAGTTGTATGTCTGGGGTTTCTGGCGCAGAAGGCTGATGAAGACTAGAGACTAGCAGAGAAAAGGCCATTGCCAGCCTTCAGGTCCCTGGACCTGCAAACAATCATGAGGATTCCTGGGAGATGGGCTACTGCAGGACATGGATATCTAATCTGCGGCTTATAGCAAAGCTCCTATATGAACCTTTAATTGGGATAGAACTTGAGCCCCTAATTTGGACAACAGAGTGTCACACTGCCTCTACATCTCTCAAAGACCAACTGATGTCCCAGCTCTGATTCTGCCTGATTTTTAAAAAGTCATTCAAACTGTATGTGCATGAGTGACAAGGAATTGGGCTGCAAGTTCTCACTTGGTTGCTGAGGGAAGGAAGTCCCCTAACCTGCTGCTAAATTCTCAAAGCAGTTAGCCCTCAGGGCCAAAGGACAGCCTCCTTGTCTGCAGGCAGTAGCTGCCACTTGTGGTGTGCTAACGGAAGCTGAGGAATTTACATTTGGCTGCCAGTCTTGTCTATGTGCCACACCAGGTCTTCACCCTGCTGGAACAAAGGGGCAGACACTGGCTAAACCCAGCCACCCCTTTGCCCACAGGTCCTGAGCCCCCAACTTCATACCATAAATATGTGGAAGTTTCTTTTCTTTTGATACCCAGGATTGAACTCAGGGGCACTCACCACTGAGCTACTTCCCCAGCCTTATTTTTAAATTTTACTTAGAGACAGGGTCTCACTGAGGTGCTCAGTGCCTTGCTGTTGCTGAGGCTGGCTTTGAAGTCATGATCCTCCGGCCTCAGCCTCCCAAGTCACTGGGGTTACAGACATGCAGCACTGTGCCCGGCCTTCATGGAAGTTCTTACTGCTGTCTTTGCCAGCCGTCTAGGTCTGATGGGTCAGCCACAATAGACTGGAAATTCTGCACAGATGGAAGCCGCTTCATGGACAAGGGAAAATGCCACGCTGGGTATGCAGTTGTGACTGCAGGGAGTCAAACCCCTCCCCCCAAGGTTTACCTGCTCAAAAGGTAAGTTTTCTTTTCTTTTTTTAAAATTTTTATCTTAGTTGTTGATATATCTTTATTTTATTTATTTATACATTGTGCTGAGAATCGAACCCAGTGCCTCACACATGCAAGGCAAGTGTGCTACCACTGAGCCACAGTCCCAGCCAAAAGGTAAGTTTTCAAAAGGTAAAAAAGCTAACCAGGGCTGGGGATGTGGCTCAAGCGGTAGCGCGCTCACCTGGCATGCGTGCGGCCCAGGTTTGATCCTCAGCACCACATACCAACAAAGATGTTGTGCCCGCAGAGAACTAAAAAATAAATATTAAAAAATTCTCTCTCTCTCTCTTTAAAAAAAAAAAAAGCTAACCAATCCAAAATATGGTCCTTTCCCACAAGGTTTGTGGAAAGAGGGCTCCTTACCTCTAGGAGTGAGGAAAACAGTCTCTTGGAGGCTCCCCTCAAGCCAAGCAGTGACCACCACATACTGCCCCTGACATCCAAAAGGAAACCCCATAATCACCCACAGCCATCACCTGGATGGCCAGGCTGCCACATGGCACGCAGTGGCACCCAGATCCATGCCCTTGGCACCCTAATGCCAAATTTGCCTTGACTTCTTTCTCTCCTGAATATTCAGAAGCAGATGAGAGGAAAGCCCGGGGATGGGGCTTTAAAGACAGGGCCTTCCCCTCCCTGGGAGACAAGTGCTCACGGAGTCATCCTCCTGCCCAGTGTTTGCTGGAGCAGAGTCATTGAGGGTGTCATTGTAAGTGAGATGTGTTGACTGAACTTTTTAGACCCTACCTCAGAGGCCAGGATGTGTCAAGCAATAAAGAGGTGACACAAAGATGTCACTCTGCACCGAGAACAACCCCAAACGGGAAGGCTGCCAAGAGCCCAGGCCACGGTGGGCCAGGCCCCTGAAGATCAGCAGGTGGGCTTCACCCAGATGCCTGGGGCTGCTGGGAACATCCCATGCTACTGCGCTGGTTGACACCTCTCCCAGTGGGGTGAAGAGGCCTGTCCCACTGGGACAGAAAAGGCCTCGGAAGTGGCTCGGGCTCTCCTGAAGGCCGTTACCTCCAGGCGACACACGGAGTCCACGGAGTGATCAGAGCCCTGCCTTTTTCTCTGAGGTAATGCAGCTGGTGGGTGGCGCTCTAGGAATCCACTGGAGACACCTGCTGTCTCAGAACTCAGCTGACAGGTGAGACAAAGGCGAACCAGGCTCTAGAAGAAGCTCCAGCCACAACCTGTCAGAGGCCAGTTGAACACAGGGAAAGGTGCTGCCTGCGGTCCTTCCCTGCACTAGAGTGGCCCCTAGACACAGGCTACGGATGGACCCTGCTGAGATGACACAGGGGAGACTTCAGATGTCTGTAAAGGAGATATCCTCCCCACTCTCAGAATAGGGAAACGAAAGCATGGTGAGTAGCAGCTTCAAGTTCTAAGGCCTGTGCTTCCTCTGGGACAAGATCTTACCCTGAGGACCCCGACACACTGTCCTCCAGGAGACTGAATCCTGTTAAGACATGGAAAGATCAGGACCCAGAAAACGAGCTGATGGAGAAGTGGACAGACGCTCGTGATGAGCTTCTAGCCACTCGCACTTCCTCAAATCTGCTGTGGATCCACCACATTTGAGATAAAAGGACACCACTGGAAATGACCCTTGTGACCCTCTTCAGGATCAGCAATCTTCCCGCTGGACAGAGAACCTCTTGGAAGACCTGAAATATCTCTTCAAAAAGCAACACTCAGGCAAGACACCTGAACAAACATGAACCATCCTACTGCCCCTCCAGCAGGCTAACAACAGCCACCTCTCTCTGCCACCGACCCCTGCCCTGGAAAACCAGGCAGCCAATCTGCCCAGATTCTCCCGCTGGTCTGGAATCTGGGAAGACGGTTTTTCCCTCACCTGTGGGAAAATGCCGACTCCCCTCCTCTAAGCAACAGGACCCTAAGGTATTTCTAAAAGCAGCTGCCACAAAACAGCATGTGCTTGCTCTGGTAGGAGAGGATGTCAGGGTCTCCTGGTGTGGAGGGGGGGCTGGGCTTCAGGTGCACCGTGGAGTTGGGTGGCTAGCTGTAGAGCAAGTCCAGTTGGGCGAGAGTGGCCCTGTGCGATGCAATGATGACACCTGAGTCCACATGGCTCAGACTCGCTCTGTAAGGACATGGGACACAGCCTGTTCAGTGGGGATGGCCATGGGATTGCCCTACAGACCTACTGGGACAATCTGTTTCCGTTTTCCCAAAGTCTACATAACTGGGGTGTGGTAAAAACCAATATGAGGCACCATACCAGGGGCCTTGGTTGTTCCACCCTGTGGCTCTGTTGACCCCAGGAGCAGCCTTGATGTGGAATTACAAGCCGAAGCCCTAGCTAAGCATGATTTTAATCAAGTCCAATAGCCAGCACCCTCTTAAATGAGGAGACCACACAAATCCACAAGGTGGTCCTCCAAGATTCATACTTGACAGTATGAATGCCACTGGAGGGGAGTTTGTGCTGTGGGTACATCCCCAATGACTCAAAAAATATGACCAAAGCAGTGAGGGACCTAGACACGAATATTGCTGCCATTGACACTGTCCAGTACTGGCTGCAGTCAATCCTTCCAAACGGAGGTGCTTAACATTTACTTCCCTTCTCATCTCCTGTTTAGGTGCTGTGTAACACACTGCATTCTTAAGACTGGTGCTCCTACTAATCACACCAACATGACAATTGGTGTTACATTCTCAGAAAAGCACAAGAAACAAAGTCTTCCATTCCAAGGTACCGTCAGTGCCCCCGTCAGCAAGAAATAGTTAAGAAAAAAAAATGCCCTTCCACCCTTTGCCCCCATGGAAATGGAGTGGTGGCCTGATGGTGGGGGTGTGAAGGAGGGCCCTGTTGCTAAGTCCATGTGCTCCCCTTCTTGCCTCTCTTTTTCCTCCCTCCTTCTGAGACCTCCTGAGCCATTTTCTTCCACAGTCACCTTAGAGTCCAGGAAGAACAGGTCTGATGGACCACTTGTGATAAGAGTCAAAACTATGCCCAAGGGAGCAGCAACTTTCTTATCACAGACGAGATCATGACAGACCAGCCATGAAATAATGATGGACAGGCCCTGCCTAACCAAGATCCCCTGCCTTGGCAGCTAGACAAAACTTCCAGTTCTGCAAACCCCAACCCTTGCACCCATCCCCCTTTCCATAAAACCTCAAAGTCACTGTCAGCCCCGGGGGAGACTGGGCTCCCTAACTTCCTGGTGTAGCTACACTGATTAAAGCACCTTTCCTTCTTTTTACCATTATTTTTTCCATTTGTTCTTTTTTGGGGGTGAGTGGTCAGATCTGATTTGTTGAAGCAAATTAATCCTGTGGGTTAGGACTCTGGTCACATTATCCTGTGGTTAAGGTCTATAGAAAACTAAACCCCAATCCAGGCAGTGCAAGGAATGGCCCAGAACCTTCAGTAAAGAAGGTGTGGGTCACCCTGCTAGGTAAAGAACCATGACCACTGAAGTGCTTGCTAAAAACAAGGAACGTCTAGAATTGGTGTAGAGGAAAGTAGTTATGACCACCAGCCAGGACCCTGTGGCCAGTGACAGAGGACATAATTCATGAGCATTTCCTTCCATGTTGTTATGAATACCTTTGTGTGTATGCACTGGACAAATATCTTTCCCTTTCCTCTGTTTCTTATTGTATTAGTCAGGGTTCTCCAGAGGACAGAATCAGCAGGAAATGTAATTATGAAAGGGGGACTTATTAGGTTGGTTTATGCGGCCAGAAGCTGGATAGTCCACAATGGCCATCTGCAGGCTGGAGAGCAGGAAGAACCAGTAGCTGTGCCGTTCAAAGGCTGTTGCCCCAGAACAAGAGAAATGCACGGTGCTATTCTAGTTCAAGATCAAAGGCTTCTGGAGAATCCGCCTTGGAGAGTGAAAGAATTGAGAGCCCAATATCCTCTGACCATGGCAGCAGCAATCAAGAACCTGTTCAATAATGGAGCTTGTGTCTGCTGCTGCTTCCTTTTTCCTACAACTTTATTCCATTCAAGCCATCATCCTATTGCACAGTGCTGCCCACACTTAGGGGGGGTCTCCATTTCAGTTGACTATCGCACATGCCAATCATTCCTAGACACACCCTCATAGATGCATCACAATCCCCTTAACCCTAGGCATCTCTTAATCCAATGGAGTCGACAATTCAAAATAACCTTTACACTTATCATATAACATAAGTCATATTGATATTATATCAGGGTTTAAGTATGGCTCGTTGCATTCCGTAGGTTTTAAGCCACAGGATATCAGGAAAAGAGTAAATATGGTGTAAGGACTTTACTTCTCTTCTGGAGAAGGGATTTGGGTGTTTTCAATTGCATGCAGAATTGTTGCATTATGGCAGGCTGATTTATGGCCTGGTTGCTGTTTTTATTGAAGATGAAGTGCAGTTTATAGGTTTTTTTCCCCTCTATTTAGTTTTCTTTTAAAAAAAATCTTTATTTACTTTTTATGTGGTGCTGAGGATTGAATCCAGTGCCTCACACATGCGAGACATGCACTCTACCACTGAGCTACAGCCCCAGCTCCAGTTTATGGTTTATTAAGGAAATGCTTATGTGTGCCACCTTGGAGGGTTGGACCTGTGAAGGCTAATTTTATGTCAACTTGATTGGGTTAAAAGATACCCAGATAGCTAATAAGACACATATGATTGTGTGTTTGAGGATGTTTCTGAAAGAGTTTAGTATCTGAATCAGACTGGGAAAGAAGACACCCACCAACCCCACCCTGTGCCATGTGGGCTGGCATCCTCCAAGGAGTTGAAGATCACAGAACAAAAAGGCAATAAAGCAGGAATTCATTGCTGGGTCTTTTTGCCCTCCAGCATCAGAGTTCTGGGCTCTCAGAGCTTCTGGCACTTAACCAGCAACCACTGGCTTCCCACCCCACCACACCACCTTCTGCAGGCCTTCTCGCGCACCTGAATCACACCACTGCTTTCCTGGTTCTCCAGCTTGCGGAAAAGTTGGCATGGGAACGCTCGGCCCACCAAGCGCTTGAGCCAACCCCTATAATAAATGTGTTGTATACATCCAT
Organism: Urocitellus parryii; assembly: GCF_045843805.1. NCBI lineage: Eukaryota > Metazoa > Chordata > Mammalia > Rodentia > Sciuridae > Urocitellus > Urocitellus parryii. The sequence continues at coordinate 154,102,844 of NC_135538.1, read as the reverse complement.
ATAAATTCTATTGCAAAAGAACCTTAATACAAAATGGGAATATCATTACACAGGAGGGCAGCTGCAGACAGAACTGTGGGAAGGAAACATTCACGGTCAAGGACAGGAGGAGAATCAAGAGCTTCGTGCAAGCCCAAATACCATCCAGGTGAGGCTGGCTTCAGGTGAGCCCCGGCACCGAGGAGCCGGCACACAAGTATTCCGAAACCAAGCTGCGAGATGAACGTAAGTCTGCGAACACATCGGGAAAACCTTCACACCGACCGAGCTCGTGGGCCTGCCGTTTCGCGCTGGGGAGGGGCACTCGTGGTCCCAGTGGGAGTTTATTGCGCAGGAGGTGAGGCGAGGTTCCCGGGCCGCGCTCGGCGCCGCCTGCAAGCCCCGTGCGCCCTCCCGCGCCGAGGAGAGCGGAGCCGCCCCGGCCCGCACGCGTGGAGCCCAGCAGTCCCTCAGAAGGGCAGGCCTTCTTCCAACAGGAGCAGGCTCTGCTCCCGTGTAACAGACCGAGCGGCCTATCTCCTACGCATCTCTGCGTTCTCACCAGGGAAAATATAACGTTCCAGCGAAAGGCGTGATCCTGAAATGCCTGAAACCCGGAAGGGAAGAAAACATGCTCCAGGTGAGGCTCGAACTCACAACCTCGGCATCACCCGCACATATACTGCTGTATAAGTACCGCGCGCTAACCGATTGCGCCACTGGAGCATGCTTTCCCGCGTGCGCCCCGCATGCTCTACAGAGTCAACCGCACCCCGCGCCGCGCAGCACCGCGGCGAGCCCTGCCGAGCCCTGCCGAGCCCTGCCGAGCCCTGCCGAGTCCAGCCGAGCCCTGCCGAGCCCTGCCGAGTCCGGCCGAGTCCAGCCAGTCCAACCCGTATGACGTCTGCCGGGTGGACCTGGCCGGGCCAAGTCTAGGCCAGCCCGGCGGAGCGCACCGGCAGTCGCCGCCCCCACTAGGGCTCGCCCAGCATAAAACACGAGGTGGCCGAGGTACTCCGCCTCCCGGCAAGAGGAGCGGAACCGCCCTCTGACACCGAGCCAGCCTCTCCGAGAAGGGAGACTGCGCCCCTCCTCACCGGCACCGCCCGAACGCTTTCCTGGGAGACGCGAGCGCTGGGGCGAAGTGCGGCAGCCGGCGCTCGCCGGGCCCTAGACACGCCCGCCGCCAGCGGAGCGCACCGGCCCGGGCCCCGCTGCGCGTCCCCGCGGCTCGCAGCGCAGCAGGCTCCCGCCCAGGGCCAGCGCCTCTGCCCTCGGCGCCCCCAGCCTTCCCCGCAGCCAGGGAACCCCTCCCCGCTAGGAGGCGGGCCGACTTCCTGGGGACCCCCCCCCCCGGGTCTGAGACCCTGCACCTCCGGTGGCCTCTAAAGGTGACGGCCGGTGGCGTTTCTTGACTTGCTTGTTTTAATCCGGGAAAAGGTAGCTGCACCACACCTGGGGAGCTCGAGATGGGGGTTTCTGGGATCGCTGCGGTCCTGACCGCACAGCACCCCACAAAGGAGCTGCATTAAGTTTCTCCACTCACCAGTGAAGGCCAGAGCGAAGGAAAAGGACCTGCTCCACGACTGGACGCCGGTTGCATTACTGTGGGGTACCATTGCGCGTTTTGTTTTAAATCAGAGATTGAACCCAGGGGCGCTTTGCCCCTGAGCCACATCCTCAGCCCCTTTTAATTTTTTTTTTTATTAAAGACAGGTCCTCGCTGAGTTGCTTAGGGCCTCGCTAAATTGCGAAGTCTGGCATTGGACTCGTGATCCTCCTGCCTCAGCCTCCGGAGCTGCTGGGATTACAGTCGTGCTCACTGCTCACTGTTTAAAAAACACCTGTAAGTGAAGGCAGGGTGAGCCACACGGGCTCCTTTGTGGACAACAGCCCCACCAGAGGATCTCCTGTGCTCTCCCCACGCAGGCGGGAGACCTGACCCCGCCTGAACCCGTAGAGATCATTACCAGAAACAGTAGCTCCCCAAAGTAGATGAGTTTACAACCATGCTTTGGTTTGAATGTTTTTCTCTTGCCCCCCTAAAATTCTTATTGAAATTTAATCTCTTTCGGCTCGCCCAGCACCTCTGGGAGGCTGAGGCTGGAGGATCACAAGTTCCAGGCCAGCTTCCACAGTTTATTGAGGTTCTAAGCAATTTAGTGAGACCTGTCTGAAAATTAAAAAAAAAGACTGAAGATGTGGGTCAGTGGTTAAGCTCCCCTGGGTTCAATCCCCGTTACCAAAGGCAAGGGGAAAAAAAAACAAGGAGAAGAAAGAAATGTAATTCCCACTGTGGTACTAGGATTGGGAACTTTGAGAAGTGGTTAAGCCATGAGGGCCCTATCTGTCAGAGTGGGATTCATGTCCCTATAACAGAAATAGAGGCTCAGAAAGCTGCCTAGCCCCTGTCTCTTCTCTGCCATTTGCAACAAGAGGCACCACCTTAGAAGCAGAGAGAGGTTACAGTTATTGGCATCAGATTCGCCATCTTAGGTCAGGAGCCATTTATCTAGAGGCTCCAGCTGCTCTCCTCGCAGGGACAGCCCTGTCTCTTTGCCTCATGCTACTGACAATAGATCTCCTGCGTGAGGTTTCGGTGGCAGGTCTTTGGACTTTGGGTGGACTCTGTGAACGTGCTTTCAACAGTGGTTCATTTTATGCTTTGAATATAGCCCTTGCTGCTCTTCCACTGCAATTTATTTTTAAAATGGACTTCTTTCTCTTCCTCTCTCCCTGCTCATCCCTAATCTCTCCCCCTTCCTAATCTCAGCGGAAACAGGATTACTGTTCTCCCCGTCCTAGGCAGAGTTATCTGTCCTGGGTTCCCACCCATCATAGGAATGAAGTAATCCAGACTTCAGGGTTGGCACCAGAAGATCACAGAAATGGCTATCTCCCAAATTAACAAGTGAATTACAACTCCAACAGAGAACTCGTGGAATGTAGCCTTTGAACCACCTCTTTAAAAGCCTCCTGTTCCTGCTGATGGGTGGAGTCACAGCCTTTGAGACAAGAGTCCCTTGTGTTTCTCATTTGCTAGCAAAGCAATAAAACTTTTTCCCCCTTTTTCTCAAAACCATGTTCTCATTATAGAATTGGCATCTGGGACAAGGACCAGTCATGGGCCTCCCAGGCGCCAGAACAGTTCTTAAGAAACATGTGCCAGACACTGTTGATTTACATAGTCTCCTTGTTCTACAGCTGGATCTAGACAGAAGAGACCCAGCTCACAAGGGCTTGAACCCAGGGCCTTGGGCATGCAGCTGAGCTATATCTACCAACTGAGCTATATCCCCAGCACTTGGGACTGCCCATCTTAAGGGATGAAGTTGCACAAGACCTCCAGTACTCCCTGGATAGGTTGACTCTCATTGCGGAAGGCATGTCAACCACACAGGCTTTTGGCTTTGTAAGCAAAAAGTTATGATGACCAAGAAAACTACTCAGAAAGCTAATGTTTTAAATTCTTGATGTTAAAAAGAAAAGAAAAAGATCATCTCCTTGAGATAGGGATTTGGGAAAACTGATGCTGAGTCGTCTGAAGGAAATGCCCAGGGCCACTTAAATGCAAAAGGCACTAGAAACAATTTCAAGGCCTAAGCAACACACCTCAACCCACACCCTTCTCACTTAAATAAATTTCACTGTTTACTCTTCCCTCCCTTTATCTTCTGTGGATTTTATTCTTCAAATTTTGTGAGACAAGAACCCAGAAGGAAATTGGCGATATGGGGGATCTAGTCTCATCTCAAAACTCTGGTTTCACCAACAATAATGTCATTACGGATGTGTGCAAGTTGTTTTTAGGGTGCTACATGATATAATGTTTAAATATGGAAAAACATGAATGCAATAAACAGGAAAATCCCTGAGTCTTTAACCAGCTTTGCAAAGAGATGAAGATCTGGTAGCAAGTTGTTGGTGGACCCTAGGCCAGAGGCCCAACTGTGGGGGTCCTAACAAATCAAGTCCAACCACTCACTCCAAAAAAACAAAGGGGAAAAGTAATCACCTCCATCAGTAAGGCCCTACCTGGCCAATCCTGATATACTGACCACCAGGACCACAACATGACCAAGACTCCTTGACCACACACCCTTCTGGTCCCTGTTCTATATAATCTGGGAGCTCATGTTGGCAGCCCAAAGACAGGACTCAAAACACTGGTCCCCTTGTCTTCCTGGTAGAGCTCTGCTGAGTCAAGTTCTTCCCTGCCTTTCACCATTACTTTTTTCTTTGATTTTTGGGGTGAGTAGCCTGATTTGTGCAGATTCCAGAGTCAGACTTCTGGCCTAGAGCTCCATTCCCCGGGGCAGTCTCAGTTCCCCTCTGTGTAAGGCTACAGCCTCATCATGGGGTGATCTCCCTGCCAGGGTACTGTTCTGGTGACTGCAGGAGAGAATGATTCAGAAAAGGCCGACCAGAAAGGCAGGATGGAGTTAGTGCCTGTAGGTGTGGGCAATGACACAGGACCTCTAGGCAGCTCTCTGGGGGTCTTGGGTCCTTGCTTAGCATCTGGACGGCCATCTTGAATGACAGCAGTCATTTTAAGGAAAACATTTTGCTTTCCCACCCAAGGGCCTTTCTGAGAAAGGCTCACCACTCCCTCATAGCAACCCAGCTCTTAACCCTGCATTAGGACCTGCCCGGCTCTGTTCTGAGCCTGCCCCATAAAAGTCCTAGAACCCAAGCCTGTTTTGCCTCTCTCCACTTTAGAGAGATGGACTTTATTTGTCAGCTCTGACAAACTCATGTGTGTCTCCATCTTTCATTTCTCACTTACCCATCTCTCGTTCCTCGATTTCCCTTCAGGCATAACACTGTGAAGGCAGGGTGTTGACAAACTTTTGGTTATGATGTCCTTGCAAGTCTTGAAAACACCTTAGGTACTCTTACCTTGGTGCCTCAGCCTTGTGGGGGAGGATCACAGCTATAGGGGGGCACACCTTAAATGGGCAGCATGTTTGCCCAGCAGGAAACTGGCACAAGTTCTAGAAAGGAGACACATGCCAAGTGAAGGCAGAGATTCCAAACTTCATCCCACTTTTAGCTACCCATTGGATATTGCGGCTCAGATGAAGAGTCAGTACTTTTGACAAAGGCAGCTTCAAAGTCCCTGTTATAGTCCTTGTATGAAAATCCTCAGTCTGTCTCTAGGAATCATCCTGTTAGACTAGCTAAGCAAGAATCCCCCTAGCTTTGATGTTCCTACGGTGACTCCTCTAACGGGACCTAACTCATCATCAGCGATGACTCTCTAGCTACCTTCCTCACTTTGGGAGTTCAGCTCAGTTTCCCCCACCCCCACTGCATCAGTGTATCAGCCTGCGAGCAGACAAGGCCAACAGCCCATTGTCCTAAAATACCTGTCAGCATGTTCACTTACAGACGCCACTTGCTTGCAGAAAGTTAAAGTGGATGCCCACATGCCCACATGCTTCCTACTGATGACCACTGCATTATCACACTCCCACCCCCAAGGGCAACTCCAGACTGCTTCAAATGCCATGTGGACATTGGAACTCATTATAATCTCATGCTAATGACAAAAGAGCCCTCAGGTTGTGGTGGCAGATCCAATCATGCCAGAGTTAGGGAAGAAAAGAGTCGGAGCCCGGAGTCCTAGGCACCTCGTCCCTTCTCCTGGAGAGCTCTGAGGTCAGCCGACACCGACACCCGCACTACCCAGTCCTGGGAGAACCCAGACCCAGGCTGCAGGGACAAGTGCTTAGGAGTGAGGTGGCTCCCCTTCTCTGGTGGGCCCTGAATACAACTCCCTGCCTGTGCCCAGAACCGTTTGGTCATTTGTGAACTGTTGTGAGTGGGAAAGGGATCAGTGGAGAGGAGAAAACAAAGAGGCAAGACAGGGAAGAAAAAAGTCATTTCATCATTTTGTACAGCTGGTGCTGTTTCTCATTCTCTCCTGGCTTTAGGGGCACTCGGTCCTGGGAGGCGTGGGCAGTTGCTGTGCAGTTTGTTACATCTGTCAGAAGCCCTGCTTTTTCTGAGAAATCAATTCCAATGCCTTGGTATAAACATTGCTTGTCTTGATTTGCCTTGTTTGTCAGCCCCACTCCAGACGGTCAGCCGGAAGTCTACCCACCACAAACACTCTCCATGCCTCCCTTCTGGCTTGTGAGGGCTAGATCTTATTTGTCTGTTTATTTTGCTCTTCTGGGGATTGAGTACAGGAATGGTGTGCTTCACCACCAAGCTACATTCCCATCCTTTTAATTTTTAGTTTTGAGACAGTTTCACTAAACCTCCCAGGCTGAACTTGAACTTGCCATCTCCTGCCTCATCCTCCCGAATGGCCAGGATCACAGGCTTGACCACTGCAATTAGCTTCTCTTTGGATTTTAGAAAAAACAAATATATAAGCAAATAAAAACTCTAAAAATAAATGTTACCAAAACCAAACAAACAAAACATTAAAAAAAAAAAGGCCATTTCCCAAAAAACATACAAGACCGTCTGGTGTCTATTTTGCCTAGTGTGTTGAGATGTTTAAGTAAACACTGATGCCAGGTAATTAGCAGCTTTCTATCAATATGTACCCAAACTGCAGCCCCTGAAGTGTAGTGGGTAAGTTGTGAATGTTATTGAAATTAGCGGGGTAAAATTATCATAAAGATGGATTTAGTTTTCAGAATCATTTTCTTGTGACACCAGGCTGAATGATTTCCTGATGAACTCAGATGCCCATAGAGCACCTGCGGTCTAGAAGGGCACCTCTCGTTCATTCACTCACTAGTGGAGCATACTGGGGATGAAGCCCAGGGCCAGGTGCACAGGCACTGGCCACCACGTGACACCTCCAACCCACCAGCACTTCTTTAAAAAAAAAAATGTGTTCATCAAGTATATTTGACACCAACTGGCTTGCAACTCAGTGTTAAGGGAGGCTACTTTCCATTCTCAGTGAGTTATTTTAGAGATGGAATCCAGGCGTTACTCTCTCCTAGCCATTAGAGGCACACGCGATGATAAAGGGGTGCAGATGCAGGTACAAGAAGGCACCTCCCACCTGACAACAGGAGTTTAGGGAAGTTGAGGTTGAAGATTATGGCTGCTGGGATTAGGGTGTTCCTGCTGCTTGTTCTCCTTGAGTTCTCCTGAGATTAAAATGGGATTTGGAAAAAGCCTCTGGAGTAGGATTTGGGGACGGGCATATTAGGGATTGCCCCTGAACCTGTGTGGAGGCTGGTGTGAGATCCGGAATAAAGAATTGCTGTTTGAACCTACAAAGCTGTGTGGTGGCTCATGATTCTGTGCCAAGCCGAGACATTGGCATCTGGCATTTGGTGGTCCGTACGCGGAACGTCTGAAACTTGGAGGTGAGTAAATTGCTTGCCCCTGAGGGAAGGCGAGAGAATGGGTGACCATTTCAAAAAACAATGTGTTCTTGTTTTGATTTATTTCGTTTTTGTTTCAAGTTGCCTGTCCCTAGAAATTTCTCAGGCAAACTGGGAAAAATGGTTGGCTCAAGGTTTGAAGTTTGTTAGCCCCGAGAAAGAGAAAATTGATACAGCGAATTTTTATTCAGTTTTTGTTTCATTCAGTTGCGGTTTTGTTTTGTGTTATCTTATTGGGTTGCCTTATCTTTATAGAAGATTAGAAATTAGTAAAAAAGAAACCGAAAAGTTGTTAAGTAAATTGTTAGAGATTCAGACCATGGAGAAAGACATTTTAGATCAAGGAAAGAGAAGGTCTCTCGAGCTAGTCAGAGAAAGGAAGAAAATTTAAAGGAAAAGGGGCTATTAGGAAAAAGGCCACAACAGGAGGCTGTTACTAACTCCGTTTTATTACCAGAGGGCGTCATTCAACCAACAGCCCCGCCGATGGAGACAGCTGAGTGGCCCTCAAACCCCGTAGTTGATAAGTGGGATCCTGAGACAGGACCTCAAAGATTAGCATGCCCTGTATTTGAACAGTTAGGAGGGCAGCGAATTCACCGTGCTTTAGAATTTAAAACAGTGAAGCAGTTAAAGGAGGCTGTAACAACCTATGGTCCTCAAGCCCCCTTCACGGTAAGCATGGTGGAGTCCATTACTAACTTGGACATGACGCCAGCAGATTGGGCTAGCATGTGTAAATCTGTGCTAAATGGAGGACAATATTTGTTATGGAAGGTTGCCAATGAGGAATTTTGCATGGAGACAGCTAGGCGAAATGCAGCAGCCGGTTACCCTCAAAGAAATCTAGAGATGCTGCTAGGAAAGGGACCTTATGAGGGTCAGAGGCAACAAATTGAATATGATCCTGCTGTATATGCAAAGATTGCTGCAGACGCAGTTAGGGCATGGAAGACTTTACAAGGACATGGAGATTTGAAGGTCAGCTATCTAAGGTAATACAGAGACCTAATGAACCTTACGCTGACTTTGTAGATAGGCTTATTCAAACGGCCACCAAAATTTTTGGTGACACAGAACAAGCAATGCCATTAATAAAACAACTGGCTTATGACCAAGCAAATCGTTGCTGCAGAGAGGTTATTAGACCATGGAGACATGAAGATTTAAACACATATATTAAATTATGTAGAGACATTAATGAACAAGGGCAAGTCTTGGCAGCTGCAGTACAACAGGCTTTAGATGCCAGGCCAAAAACATGCTACAATTGTGAACAAACAGGACATTTTAAAAGGAGTTGCCCCATAAGAGGAGGTTTTAACAAAACTAGAAATCAAAGAAGTAGAATACCGGGTATTTGCCCACGATGCCGTAGAGGGAGACATTGGGCTAATGAATGCCGTTCTCAAACCACCATAGAAGGTACTCCCTTAACAAAAAACGGACAAGGATCAGGTATTTACCCAAGATATCGTGGAGAAAGGCATCAGGCTCCATTGCCAAAAAACGGACTGGGGGGCCCAATGCTCCGGGGCCCACAACCACAAATATACGGGGCAGTGGAAGAACCCAGCAACACCATCAGGGTGGTGCCCAGGACATATAGTCCATTAAATCCCTCATCAGACAAACCCGAGGGAGCGCAAAGTTGGACATCTGCGCCTCTGCCAGAGCAGTATTAACTCCAGAGATGGGAGTCCAAATCATTCCTACAGGAATAAAAGGACCTCTTCCCCAAGGAACAGTAGGCTTATTATTGGGAAGTAGTTCATCTACATTAAAAGGACTTATGATAAGTCCTGGGGTAATTGATCCTGATTATGTAGGTGAAATAAAAATTATAGCTAGTTCTCCAGGAGGTATATCAGTAATTTCACCTGGAGATAGAATAGCACAGTTGTTAATAATACCCAGCCTACATAATAAGTTCTCTAGTCTTAATGTAGAAAGAGGTTCCAGGGGATTAGGCTCCACAGGTGTAGATTGGGCTATGTTGTCTTTAAATTTAGATTCTCGCCCAATGCTAAAACTAAATATTCAGGGTCATGAGTTTAATGGCCTGCTGGACACAGGTGCTGACCTTAGCATCATATCTCTTCAAGAATGGCCAAAACATTGGCCATTACAACAAGCCACTCAAACGCTTCGAGGCCTAGGAGTGGCGACTAATCCCCATAGAAGTGCAATGGTATTAGATTGGAAGGATCCTGAAGGATATGAAGGAACTATACAGCCATATGTTTTGGATCACCTTCCTATTAATTTATGGGGACGAGATGTCCTAGATCAACTAGGTTTAATGTTAACAAATAACATCAATCCTAATGCGCCCACTACTAGGGCTAGACAAGGTATCAGGAAAGAAAAAAGATTAGGAAAACAAGAACAAGGTATAGCAGCACCAATTCAAATAGATCAAGGAACAGACAGACATGAGTTGGATTTTCAGAAAGGGCCACTGAGACAATTAAAATTACTTGGAAATCAGAAAGACCAGTGTGGGTTCCTCGGTGGCCCCTGACTAAAGAAAAGATACAAGTAGCCCATGATCTGGTCAAACAACAATTAGCAGAGGGACATATACAACCTTCCGTATCTCCCCATAATACTCCCATTTTTGTCATCAAAAAGAAATTGGGTAAATGGAGATTATTACAAGATTTAAGAGCAATTAATAATGAGATGGTTATTATGGGACCTGCTCAATCAGGGATTCCTCAATTGTCTGCTTTACCAAAAATGTGGCATGTTTTAGCTATAGACATTAAAGATTGCTTTTTTTCGATTCCAATTCATCCCGAAGATAGTCCACATTTTGCATTTACTATCCCTGCATTAAATCATGAAGGTCCTGATGAGAGATATGAATGGAAAGTACTCCCTCAAGGTATGGCTAACAGTCTGACTATGTGTCAAATATATGTTAATAAAGCAATCCAGCCACTTAGAAATCAAAATCCTGAACTAAAAATATTTCACTATATGGATGATGTATTATTAGCACATAAAGATAAAAACACATTGCTGGAATGTTATGCCACACTTACAAACTTGTTAAAAAATTATAATCTAGAGATAGGAATAGATAAGGTACAATTAAATTTTCCAATTAATTATTTAGGAGTTCTATTATCCTCAACCATGGTTCGTCCACCTAAAATTCAAATACGAGTAGATCAACTCAGATCACTTAACGACTTTCAAAAGTTATTGGGAGATATAAATTGGATAAGGCCTTATCTTGGCATACCAACAGGAGAGTTGGAACCTTTATTTGATATTCTAAAAGGTCCATCAGATCCAAATTCACCCGAATGTTAACTCCTAAAGCTAGAAAGGCATTAAAAATTATTGAAACATATATGGAAAATATGCATTTAGATAGAATTGATATAAGTTTGCCTTTATTATTTATTGTATTACCAACAAAAAATATTCCTACAGGAGTATTTTGGCAGGAAGGTCCATTATTGTGGATACATTTATCTTACTCTCCTAACACTATTCTTACTAGGTATCCTGAGGCTGTAGGACAATTAATACTCAAAGGAATAAAAGCAGCAAAGGGAGTGTTTGGAATTTCTCCCAATAAAATTATTACTCCATATACTATGGAGCAAATTGATGAGTTAGCTAATGAGTTAAATACATGGGCAATAATCATGTGTAAATCTAATGTTTCATTTGATAATCATTTACCATCTAATCCTTTGTTGTCTTTTTGGTCTAAGCATCCTGTAGTTTTTCCTAAAATGACAAGAAAAACACCTATCGTGAATGCTCCAAATATATTCACTGATGGGTCTAATAATGGTATAGCTGCAGTAGTTACCCCTGATCAAACTTTTACATTTTTAGTTCCCAAACAATCAGCTCAAAAGGTAGAGCTTAATGCAGTTTTACAAGCTTTTGTGATGTTCAAAGATTCTGTATTTAATTTATTTTCTGATAATCAGTATATAGTTAATGCTATAATATCCCTTGAAGATGCTGGTAGGATTTCCCCTTCCTCTACTGTTTTCTCTTTGTTTTCCACTATACAAAGTCTAATCTGGGATAAAAAAAGATCCATTCTTTATAGGACATATCAGGGCACATACAGGATTGCCTGGAGCCCTTAGTTTGGGCAATGATTTAGCAGATAAAACTACACATGATATACATATTTTTTCTACTGTAGAAGAAGCTACAAATTTTCATAAAAGGTTTCATGTTAATGCTAATACTTTACAAAAGCGTTTTAAAATAACTAAGGAACAAGCCAGGCATATAATAAAACAATGTCAAAATTGTGTGACCTTTTTACCACAAGTTAATCTTGGAGTCAATCCTAGAGGACTGATACCTAACCATATTTGGCAGATGGACGTCACACACTTGCCAGAATTTGGAAAATTAAAATATTTACATGTTACAGTTGATACTTCTTCCGGATTTTTGATGGGCTCCCTTCATGCCGGAGAAAAAACTAAAGATGTTATAGCTCATTGCTTACAAAATTTTGCCACTGTGGGTGTTCCTAAACTGTTAAAAACTGATAATGGTCCTGGTTACACTTCTAACTCTTTTAAACAATTTTGCTCATCATTTGGCATTACTCATATAACAGGAATCCCATACAATCCACAGGGACAAGGCATAGTTGAAAGAGCTCATCAAACTATTAAAACGTACTTATTAAAGCAAAAAGAGGGAATTGGAAAGGGGTATATATCCCCCAAAGATAAACTTAAAATAACCCTTTTTACTCTAAACTTTCTAAATTTGGATTCATCAGGACTTAGTGCTGCGGAAAGACATATGTATCCGAAAAATGTACATAAGCCTAAGGTACTTTGGAAAGATATTCTAACAGGACAATGGAAAGGTCCTGACCCAGTTATTGTCTGGAGTCGGGGTTCCGTTTGTGTGTTCCCACAGGGAGAACAGCAGCCTATTTGGATTCCAGAGAGGTTAACCAAAACAATTTCTACAGAAAAAGAAGATGATTTGACTCAAATCCATAACAGCTGATATCCAGAGCTCCAGCTTGACTATTCTTACATCTGCGACAGTGATTAACCACGGTGGTTTTTTTCAATATCTATTTTATTATTGCATTTTTCCCACATCATAAAGTTCTATTTTATTTTTTGAGCTCATACAAACCTAGGTTAATGTTTTTCTGATCAGTTTTGTTTTTTGACTGTGTTTTATTTTTTGACTGTGGAGTTTTTAAACATTGCAATGGAGATTTTACCTAGGTAAAGCTACAAGGCCGTTATTATTGTCTTATGTGTTGTATGTTATGTGTGCACTGTTTTGTGTTGCATGTCAGTATGTGTGTATGTCCATATTTTTATTTGAGGAGTGCTCAAGATATAATGGATCAGAATTTTTTTTTATTCACGTGATTTAAGTGGTTTAATCTAAATTAGGTAAACAGCTGTTAATGATTGTTTTCAAAGGTGGTTAACAGATCTGTTTGCTTACTATTGTTTTTAAAAGTGATTAACAGATCTGTTTGTTTACTTTCACTTTTCCTTTTCATTATATTTAATAATTCTGTTCAGGATAATGTCTCTTTAACATCATTGCCAGAATTCCCATCTCCATCCCAGTGCCGGTGAAGACTAAGAAAACCAAACTACAGCTTCTATGATAGCTATCACAGTAAACTGTATAAACTGATGCATCAATGAATGTAACTCAACAAGTAATGCTCAATCAAGGACTTGATTTACTTTGGGAGGAAATGGACATATTGATAGACTCTTCCACTTTGAACTGCCTGCAGAACTTGCCTGGACTATATATCAGTTGCATGCATTGTGAACTATCGTCTGGTGCAGCGAATTGTGGTACTGCTGGCATATTTTTGCTGATGGTGTCACCAGTGATGCAATTTCCTTGCCAGCGCACCCCATGTTAATTGTGGTAATGCTGGCATCTTTGCTGATGGTGTCACCAGTGACGCAATTTTTCCAAAGGAGCCGTCAATTGGCTTGGTGTCGTGGCATTTCTGTATCTTCCTCCCTTCTAGTGATGGTCTAAAATTTGGGGGCCAACAGAGGTGAAGCAAGAACCTCACCCCCCTGCCGCAGTCTGACTGGGCACAATTCAGGAGCCACTTGTCAAAAGAAACAAACTTTATTTTTAAAACTACAAACGCCAAACAAAACAGCTCCTCAGGAAAAACCCTCAGAGCCCAACTGCCACCACTGGCTTCCAGAAGCCTCTCCCCACACAAACCACCACACCCCACAATCCTCCTGCTCTTGAGGCCGATTGGCTGGGTCGCGTGGGCGGAGCCAAAGAAGTCCCCCAATGAGCAGTTCCGTAGTCTGAAGGGCAGGGAAACAGCCCAATGAACATCGCCGCAGAGGAGCCAATCAGCTAGATGTTGCTGGGGTCACTGTGAGCCAATCATCAGCTGGCAGCTTGAAGGGCAGGGAAACAGCCCAATGAACATCACCACAGAGGAGCCAATCAGCTAGATGTTGCTGGGGCCACTGTGAGCCAATCATCAGCCGGCAGCTGGGAGTTTGCTGGCAGCTGGAAGTTTTCTGGGGCCCCTTTGGCTGTGGCTCTCAACACCCCCCCACTGGTGCTTAGGCCTATCCACAAGCATGGCTGAATGCTGGACCGGTAGTCAGTGACGGGTTGATCTGGTTGCAGTGGATTCAACCTAAGACAGGAAATTGACGCCTAAAGGTCAGCTCTCCCATGACGGGTAAGAACCACATGTTGAATTGGACAACCTACCAGGCACGGTCCTAAGCCACATTGCTTGTTGTTTAATTAATCAGAAGGGGGGAGATGCTGAGGGCCATTACCAAGTAGGTATGACGCATCGTAATCCTTGCCAGTGTACCCCATGTTAAATGGACTTGCCTTGGAAATTTGCTGCGACCTTGCTTGTGTGTTTGAGAAAGGTGACCCTGCTCAATCACCAGGGTGGATCCAGGATTAGGGTGTATTCCTGCAGGAAGTATCTCTGTCCTTGGGTTTAGGGCGTGACAATAGGAGTTTTAGGGAAGTTGAGGTTGAAGATTATTGCTGCTGGGATTAGGGTGTTCCTGCTGCTTGTTCCCATTGAGTTCTCATGAGATTCAAATGGGATTTGGAAATAGCCTCGTGGGGTAGGATTTGGGGACGGGCATATTGGGGATTGCCCCTGAACGTGTGTGGAGGCTGGTGTGAGATCCGGAATAAAGAATTGCTGTTTGAACCTACAAAGCTGTGTGGTGGCTCGTGATCTTGTGCCAAGCCGAGACATTGGCATTCGGCAGTGGCTCGTGATTCTGTGCCAAGCAGAGACATTGGCATCTGGCACTCACCTAGAGTGAAGGCCAAAGGACAGGTGAGATGGATTCCAGGGGCAGCACTGGGCAAGAGGAAGGAAGGAAGCTTCTGCAGATAAGGCAGTATTCATAAAATGTGGGAGCATTTTCAGGAACAACCACGGTCCTAACTTACAAGCCACAGGAAGTTACTCCTGATTTTAGAGGGAATGAATCGTTTCTCCCCATTCTGGTTCTTCAGCCATTTAAAGTCGATTTTTCAAGCTCACTACTATAAATCGTGTCACACTGTTTCCACAACACAGTTTATTTTTGAGAAGTTTGTGTCTTGTGGGCACTATTAATCATCCAATACAGATGTAGTCTACGGAAACTCCATCCTCTTACTTTCCAATACAGACTGTGGATTTCACCAATCATTTTCGACCATGACGTTGGTCACTCAGAGGTCATCACTGGTGGGTTTGTGTGGACAGCTCAATTCCAAGTATGGGGTGATGAGTTGAGAGCGTCAGGAATCCCATCAGGACGGGGCCACCTTCCTGGTCCCTCTGTGACAGCTGGCTGTGGCTCCTGGGCCTCTAGCCACGTGGGGTACCTCCCACGGTGTTGGCCAGCTCTGTGGGCTGCTCCTCTGTGGTCGTGGCCAGCTCGCTGTGGGCTGCTCCTCTGTGGTCGTGGGCTGCTCCTCTGTGGTCGTGGCCAGCTCGCTGTGGGCTGCTCCTCGGTGGTGGTGGCCAGCTCTGTGGGCTGCTCCTCGGTGGTCGTGGCCAGCTCTGTGGGCTGCTCCTCGGTGGTGGTGGCCAGCTCTGTGGGCTGCTCCTCGGTGGTCGTGGCCAGCTCTGTGGGCTGCTCCTCGGTGGTCGTGGCCAGCTCTGTGGGCTGCTCCTCGGTGGTGGTGGCCAGCTCTGTGGGCTGCTCCTCGGTGGTGGTGGCCAGCTCGCTGTGGGCTGCTCCTCGGTGGTGGTGGCCAGCTCTGTGGGCTGCTCCTCGGTGGTGGTGGCCAGCTCGCTGTGGGCTGCTCCTCGGTGGTGGTGGCCAGCTCTGTGGGCTGCTCCTCGGTGGTGGTGGCCAGCTCGCTGTGGGCTGCTCCTCGGTGGTGGTGGCCAGCTCGCTGTGGGCTGCTCCTCGGTGGTCTGCCTCATCAGACACATCGTCACTGAGCAGGGATGGGGCTCCCACTCTGCTGGGCCTGAAATACCAGATCAGAGGACTCCTGTCCCCGGGAGCTGAGACCCGTCTGTAGGTCTGATGGAGCCTACCATCCAGTCTTCAACCTGCGGTGACAGACCAGGCAGGACTCCAGGAGAGGTGACTGGACTGGGCCCCGACCGGCCTGTGAGGAAGAGGTGGCTGACAGGGCGCCCGGCTGCCAGCCTCCAGGGAGGAGGCTCGGGACAGCTGCAGGTCTGGCTGGCAGGGGGAGCTTCAGTTGAGAACTGGTGATTTTGCTCCAGCCCTTCTCTGCCCTCTGAGAAGACCAGACAAAATGAAAGCTCGAGTTCGTGTCCAGTTCCCGGTCAGTGCCGTTGGTTTTGGTAAAAGGACACTGAGCACAGCTGCGACCCCGGAGAGGGCAGGCCTGGAGAGACTCGAACTCGCGACCCCGGGCGGACGAGACCCGCGCTCTCACCCCTGCGCTGCAGAGCCCAGGCGGCGGCGCCCTCGTCCTCTTCCGGGCTCCGGAAGGCCCGTGGGTTTCTGAGGTCTGACCGTCCACCTGATGCTCCCTCCGGCGGGGCCGTCCCTCCCTCCCGGGTGGCTCAGTGGCCCCCACGGGGACTGCTCAGCCCTGGGCTCACCGGAGGCGCGGACACTCGGGACTCGGCCCCTAGCGCCGCGGGGGCGCGGACTCCGAGCGAGGCCGGGGCCTGGTCGGGAGGTGGGGCCCCGCGGGCGTCCGGACCCGCCCGAGCTCGGACCCGGCGCCGCAGACTCCCGCCGCGGCCCTCGGCTCCCCCGGCCCGCGCCCTGGCGCCGCGGTCCCGACCGAAGACCTGGGTCGGGTGGAGGCGGCGGAGAGCCCGGGCCTTCGCGGAGACGCAGGTGGAGGGTAAGGAGCCGCGGGAGAACTGCGGCCGGCCACAGAGGAGGGTCGTCCCGGCCCGGCCCCGGCCCCGTCCTCCACGGAGACGTTCCAGGATCGGAGCTGCGTCGCGCAGAGCGGCCGCTCGCCCCTCAGACCCCCAGACCCTGAACGCCCACCGCCGAAGCCCCCGTCGTCCGGGCGCGGGAGAAGAGGGCGCGCCGCGCGGGGAGGGTCCACAGTCCGTCC
The DNA here is from genome assembly GCF_045843805.1 of Urocitellus parryii. NCBI lineage: Eukaryota > Metazoa > Chordata > Mammalia > Rodentia > Sciuridae > Urocitellus > Urocitellus parryii. The sequence goes on along the minus strand of NC_135538.1, from coordinate 154,085,946 downwards.
GAGCAGACGCCACCCCGAGCTGGGGCGCAGGCTCGACCCGTCTTCCAGGGCCTCAAGAAAGGTGCCCCCGCCTCCCCGTCCGCGGCTCCGGGACTCCACCGACAGCTGTGGCTGGGAAACGGGGGAATCACAGCTGAACTGAAGGCGGACTTACTTTTTTTCTTGCCAGTGTCCCTTAAACAATACAGAGCAGCAGGGACTTACACAGCATTTCATTGTGTTAGGGGAAACCTAGGGATGATTTAAGGCCTGCAGGAGGGATGCATGGGTTGTTTGCAAATTCTGTGGCGGTTTGTATAAGGGACTGGGGCATCTGCAGGGTTTCATATCTGCTGGAAGCTCCTGGAACCAATCCCAGTAGATACCTAGTGTCAACTTCAGTGAAACACAGGTCTGTTATGCTCAGAAGAATCACATGAACCTAATTTTTCTTTTGCTGTTTTATTTTATTTTAATTATTTTTAGTTTGAGACAGAGTCTCTTCAGTTGCATAGGGCTCCCCTAAGTCGCTGAGGCTGGCTTTGACTTGTGATCTTCCTGCCTCAGACTCCTGGGTCCCTGGGATTATAGGCATCAGTCAGGGCACCAGGCTGGTGTCTTGTTTTTAATGCTCTTACAGAATCTCAGGGCTCTTTCTTCACTTGTGTGCTGAGATTAAGTTTTCTGATCCTTAAATGCATTCATTCAATTAAGTATTTACAAACACATGAGCAATTTGAGGACTGGATGCTATAGATGTTACTTCTCTGCCTCAAGATGTTCCCTCTAAGCCAAGTGCTGTGGATCACGCCTGGAATCCCAGGTAGGCCAAGGCAGGAGGATCACAAGTTTGAGGCCAGCCTGAGCAACTTAGAAACCCTATCTCAGAACTTAAAAAAATAATAATAATAAATTAGTTAAAGGGGGTGGGGGTGGGTGTAACTCAGTGGGAGAGCACCCCTGGGTTCAATACCCACTGCTTCTACTGTTACCTAAATAAATAAATAAATAAATCCATAGTTAAAAAAGCAGGGCATTCATTCAAATTCCTACCATGCAAAGCATATGTAGTGCAACACTTATCATGCAAACATGCAATATTGCAAGTGTTTTGGTGGCTACACAGAGCCTGCAAGCAACACGATCTTGGAGGAATGCCAGCCCTGCTGTCTGTTCCTTGCACTTGAACACAATTCTTACTTCAGCAATCACTTCAGTGGGTGTTCTGAAAACACTTGTTAGAACAGATTCCAGGGCTGGAGCTGGAGCTCAGTGGCAGAGTGCTTCGCATGTGTCAGGCACTGGGTTAGATCCTCAGCACCACATAGAAATAAACAAATGAAATAAAGACATGCTGTCCATCTACAACTACAAATAAATTTAAAAAAAAAAAAAAAACAGAGTTCAACAGGCAAAGATCACACTGTCACCTGGTGAGGGTCCCGAGGAGGTCCCATAAAGGAGGTGATCTCAACTCAAGCCATGAGAGTCCTTGACATTGCAATGGAAAGGAATTTAAGGACACTTGAATAGCTGAGAATCTATTCCAGCTCTCATTCACGTTGGCAAGTGGTCTGTTGACTACTGCGGCCAGGGGTTGGGGGGAGTGGGGGTGGTGGGGACGACTTACCAACACTCTGACCATTACAGCACTGCAGTTATGTACTAACCAGGTTATGTGACCAAGATATGAGAGTCACTGACATCGACAGGGGTTACCTACTGACCTATTAACCACTGCAGCCTAGGGGCCATTCACTGACTTGTTGACCATTATCAGGAGGGAAAGATCTCTTTTCCGCTGTTGTCTTAGATATGTTCTGCTTTGTGAACTTGAACAGTACTATGTTGGGGTACCTTGGATAAATTCTAATAATTGACTCAATGTGCTGTTTGTGATCAACATTTGTAGACTTCTAATCATGGCCACTGTGGCATGGTCCCACAAGTCTCCTTTCCACCTCTCCTGGAGTCTTCTCTCCCACCTCACCACTCCCATCCTTGCTGCCCTCTCTTCTGCTCTCCTCCTCTCCTTCTTCTTTCCTCCCCTTCCCTGTTCTCCCTTTGTCGCAGTCCGGCTGCAGCAGAATAGTGGGGGGGGGGGTGACGAATAACTTGCGTAGGTTGATACAGCAGGAGTAGGAGCCCTTTATTATAGGACAACAGAGGTATTTATACATTTTGCACAGCTTATCTTAATTAGCATAAACTAGATACATCAGTCAACCAATAAGGAATCTCCAAACTTAATGGCTCGCTTTTGTTACTTTTCAAACCATTCCCTCTGGCATTTTGCCAGGCACCATCCAGACTCTAACATTCCCCTGGCAAAATGCCAGGTGTTATTTTGACTTGTTTACAGACTCTAACATCCCTTCCCCTCACCTACCTAACCCCCTTCACTTCTCTCTGCCTGAGGGAGAAGGGATGTGTGGTTCGGATACAGGATGTGGTTATCATACCACACATATGACAGATATGACAGGTGGAAGGAACAGCAGCCATGCCACTTTGTCTTGGTCTAAAATATTTGCAGAGTAAAAAAATAAATTAAAAATTTAATATCTCCTGCTTTGGTTAAGGTGAGAGGTATTGGCCCAGTGTCTACCTTCCATTCTCTCCCGTAGTAACATTTTCATTTACTACCCCAAGTTAATGGCTTTCAGAAGCTTATCATTTCCTGCTGTTCTACCCAGCGCTGCAAGACCCAGTGTACTGTTTTCTGATCCCAGAGAACTTGGAGGACTCGGTGGAGATGCTTTGAACATTTCATTTCTCACACGCTCCTGTGGGGCAGGGTCAGTCAGGACACAATGGAAGGCCACAGGGCACCTGCAAGCTGGGGAAGCTGCAGGACAGGCTGCAGAAGCCTATCTGGTGCCCAATGATCAGAAGTCAGTTGGGCTTTTGCTATTGTTTTTTGCTTCTTGGTCTTCAAATAGAGAACTTGAAATGCCATTTTAAAGTCAAGGTTGTGCAGTAGAAAACACGGGCCTCTTCCTTTCTTTGTGTGATAATGGCATAATGTCTGAGATTTAAGGTCAGGCTGAGTCAGAGTGACATGGAGATGACTCTTGTTCGAAGATGGAGGATGTTTTCAAAGTGCTATTGCCTGTGTCAAGGTCTTCCTCACCTTCCTGCCTTTTTCCTTTGATTTGATGAGAAAGGGATTATAGGAGAAAGGGCAGTGATGCCTCTTAAGCTACCTCCTGCTGAGAGGGGGTGTCTGTCGAGTATTCCTGTAGGTGCTGCTATTGAGCAGTTCTAATGGAGCTCAGCAGGAGGATATTCTGGACCCTTTGACAAGTAGGGGCACCGATAGTCCTCTGTAAAGAAAGGAGATGAACAGCCCAGACAGGGAGGACCCAACAGAAAGGCCAATAACGATAGGCAGAATTGAGAAGAGAAAGAGGCTAGACAAGTTCCTGTCCAGTAGGTGGATAAACAGATGTAAGCATTATTTCTGCATTGGAAGGAGATTTCCTGATTATAGTTCAACCAGCCAAAGAAGTGATAGGAGACAATGTGCTTTAGCTGGAGGTAGGGTCTTGAAGCAAAATTTGGGGGCAGTGTGGTGGGTGGCCACTATGGGCTTGGAGGTGTCCGACATTGTGGTTGACACCTCAGGGAGGAGCACCTCTGGGGTGATGGGAGGGGAGCAAAGTCAATCTGGTAAAGGAGACACAGGAGTGTGGGGAGCTATGGTGGGAATTAGAATGAATGGAGGCCTTGAGTGAGATTAGGACCTCCCTGCCAAGGAGAGGAGCTGGGCATCCAGATGTGAGTGGGGCCTTCCAGTAGGCAACCAATAACAAATAAAACAAGCTTTAGCCTGGGTTTCAATCTGGGGTGGGGGATCCTGTTCTCCCAGGTTCCCATTTCTATCTGCCTCCAGATAATCTGTCTCCGGCCTCAATCCTCCCTCTGAAGAAGTCCTTGACTGTGGTCAGGGGTGAGGGGGTAATGATCACTCTGGCTTCTTCAAGCTAATGGTGGGCTCTGGCTGTGGAAGTCTGGGAAACCCTCCATTGGTCTATCTTGGGGACCTCGGTACAAGTTGGGAGGCAGACCCACATGACAGGGCTCCTGGGCTGCCAAGACAGGCAGCCAGCCTACTGGTCCCTGTTAAGTAGCAGCAGCTGAGTAGCAGAGAGGTGGCCAGAGTGGGCTGGAGCATGCAGCCCATGGAGCCTTCCAGGCAGGCACCAAGGCCCTGCAGTGCTGCAAGCTAGGTGGGCCTACCTGTCCAACTTTGGTAGCCAGGTCTGGGCACGGAGCTGATGCCTGCTGCAGAAGCCCCTGCACCAAGCACTACAGCTCTGAACCTGCAGGCCTAGACCATCCCATGACCTCCCCCACTTCCCAGGACCTGCCACCAGAAAATGGAAAAGGGCCAGACCTGAATGGAAGTGGACTGGAGAATTATCCAATAGTGTTAGCATATTTCCAGACCCCAATTAGCACAAATTTGGACCAATAGCATTGGTATTTTTTTCAAACCATAATTAGCATAAGTTTAGACCAATGGCCGTTAACCAAGCTCTACATAAACACCTAGACCAGACCACTAGTCTGAGAAAACCTGGTGAGGTTTTTTGTTGTACTGCAAGGGTTTCTATTCAATAATTCTCTGCCTTTAGCATTCATTCATTATAATCTGTGGGTTTCAGTTTTTGGCTTCAGAGGGGAGAACCTTGAAATTAGAAGAAATCGGTGTGGAGCTCCTGCAGCATTGGAGGGGCTAGCCTGTCATTTAGAATCTTTAATGCTTGTTGGCTGCAGAGGCCTGCAACTTTATACAGACAGAAGTGGAAAGTGAGTTTCATTTGAGAACTCTGGTTTCACATGGGTCATATTTCTAAGACCATCTAAGGTTTGTGGACTCTGGACATCTGGTCCATCACTGTGCTCCAGAGGACCATGATGGTGGTTGGCAAGTGGCTAGACAAGGTGTAAATGAGGGAGGGAGTGTGGCAAGACCAAAAAAGAAAAAAGCAGCAAAGCAGTGTTTTCTGCAAATAATTAGCACAAAAAGTGATCAGTGTTCTCAGCCAGCCTAGAAGACCTCAAGGATAGTAACCTATTGGAGTGTAGGGGGTGGTCTGACATGTCACGAATTTGTGAGCAGAGGTTCTTTAAGGCTTCAGAAACATGAGTAGGGTTCTAGAAACACAACATTTGATTTTTATAATGGCACAGGTGTTCCCTTGAGCTCTGGAATGCTACCAGATTTTGCTTTTATACCAATATGAGGGGATAAATACTAGAACTAGTTATCACCAGTGAAAAGTAAATTTTTTATGTATATAGTAGGTTCAGAAAATTTGTAGGTCTCAAACTGAATTAGAACAAACTTGTGACTCTGGAAATATCTTTTGTAATACTTCCTTTACAACCTCCCAGTTTTACTTGTGGGAGGATTGACCCAAGTGTATATTTTGAGTTACATTATAAGAGTTGTTACCTTTTTCTTAAATATCCATGTGTGACTGTTTTGGTCATACTCTCCAGCCAGATGTTTAACCAAGTTGCTCAAAAATCACTCTTTTTCCTATCTACTGTTAGGGTCAGCTGTGTGAGAAAACTCTTGACTCATTAAGTTTTTCTCTATCAGTTGTGCCATCTGCTAGGAAAAAGGTCAGGGTCTTGCTGACCATATGTGGCTTCCTTTGAAAGCATCATGGACATTTCCCTCTCCAATGATTTAAGGGACCAGTCAGCATACCCCCAGGTGGGGTGCATGCAGCAACTCTAGCACCTTTCTGATTTCAGAGTATGAGTGGCCAAGTTCAGTTGAAGAAATGGCATTCTCTCTGCCCTTGAAGGACTGTGGTTTCTGGTTCCTAACAAAGTTTAGAGTTTGAAAAGAAAGAAAGGAGCATGGTTTGTTACTGGAAAAAGGCCTGTGGCCCAAGCTGAGATGACCTGAGAGACCCTTGCAAACAAACCAGAAAGATTTCAGACCAGTCGCTTGAGTAACAGTTTATTAGAAGGGATAGGACAAGGGGGAAGAGGACACTCTTGAGGGAGAGTGTGCCCTCCAAGAGGAGAAGGACCGGTGTTCCTCCTGCTCTCCGGTTCTATTAGAGTTCCAGGAAGTCCCACCTAGGTCCACCTACTGACCTTTGACAGCTGGGGACTGCCTGATAGGGTAGTGTGGTGCTAGAGTTAGGGAAATCCGGTTCCCCGTTACCCTTTGAACAGCCCCCATCGAGCTGGCCTCGCGGGGCTCTGGATATTTTGGTTGCCAGGGTGATGACACTTTCTGTGATTAGGGCGGGTCCAGGCCACCTAGAGGGCGTGGCTTGATTTCGAAACAATAGCTTTTCTTAAGCGGGGGTGGCCGAGGGGGCCGGGGGTGACAAAGCAGGAAGGCTCCCTGGGCCCTCCTCGGTCCTTCCCTGCTGTCCCACTCTTAGCTGACCAGCTGCCCAACACCTCTTCCAGGACTGGATCTGTGGAAGTCAGGGGGGAAGCGGAGGGACCCGAGCTCGCGAGCCGCCCCGGGAGCCGGGGTGTCGCCCCCACCGCGCGCGTCCGGTTCCGAGGCGGGAGATAAGGCGTTTCGGTGTCTTGTAGATGGCAGGTTGCGGAGCAGAGGCGCAGCTGACGCCGGGAAGCCACGGGGGAGGCGGGCGAGGGGGGAGGAACGGGGTGGCAGGCGAGGGCGGAGAAGGGAGGTATTTGGATCTAAGAGGAGGGTCGCTACCGGGAAGCAGAGTGGCGCAGCGGAAGCGTGCTGGGCCCATAACCCAGAGGTCGATGGATCGAAACCATCCTCTGCTAGATGCCTTTTTCCAAAAACCTCCACCTTTCTCCACGGCGGAGGTTTCTGCAGGAATGTGGGCAGGGGCAGCGGCCTCGCCCCGGAGAGCGCGCAGGAGGTCGACGTCCTCTCCTCCTCTGCTTCTGGTCGAAGTGAACCGTTTTCCCACTGTGCAGCAGCGTTTGAAAGATTCGCGGCTCCGACTTCCCAATCCTGGCGTCTGATCGCCCCCACTTGGCGCCCTGCAGATGTTCTTTGCTATAAAAGCTACGGTCACCGAGGCCCCGACGTGGCGCTCACCGCTTAGTCTCCCCGTCTTAAACAGAGGCGCAGGGAGCGAGGACACACGAGCGCTCCGGTGCCGTCGCAGGGGGTCCAGCTTGGGGCTTGGCCGGCCTGCGCAGAGCGGCGGGAGCCGCGGAGCAAGTCCGCGAATCCGGAGCCGCGAACGGCGCTGCGCGGCGCGGGGCGGGCGGGCGGAGACGGGGTGGCACCGGGAGCCGAGGCGTGAGCAGCCCGAGGAGGGGTGGTTGGAGGGGTTCTTTGGAACGGCCTTCGGAAGAGAGTCCGTCTGCTGCTCCGGCGTTAGGACAACGGGAAGCCGCCGGTTCTGAGAGCAGAGGAGACCCTGGGGGCAGCGGTCGGAGCGGGCCGCCCGCCCCGGCCGGACCTCCCCTCCTCCTTCACCCGGCTCCGGTCCCGCTGAAGCTTCCTGACGGCAGCCCTGGGTGAGTGGAAGCTTGGACCTCCCTCCGGCCGAGGCCGCCTCCGCCCGCCAGCGCGGCCTCGAAGGGCGCCGTCGGCGTCTCGGCTCCGGGAACGGCACGGCCCAGTGGAGGTCGCCCTGTCCCGAGCCTGTTCTGCATCGCTCCCTGCGAGAGACGGTACGCCATCTGCTCGATCCACACGGCGCTTGGGATCAAAGGGAAAACTCGAGGGAATGGAGGTCCGTTGCCGGGAGGCCCAGCGCCCTGGGAAGACCCTGGTGACTTGGGGACCAGCTCTCCCTGGAGCTTGGTGATGAACTCGTCACTTCATACAACGATTGAATGGGGCCCTCACGGAGCCTGGATAGCTCAGTCGGTAGAGCATCAGACTTTTAATCTGAGGGTCCAGGGTTCAAGTCCCTGTTCAGGCGAGCTGTGTTCATTTTGGGCCAGTTTCAGTCCTGGCCACTGACCTGACCACCTGTCTCTGATTCCTTGTGATTTAAAAGGCTGGTCAGGTGCACTTTCATGCTACTGGATTTCAATTTTAAGGATCAGTTGTTAGAAATGGAATTGGTCAAATTATTCTTCATAGAGGCTATCAATTTGCATTCCCACTCCAGAAATAAATGATGACAGTGCGGTTCTCATGCCAAGGAACCAAACCTTAGATTAAGAACTTGCCTTTATTCCATGTAAAAGTATATACATATGTACCCATAAATAAATATATGCATCATTATTTTATGCGTGCATTCACACAAACAGAATCAGGGAAAGCTTCTCACTCATAGTAGTCTGATGACCACTCCAGGGAAAGGTAAACCTTGAAGTAAATCTTGGGTCGGATGACTTGAAGAGAGGGAGGATGGAGTGGAAGGAGTTCTTAAAGTTTAATGCATTCTTTACTCTTCATGAACTTTTCTTTGCTATTGACCTATTTACAGTAATATTCATGAACTTCCGCAGAATTGTTTTAATATTTGTTGAGCAACGTAGGGAATTTGTTTTTAAGAATTTTATAACAGTTTCCAGGGTGAAAACGGTTAGGTTTCTTAGGAATCCTCTGTGAAGAGCAGAGCAGGTGGGGTTGCAATGTGCCGGAAATTCCTTCAATAGCGCTTCTTTCGGAAACCTTGCCACCTTCCTCGTTAGTATAGTGGTGAGTATCCCCGCCTGTCACGCGGGAGACCGGGGTTCGATTCCCCGACGGGGAGGATGCAGGAATATTTTCTTTTTGTCCCAGGAGCCACAATGGTAACGCTTCTGGCTGTTGCAGGGAAGTCCCCTTCGCTGTCGCCCTGCGTCGGTTGTCGTTTAGTTCCGTTCTCAGGGATGGCGGCACTCCACCCTAGGGGTTTCGAGCCACGACTCTGCTCGCCGGAGGCTCCGGGCTGCTCCGCGGCCCTGGGACGGAGGCCTGGGAGGTGCGCCTTTGCTGCGGCGTCCGGGAGCACTGGGTCTCGCGGGAGCTGGGCGGCCGGCGGGCACCTGCCGGCAGGGCTCGCCACCTGCGCGAAGGCCTCAAGTTGGAATTTGGGCTGCATCACTTGCAAATTGGGTGGCGTCTTGGCTATTTGCCCCTCTGTCCCCTCCTTTTATCTGTACATTTAGTTAGCGATTCCTGTCGGGAATTTCTGGGGAGATTAATGAATTAATGGAAAAGAGGTTTATAATCCGCAGGCAATCAAATCTAATGTCTTGGTTGTCTTTTCTACTGCAATTCTATTTTTATTGGGCAAAAAGTATTTTACATTGGAATGGATAAATATAATTATTTACTATCAATTACTGTAAAAAAAAAAACAACTTCCCCCCTACAGAGCTCTAGAATAGTTGAATGCATAGAAATTCAGTAAAAGGTGCCCATTAAGACTGTCCAGAGGCTTCACTGAATGAACATCCCATCCCCCAATGTCTGTTGCTTACATCCAGGTCTCTGACAAACTTTCCTGACGCATTTGAAAGTTTATGTAGGTATTTTGCACTGTTCAAATTAAGCTGTTAAAAAAAAAAAAAAAAAAAAAAGTGGTAGACACAGCTTTGACCAGGTCACTCAATTCTGGTCCTCCTTGGATCCATTTGTGCATGTGTGTGTGTGTCTAGCTTCAGTGCTGTGCTTGCTTTGGGGTGTTTGAATGCTTTCAGTATTTCCTTAGTTCACACTGCTTCTGATGGACTCTTGAAAAGGAGGAAGATAATGAAAACAAAAGCGTTCTCTGGCAGATTTTAAGACTCTTCCTCCCCAGAGGCTGAGGATGGGAAGTTCGAGGCCAGCCTGAGCAATTTAACAAGATCCTGCCTCAAACTAAAAAAATAAAAAGGGCTGAGGATATAGATCAGTGATAAAACGACCCTGGGAAGGAAGGAAGGAAGGGAAAGAGGGAGACAGGGAGGGAGAGGGGGAGGGAGAGAGGGAGGGAGGGAGGGAAAGAGGGGGAGGGAGGGAGGGAAAGAGAGAGGGAGGGAGGGAGGGAGGGAGGTGGGTCCTAGTTTAGAAAGACATCCAAGGTCAAAAGGCTCTTCTCACTAATTAGATTTGTGCAATTGAAATGAGTTATATTAGGATGTCCTAAAGGGAGATTTGAACTTCTTAAGGAGGAGGCGGGGGAGGAGGAGAAAAAAGTAGTTGGTGATGATAGCTACTTTACGTGACACACACGTGATTGACTCATAAGCTAGAGTCCACTCTTCTGCAAGTGATTACCATTTATCAAAGAATGTTTGGAAAAATAACTATGAAACAAATCTTCAAACCTTTTCAAAGATTTTGAACAACCTTTGAAACAAACCATTACTTGGAGCTGGTGATTACCATGGCTGAGTTACATGCTGTGAGGCAGCTTGAACAGCAGCCTTTATAAAATTCTGTAGGCCAGAGCTTTTCTCACTTAGAGTTTACAAATCAGTGGGAATCTGATTAAAATGTAGTTTTTAATTTCATAAGTTAAAAGATAAGAATTATCTGGAACAATTAAAACAGTTTAAAACCCCCAGAAGTACTGATTTAGTGCCGCTGGAGAAAGGCCCCAAATTGCAGCTTTCCTTGGCTCTGGTGCTGTTGGTAACGCTGGTCAGCTGATCCTCCCTTGAGTTACACTGCTCAAAACCAGGCCTTTAACTCTCTAAAGTACAGAGGGCTGGCTGAGGTGGGATAGGTCTATAATCCCAGCAGTTTGGGAGACCTAGGCAGGAGGGTCACTAGATAAAGCCAGCCTCAGCAAGTTAGCAAGGCCCCTAGCAACTCATCAAGGAAAAAGGGGAAAAAAAAGAAAACTAAAAAGCCTGGGTATTTTGTTGCAATGCAGATTCTGTTTCTGTAGATCTGAAGACTGCCTGGGGATCTGTATCTCTAACAAGCTCCCTGATGATGCAGATGTTGCTGGGTCACGAGCCAACTTTCAGAAGCTCTCAGAAGTTTCCAAATTTTGCTACACATTATAGTAACTTGGGGAGCTTTTATCATCCTCAGTGCAGTTGTGGGCACCCTAAACCAGTTAAATCATAATATTTGTGCATGTGAGCCGGGCTTCAATAGCGTCTGAACTTTCCTGTGTGATCTCAGTGTACCCAAAAGTTTGAGAGCCATTAGCTCTGTGAGCCATGACCTCTGTGATTACTGTGTGTTCTAACATGGTCTAAAATACATCATGTTGTCAACACTCATCATATAGCAAAAATAAAAACTTTGTGTTGCTCCTTCAGATCATGCAGTCCCCACAGAATGCCAGAAGGTGTAGTGTGGATACCAGTGCAGGTTCTGTTTGTGTGCAGTGCTGGGGATGGACCCCAACCCTGTGCATGCCAGGCACTCACCCTACCACTGACATACATGGAAAACATGGAGGACATTTAGACTGGGCACCTTGGCACACACCTGTAATCCCAGTGCATCAGGAAAATAAAGCAAGAAGATTGCAAGTCCAAAGCCAGCCTCAGCAACTTAGTGAGGCCCTAAGCAACTTAGTGAGACCCTGTCTCAAAAAAGAAAAAACTTGGGGCTGGGATTGTGGCTCAGTGGTACAGCACTTGCCTAGCATGCTTGAGGCACTGGGTTTGATCCTCAGCACCACATAAAAATAAAATAAAGATATTGTGTCACCTAAAAATAAATAAATAGAAAAAATTAGGGATATGGCTCTGTTGTTAAAACCCCCTGGGTTCAACCCTTGGGCCAAAAAAGAAAACACACACACATTTAGACTGACATTGTGTGTGTGTGTGTGTTTTAATTATTTTTATTTAATGCTATTTAATTTTTTACAGTTTGGACATTTCCACTGATGATGCAAAAGCCCCCTTGCTAGGGCTTCAGGACAAATCAAAGCAGGGACACTGTGATGGTAATTTTGAAGGTCAACTTGAGTGGGCTAAGTGATATCCAGGGAGCTGGTAAATCATTCTTTCTGGGTTTGTTCGTAAGAGTTTCCGGAAGAGATTGGCATTTGAATCAGTGCACTGTGTAAAGAAGATGTGCCCTTACCTGATGTGGGCAGGCACCATCCAATTTACTAACCCCAGACAGAACAAAAAGACAGAGGAGTCTGGAGCGATGATGCACGCCTATAATCCCCGCTGATTGGGAGTCTGGGGCAGGAGGATTGAGAGTTCAAAGGCAGCCTCAGTAACGGAGAGCTGCTAAGCAACTCTAGACTGACACTTTCTGATTCCTGATGTTTATACAAGTATGATCACTAACAAACTTGATTTTTAAACTCCTTTGGAAAAAAAATTCAAACTTGCAAATGTAAAGTGACACCATGTACCCTTTACCCGAATTTACCTTATTATTTTAATCTCATTTATCTTTTTTTTATTCCCCTTTTCTGGCCCTCGGGCTGGAGCCCAGTGTCTTGCTCATGCTTGGCAAGTGCTCTACCACTGAGCCACACCTGCTACCCTCCTCCGTACCATTTTCTTTCTGAAATATTTTAAATATATAAACCCTCTCCCTACTGTCCTAAGCACATCAGTGTACACTACCTAAAAACAGGGCTATTTTCTTACATGACTAGTATATACTTGTCAATCTCAACTTTATATGGATGAAACATTTTTAATCTAATCTACCATCCATATACCGATTTTTTTCAGTTCATCTAAAAATGTTCTTTATGGAATTCTCTTTCCATCCCCCCCCAAAAAAGGATCCATTCAGATTCAAGTTTCTTATTTAGTTGTATTCTCTTTACCTTCCTTTTTATCTAGAATAGATATTTAGGAAAACAATATGTTTGAAGACTATGATCTACCCCACCCTATTTTTTTTTTTTTTTAGTCATAAAGCATGCTTTATTTTGCCTTTCACATTTTCTCATGGTTAGACTGACATCATGACTCTTCCGCAGCAATACCACATAGGAAGTGTCAGGACATCACCTCTGGAGTTACATGACCTCTCTATCCCTCATGAACCAGTGACATTCATTCTGGTCACCCAGTCAAGATATGGCCTGTTCTGTGTAATTACGCTTCTGTTTCTTCCCTGCAATTTATAGGCAATGTAAGGAGGCATTTAAGACAAAAAATGTTCATGCTCCTTTTCAAAATTTCTCCCTAGATTTAGGACACAGAAAACTTAGAAGAGGTGTAATAAGCCACTTGCAGAGGGCTTAAAGTGTAGGCCTTCTTCATCCTGGGCTGAGGACAGAAAGCATACAAACTAGTATGCTAGTGACTCCTCCAACACTTACAAATCATATCATCAGATCCAGAATGGGAAGCTGCTAGAGGGAATGAGCTAGAAATGCAGGAGGATAGTATGAATTATAGGTGAAGCCAAAGTCCAGAAAACCACAGTTATTGTTATCATCACTTATTGAGAGGATACCGTATATATTTAGTGTTACATTTGGCAGCACACTAGAGGAAAGAGAAAATTCGGGTCTAACAGCTTCAGTGGGACACTGAAGGATGAGGGAACTGTAGTGCTTCCAAGAGAAGACAAGCTGATGCAGAGACTGTGTGCAGCCTTCCTCAGAGGCAGCCTCCCTCCTGTCAGCAAGAAGGAAACGAATTCCTGACACAGCACAATGTAAACCCACGTTTTAAACCACGTAACAGCTAAGCCCCTAAAGGCCAAATGCCTCATTGCATGTTCCATGGCTTCGGTCTCTTTATATCTTGTCTTCATGGTGAGTAGGAGATTTTCACAATATTCACTTTGACAAGGCCATTGCCCACCTGAGTAGAGAAGGCAGGCGATTTAAAGCTGGAATGGGGAGAAAATCCTGAATCTATTCTTCAGAAAACTGAAGGCACTCATCTAAAGTGAACCCGAGTTCTGTCTCCCTTCTGGAGCTTCTCACTCTTGGAATGCTCAGAGCTATGTCCGCATTTATCCTCACATCCCATGCTTTGGCCAGAGCTTGCTCTGAGACCCTAGTCAGAGGAGAAATTCAGGAACGTTTGGGGATAAAGAAAGGGGACAGAGACGGCAGATGAATACAGAAGGAAAAAGGAGAAAACGAAGCTGCATTTTCATGTGAAGTTGAGCCAACTTATGTGGGTCGGCAAGAGCGCTACCCTGCAACTTCAACAAGGACGAATGCAAGCAGGAGACGGGCCCACCACACAGAGGCCCATGAGACCCCCAAACCATCGCTGTTCCTAATTCCGGGGCTCCCCGGGAAGGAAATGCATGGCAGCTTAACTCGCGCCACTTCCATTTCTTGCCCCATCTCAAACCCCAGAGGACCCAACCTTCCTCCACGCTCGACGTTTTCAAAACTCACATTACTTCGGGAACCCTTCATCGAGCCTCTTGAACTTGAACCGAGAACAGAAAAGTCTAGTTCCCACCTCGGTCCTCCCTTCCTTGTCAACCCTGTCTCAGGGATGTTTGCAGGCTGAAGGGGCTGCTGATGCTACTTTTTCAGCGTCGGGGTCACTCCTGTCTTTGAAAGAGATGGACTTTAGTTTAAGCTGTAGCGAAACACAGGTCCAGAGGACCCGGTGCGTGGACTCTGGAGTTCCAAGCAGGGGCATCACCAACTGGCTCCACCTGGCGCTTACCGACGCGGAGAAGAAGACCTAAGCGCAAAAGTGGAGAATTGAGAATGAACGACGGCGGCGAGGAGGAGAAAAGACGGGGCGGGGGAGGCTGGAGAAGGCTGGAGGCGCGGACGCGCGGGCGGCGCGCTGCGGAGGAACCCGCAGCTCCTGGGGAGGACTCCGCGCGCTGGTTTCCGCGCCGGGGAGCTCCGCGGTGACCGCGCCTCCCTGCGCGGCTCCTCGCGCCCCGACCCTAGAGAACCTGGGAAATCCCGATCGCGACGTTCCTGAAAAACTCCGGAGAAGACGCGGGACTTGAATCCGGCGTTGTAAGTTGTGACTTCCACCTTTCTTCCCTGATCTTTGCTGACAGCGTCATCACTAAATTGGACACCTCCTGTCCGAGGTTTATAAAACAAGAACAAAAAGAAAACAAACAAAACAAAACAAACAAACACACGGCTGGGTGTCCTGCGCCAGCCCCATCCCCTCTGCGATGCAACCGGTTTCTGCAGTCGCGGACCAAGACCAGGGCAGACGCAACCACGTGGATCTCACTCTTCTCAGCTCCACCTTCCTCTTCACTGGCCCTGAGACTGCGCCTCTGGTAGGTGGCTCAACAGGTGCTCAGGGTGGAGGGAGCTGTGGGTGCCCGCGTGAGGCCGCGCGGGACGGAGCCACGCTGGGGCAGCCGCTGGAGTCCCTGAAGCCATAGGTTCCTCCAGCTCCTGGGGAGATCTCACCCTTTCACCAACAGACTTAGAACTCCAGAGAGAGCGAGGTTCCGTCTAAGGAAAAGCAGACTGTGGATCTTTTAAAATATGTTTCTGTTGAAATAATTCACATTTAAAAATCAGGCACAGCAGATTTCTGAAATCCAGTTCAAGGAGCAAAATGGGGCACCCCATAATTTTTCAGATTCAGTGCTTGGTGGAAATCACTTCAGGCCTTTTCACCTGGGGACAGATGACATGATGGAGAAGAGGAAATGTTCCTGAAGCAAATGTAGCTCTAGCCCTGCACATTCAGTTTTCTACCGGGCGACGCCTTGACTTGTAGTCCAAAGACTATTTAAATTCTTAGACTGACCACAAACTTGGGATTGTCCTGCCTCGCCTCCTGAGTCATCGGGTTTACAGGTGCATGTCACCATGCCCAGCCATTTCCAAAGTTTTTATAGATTGTCTAAATTGGAAGGCTAGAAGAACAGGTCTGAAAGGAAACCGCACCAGGGATGGCCAGCAGAATTTCAGAACATGTTTAGACTTGGTTCCCCATCTGCTCCTCCTGCTGGAGACCAAACCCAGGGTCTACCATTGAGCTACATCCCCAGTCCCAGTTGTTTTCTGCAGGGTAGGAAAACTGTGTACTAGCATCTTATCTAAGACTTATGGAATTCTGAGATCAGACACACATGTCACTGCTCCCTGAGAGCCGCTTATGTTCAAGTGGCCAGGCCAAAACTGTACCTCACCTTCTAGAATAAGGTATTTCTCCAACACCACTCAGGGGAATATAAAAATTGGATAATTATGAGTAATTAAATGGAGTTATTTCCCTTGTTTTAATATGCTTCACCCTGTTACCCATGATTCTAAGCATCCTTACAAAATTTCACAAATGAACTCAACAGACATCTATAAATATTTCATCCAACAACCACTGAATACCTTCTTCCAGCGGCTCATGGAAGCTTCTCCAAAATAGACCATATTTTAGGCCACAAAACAACTTTTAGAAAATACAACAAAAAATTGAAATAATTTCTTGAATCTTATCAGATTATAATGTTATGAAATTAGAAGCCACCGTGACAGAATCCTACAGAAACTATGTAAACACATTAAGATTGAACAATACTCTTTTGAATGATGGATGGGTGATAAAAGAAATCAAGGGAGAAATTTAAAAATTCTTAGACTCAAATGAGAATAGTAATACAACATATCAGAACCTCTGGGACACTATGAAAGTGGTTCTAATAAGAAACTTTATAGCTGTGAGTACCTACATAAGAAAATCAGAAATATCTCAAATAAATATGCAATGATGCATCTCAAGGCCCTTGAAAGAGAAGAACAAACCAATTCCACAACCAATAGAAGGCAGGAAATAGTTAATATTAGAACCTAAATCAATGAACTTGAGAAGAAAAAAAATAATACAAAGGATCAATGAAACAAAAACTTGGTCTTTGAAAAGATAAAAAAGATTGGATAATCCCTTATCCAAACTAAGTAAAAGAAAAAGAGAAAATTCAAATTAATAAAATTAGAAATGAAAAAGTAGCAATTGCCACAAACATCACAAAAGTCCAGTGGAATATTAGGGACTATTTGGGAAACTCATACTCCAAAAAATTGGAAAACTTAGAAGAAATGGGTACATTTCTAGACAAATATGATCTGCCAAAATTGAATCAAGAGGACCTAGTAAACCTAAACAGACCAATAACTAGCAATGAGATGGAAGCAGTAATAAAAAGCCTTCCAACAAAGAAAATCCCAGGACCAATTGGATCCTCAGCTAAATTCTACAGACCTTTAAAGAAGAGTTATTGCTGGGGCTGAGGTTGTGGCTCAGTGGTAGAGCGTCTGCCTTGCCTCTGTGAGGCACGGGGTTTGATCCTCACACCACATAAAATAAGTAAATAAGTAAAACAAAGTTGTTCAACTAAAAAAGATAAAAGGAAAAAAAAGAAGAATTATTGCCAATACTCCTCAAGTTACTCTCTTAACTAGAAATGGATGGGATATTTCTTTTTAAAAATACATAATATTTTTAGTTGTTGATGAATCTTTGTTTTATTCATTTTTTTTATATGCAGTGCTGAGAACAGTGGCTCACACATGTGAAGCAAATGCTCTACCACTGAGCCACAACCCCAACCCAGGATGGAACAAGTCTAAATTAATTCTATGAAGCCAATATCATAGTCATTCCAAAACCAGATAAGAAAAAAATCAAGGAAAGAAAATTACAGATCAATATCCCTGATAAACATAGAGGCAAAAATACTTAATAAAATATTAGCAAATCCTGTTTAGCAACAAAATGTGAATATTATACACCATGACCAAGTTGGTTTTGTTCCAGAGATGCAAGGATGCTTTAATATACTGAATCAATAAATGCAATTCATCACATAAAAAGAATTAAAAACAAAAATTACCTAGTCATCTCAATAGAAGCAGAGAAGGCTTTTGACACAATTCAGTACCCATTCATGGTAAAAACACTGAAGACACTACACATGGAAGGAACCTATCTCAACAACATAAAGGCTACATATAAAAAACTCAAAGCCAAATTCAATAGATGGGGAAAACTGAAATCAGTTCTTTTAAGGTCTGGAACAAAACAAGTATGTCCACTCTCACCAGTCCTATTTAATATAGTGCTAGAGAGTCTAGCTAGAGAAATTAGGAGATAGAAGGAAATTAAAGTGATAAAAATAGGAAAAGAAGAAGTCAATTTATCACTGTTTGCAGATGATTTGATTCTATACCTAGAAGATTTAAAGAACTGCACCAAAAGACTGCTAGAGCTAATGAACAAATTCAGCAAAGCAGCAGGTTACAAAATCAACATAAAAAATCAATAGCTTTCCCATATACCAAAAATGAATCTATTGATAAACAATTTCATTCATACACACACACACACACACACACACACACACACACACACACACCCCCTAGGAATAAAGAATAAATAAAGACCTCTACAGTGAAAACTATAGAACATACAAGAAAGAAATTGAGGAAGACCTCCGACTCTGGAAAGACATCTCATGTACATGGATAAGCAGAATGAATATTGTTAAAATGACCATACTACCAAAAGCAATGTATAGATTTGATGCAAGCCCCATGAAAATCAATGACGTTCCTCACAGAACTAGAAAAAATAGTCCTAAACTTCATTTGGAAGAATAAAAGACCCAGGATAGCCAAAGCAATTCTAAGCCAAAAAAGCAATGCTGGAGGGATCCCAATGCCCGACTTCCAATCATACCACAGAGCTGAGAGTAGCAAACATTGCACGGTACTGGAGTAAAGAGAGACACATGGACCAATGGAATAGAAAAGAAGACTAAGTGCCAAAAACATGCAGTGGAGAAAATATCGCTTTTTAGATAAATATTACTGGAGAAATTGGTTATCCATATGTACAAGAATGAAGCTAGACCTTTATCTCTCACCCCGTACAAAAATCACTCAAAATGAAGCAAAGACTAGACTAGATCAGAAACTGCAACTCCTAGAAGAAAATGTAAGGTCAACACTCCAACGTATAGGCACAGGAGACAACTTTCTCAATAGGACCCCTAGTGCTCAGGAAACAATGCAAATAGTTAATAAGTTGGGATGGCATCAGATTAAAAAGCAAAGAAAACAATTAGGAATGTGAAGAGAGAAGCTAGAGGATGGGAGAAAACCATCCACTACTCTTCTAATAGAAGATTAATATCTAGAATATATAGAGAGATCAAAAATCTTTATACCAAAAAAATCAAATAACCCAATTAATTAATGAATTAGCAAATAAACTCAATAGACACTTCTCAAAAGAAGAAATACAAATAGCCAACAAATACATGAAAAAATGTTCAACATCATTAGCAATCAGGGAAATGTAAATCAAAACTACACTGAGATTTCATCTCACATCAGTCAGAATGAGTCATCAAGAATAGGAATAAATGGGGCTGGGGTTGTATGTAGCTCAGGGGTAGAGCGCTCACTAGCATGTGCGAGGCCCTTGGTTCGATCCTCAGCACAACGTAAAGATAAATAAAATAAATGTATTGTGTCCAACTACAACTAAAAAAATAAATATTGAAAAAAAGGGATAGCAATAATAATAAATGCTGGAGAGGATATGGAGGAAAAGGAGCCCTTTGACACTGTTGGTGGGATTGTAGATTAGTACAACAACTATGGAAATCAGAATGGCAGTTCCTCAAAAGACTAGGCATGGAACCACCATATGACCAGCTATACCACTCCTCAGTATTTATCCTGAAAAAGTAAAGTCATCATAGTACAGTGATACATTCATACCCCTGTTTATAGCAGCACAATTCACAATAGCCAAACTATGGAACCAGCCTAGCTATGGAACCAACAGATGAATGGATAAAGAACATCTGGCATATATACACAATAAAGATTTAACCATCCATAAAGAAAACGAAATTATGTCATTTTTAGGAAAATGGATGCAACTGAAGACCATTATGTTAAGCAAAATATGCCAAATCAGAAGGTAAGGATGGCATGTTTTCTGTCATACAGGAAGCTAGAGAGGAAAAAGGAAAAGTAAGATGTGGGTGGATCTAATGAAAACTAAAGTAGAGGAGAGGGACCAAGGGGTGGGAAGTTGTTGGGGGGGGGCATAGTTCTGGGGAGTAATATTGGCTAAGTTATATTTTTATTTTGTGTGCACTATAAATATGTAGCAACAAATCCCATCACTATGTATGACTGTAATGAACTGTTAAGGTCTGTAAATAAGTCAAAAATAACACCTGGTATTTTGCCAGAGAAATGTTAGAGTTCATAAACAAGTCTGGATGGTGCAATGAACCAATAAAAATGTGGAAAAAAAAAAGATAGATGTAACATAGCTAGACAAGAATGAACAGATAAACAAAAAAGAAAACCCATTTGAAGTCACACAGACCTCATGACTTGTGATCTACCTGCCTCAGACTTCTGGGTTCACAGGGTTTGTAGGCATGTGACACTTCTACTAGCCATTTCCAGCGTTTTTACAGATTATCTAAATTGTGGGGCTAGAAGAGAAAGTTTGAAAGGAAAGTACAAAAGGGACAGCAAACACAGTTTTTAGTTGTTTTAATATGCTTTTCCTTGTTGCCCATGATTCTAAATTTCCTTTAGAAATTCACAAACAGTTGAATTAATTTTTGGAGAGCAAAATTAAGTGAAACTAGATCAAGTCTTACTTTTAAAGACTGGTCAAGTATTTCTGAAGTAAAAAGTAATAAACCTACTCCTTTTTTGAGTAAGTTCTGCGCCTGAACAGGGACTTGAACCCTGGACCCTCAGATTAAAAGTCTGATGCTCTACCGACTGAGCTATCCAGGCCACTCTGTGTACCTCTGTACCACAGAGAATTTAGTTTCATTAAAAAATAAATAAATAAATTTACTGGGAATAGCTGGGAGAATCAACCCATGGTTCCAGAGATTACTAGAGTCTTCCAAAAGTGTGGCTCAGTCAACTAAGCAATGTAATTATTGAACAGGTCGTTTAACGTTCATATTGTACTGTCATTGAACAGCCTAGTTGATTAATGTACACAACTGTGAGAAGAAGGAAAATTATTCCAATAATTAATTATCACAGAGAGGAATTCATTAGTCTCTGGGGCAGAGGATCCTTGGACCTGGCAATAACAGGCTTCCCCACCAGATGGGAGCGGGGAACAAGAAGGAAGGGGCCATTTTCAGGAATGATTGGAGTAGCTGAGGATAATCCTGGAGAAAATCTAAAGATGGAACCAGGAGATGAAGGCTATCACTTTGACCCACAGCAGGTGAATCGAGTCCTGTTGTCCCCTTTAGTGTTTTTCCTGCACTTCCAGATGTCGTGTGTTCTCCAGAGCTGGGGACCT
Organism: Urocitellus parryii; assembly: GCF_045843805.1. Taxonomy (NCBI): domain Eukaryota; kingdom Metazoa; phylum Chordata; class Mammalia; order Rodentia; family Sciuridae; genus Urocitellus; species Urocitellus parryii. The sequence continues at coordinate 154,064,859 of NC_135538.1, read as the reverse complement.
GGGGAGCAGACTTTCCTCTCATCTTTGCCGGCACAGTTTTTCTCAAGCCTCAACTCATTCAAGACTGGAAGGACCAGTCTGTTCAGGGCAGCAGTCCCTCTGCCTTCATTCCGTCTTGAGACAGGCTAGGAGCACCTGTGCAGAGGGATAACCAGACAAGACCCTGCAGCCTCCTCTTGGTGGCTTTGGCTCCCATCTGCGGTACTGGGTGCACCCCCCTCCCCGTCTCTACTTGGAGTGCACAATGCAGGTCACCGTCGCGGAGGTTCATGCTTACCGCAAGCCCCCTCGGTTCTGGGCATCTCCCCACACCTCCCTCCAGGCCCGCCTCCAGGCGTGCTGGTCTTGGGGGAGAGGGAAACGGGTTGCTTTTTATGTTTTGTTGTGTGTCCGTCTGTATTTGGTCTAGCATGCGTGAAGTCGTTTCTTTAGGAGAACTTTCCTTTTGAGTTGAAACCGGTGGTTCGCTGACTTTGGCTTCTGACGTCGTGGGCACAGAGGGAACTAAGGGTGATCCGGTAAAACTCGACGGCGCGAGTGCGGGGCAGGACCGGGCCTGCGGTTGGCGAGCCGTGCCGCTGTGGCCCCGGTACCGCGTCCTTTCCCGCCTCCTCGCAGGGCTCACTTGGCCCCTCTCGCACCCGGCAGGACGGCCCGACCACCGCCACCGTCCCACCCACCGCGCGGCGGGGACGGCTGCAGGTTCCGCGGCTGGAGCGTGCATTATACCTGAATCCACTTGCATCTCACCGAGTCCTCCTTCCTTCCACTTCTTTACGGGGTGTTCAGACATTTTAGGCACCACGGTGACATTAAAAATAGAGAGGAGTAAAGGACAACCAGACCAGCTCCCCTCTGCAGGGGAGGGGCCGAGGGTGGCCCAGGTGAGGAAGCGCGGTGCGGAGGGGCTGAGGGCGCAGAGGTGGGTGGAGATGCGGAGGGCGAGGGAGGAGAGGAAGGGTGCGCAGGCGTTAGGCCCGCGCCCCCCGCGGCTCGTCCTGCTGACTGGCGGGCAGTTCTGGGGCACAGCATCCTGGAGGTCCGTGTCCCACTGGCCACTCACTCACGTCAGGATTCAGTAATAGCCCCTCCCGCAGCTGTCAGGATGGCCGAGTGGTCTAAGGCGCCAGACTCAAGCTCTCGCTTCCCTCCTTGGGGTTTCTGGTCTCCGCATGGAGGCGTGGGTTCGAATCCCACTTCTGACAGGTGACCTTTTCTTTGTTCTTTAGACTTAAAAATGCCACCTTTCCAGGTTGTGGACTTAGTTCCTCATCAACATTCTTTCAACTTTCTTAGATCAGAGTGGTTTAGACTTGTCCTTAAGTGGCGGACAGAATTGCTTTGGTCTGTTAAACTGAGTCACCAGTTTCCAACATAAGTATTTCAAACCTTTCTCCACACCTTTGTCCATGAAGTTGTCCTGTTTGGTCCTCTCCTTCCAAGAAAGAGCAGCTCTCAACATTTCTCATGCCTACTCCCTCTGGGATTCCTCTGCACGGCCGTTCTCCTCTGAGGCCTAACTCCATTTGTCTTCTTTAGGTGGCACTTCATATGCATTTTGGAGTCATCAGGCTCTTGATGTGTCCTACATTCACTAGGGATTTGCTTCTTCCTAACAGTTCTTGCTGCACTTTATGGGCTTCTGGTGAAGAGACTGAAAGATTACCAACTATGCTGCCACTGCCCTCTTAGCAGCACCACCCTGGCCCAACCCATGCCAGCCTTCTGCTCTGTCCTGGCCATGCTTTGAGCACCTTCTGTGGAATTCTGAGCCTCTCTCCATTAGGCTGGCCCAGGCCAGATAGCAGCCTCCTCATTCCAAGCAAAGCACTTTGGCCAACAGACTGATCCTATTGATGAGCCTGGCATTTTTCACATGGATCATGAGATGGTGGCCTCCAGAACAGCACTCGTGCTCTGATGTGGGGACATTCGCATAGGACAGAGTTCAGGCATCTGGGCTGCCTGTGTGTCAGCATCGGTTCTTGGGCTTCAGCTGTACTGTGTGCCCATGCAGCAGTCATTCCCAGCAGTGCTCTCACCTGAGGCCACCTCAGGTCTGCAGCATTTGGAGACAGTGGGCTTGGGAGCAGGTGTTCTTTACTCTGTGTGCCACCCCCACCCAAGGACCATGCCCATCTCCTTGATTCACTCCATATCGAGAGTCAGTGTGGCCCCACAGAATGACCACACATCTCTCCTCCCAGGATCCCCAATCGTGGCCTCTCCAGGACAACAGGCCCTTATGACTGAATGATGAAATCTTGCTAGAGGAGGGACAGGCTCCTTGCATGCATAGGACCCCTCTGTTCTAATTCCACCAACAAGACCTCTGCCCTCTAGTGGTGACAAGTGGAATGCAGCGTGCTATATAATCAACTATGGAAAGAAACCACGTTCTGAGAGTGTAAAATAATGTCTTCATTTTTACATTAATATTCCGACAAGAAATTATTGTAACATGACCAAAACTAAACTACCAATTACATTTTCCTGCTTATGCTAAATAAGACTTTCATTTAGTGAGCTTCATTAATGAAGCACAGGAAAAATCTTTAAGAAAGTCCCTATAAGATCAATGTAGAGGAAGAAAAGTTTATTTAGAACTTATGGTTTGAGAAGTATCATTCCATAGACAGCCAACTCCATTGCTCTGGGCCCAAGGTGAGGCAGAATATCAAGGCAGAAGGGCATGGTGAAGGAAAACGGCTCAGAACATGGTACCAGGAAACAGAGAAAGACTAAGGTTATCTCACCAGGGACAAATATATGCCCCAAAGGCACACACCCAGTGATCCACCTGCTCCTGCCTACAGTTACCACCCAGTTAATCCCTGTCAGTGGTCAAGGTTCGCATAACGCTATCCTTTCACCTCTGAACCTTCTTGCATTTTCTCCCATGAGCTTCAGGGGGACGTCTCATGGGTAAACCACAAAAGTCACATCCCTGTTCAAGGCAGCTTTTTCTGTAAGGCTCTTCTGGCTCGAGCAGTCACCTTCCTCCAGGTTGGTTCAGGTGTGGGGCTGATGACACTTGCTGGGACTGTTCTAGAGAACTACCTTATCCATGATGATTTTCTATACCTACACTCATCTTTGCAAATAGTCCTCATGTAAAAGGTAAAAATGAGTGCTTTCTGCACAATCCCAGTGAGTTCTTTTCACATTATAGCTTGAAATATCCATTTTCTAGAAGGCTTACTGTGAAATACATAAGGCTCATGACCCTCTAATTTATCATGATATCCTATCTAGATGCCACCAAGATTAACCTTTGTAGCTGTTTTTCTCTTGGACTTTCAGATCTCTATTTTACTAAATAATATGCATAACTGCTGTTATTAATGATGCAAATGATATCCACATTCTTCCCTCTGTGGTCACTGAAGAACCAGCTCTTCATCAGGATGACCATTACCTGCCATTTTTCTTTTAGAACAGTTACATTTTAGCTTTTGTTTGATTCATTGTTTATGCTATTTCCCTATGAAAGTATTCAACAGAGCTCAGCACTGTTGTGAGCTGATTCTTTATTTCTTGGATGCTGATGATTGCCTACACAGGTATGTCCAGGAGAAAATTCACACATAACCCCATGAGGACATGCGTGAAGATGTTTGGCAGTTAATTGCTGTGGCAGGAATTAGGGGGGAATCTTGTTGCAAGGATTCAAAATATGGGGAAAATCATATGAGTCAGGGTTCCCTAAGACAGAACTAGCAGGAATACAGCTGTTACCAGTAGCTTGATCTTTCCCTGATGCCAATTCAGTAATGAGGACAAGGTTTTGAGGAAAAAGGAAAAAGAAGTTCTGTTGCTTTGCTAGCAAAAGAGAAACACAGGGGTCTCTTGTCGTAGAGTCTGTGGCTCTCCCATGGGGGGCAGGAGTGCGGTAGAGAGAGAGCTTTTAAAATGTTATTCAAAGGCTACATTCCAGGTGGTCTTCTCAGGGGGTCATAACTCACTTGTAAATTGTGGAGATAGCAATTTCTTAGGTCCCCTGGAACCATCCAGAAGTCTGAATTACTTCATTCTTGTGTGTGTTTTAGTCAGCTATTTTGCTGCTGTGACTAAAATATCTAACCAGAACAATTTTAAAGGAGGAAAATTTTATTAGTGGGCTCATGGTTTCAGAGGTCTGAGTCCATAGAAAGCCAGCTCCATTCCTTGGGACTCAAGGAGAGGCTGAAAATCATGGTAGGAGAGTGCCGCAGAGGAAAACAGCTCACATCACGATCAGAAAGCAGAGAGCAAGGTCTCCACGTGCCAGATACAAATATATATCCCATAGCCAGGCCCCCAGTGCCCACCTCCTCAGTCACACCCTTGTTAAGGTCTGTAAACAAGTCAAAATAACACCTGGCATTATGCCAGGGGAATGTTAGAGTTCGTAAACAAGTCTGGATGGTGCCTGGCAAAATGCCAGAGGGAGTGGTTTGAGAAGTAACAAAAGGGAGCCATTAAGTGTGGAGATTCCTTATTGGTTGACTGATGTATCTAGTTTATGTTAATTAGATAAGCTGTGCAAAATGTATAAATAGCTCTGTTGTCCTACAATAAACGGCTCCTACTCCTGCTGTATCAAGAACACAAGTTATTCGTCACCCCGGGTTTCTGCCGCACACCCTACTCCTTCAATTACCACACAGTTAATTCCTATCAGGGGATTAATTCACTGATGGGGTAAAGACAACACAATCATTTCTCCTCGGAACCTTCTTTCATTGTCTCACACGTGAGCTTTTGGGTGACATCTCACATCTAAACAATAACTGTGTGTGATTGCAAAAAGGGCAATCTTGCTTATCCCAAGGTTAGAGAGGAGGAGAGGGAGAAGAGAAAGGGAAAAAAATATATATATATAAAATAAGTTTTAAAATAAGCCACAGGGTTATTGCCGCAGTCCAGCTGCAGCAGAATAACGGGGGGGGGGGGTGACGAATAACTTGTGTGGGTTGATACAGCAGGAGTAGGAGCCGTTTGTTGTAGGACAACAGAGGTATTTATACATTTTGCACAGCTTATCTTAATTAGCATAAACTAGATACATCAGTCAACCAATAAGGAATCTCCACACTTAATGGCTCACTTTTGTTACTTTTCAAACCACTCCCTCTGGCATTTTGCCAGACACCATCCAGACTTGTTTACGAACTCTAACATTCCCCTGGCAAAATACCAGGTGTTATTTTGACTTGTTTACAGACCTTAACATTTCCCCCTTTTGTTTAATTTAAATAATGACCATAGTGGTTTTTACAGAAACACCATAAATAACCTGCTACAAACAGAAAGTGAGGATACAAAATGCTACAATACCAAGCCAACTTATGGCTCCATGCAAGAAGCCCTTGGAAAAATTATACCAGCAATGACACCGTTAACAAAGATACCGAGTTACAATTTGTTGTAGACTACAGTTTGTTGTCTCAGTCCAGGTAAAACAGTGTCTCAATAGATAAACTCACAGTCCAAATAAATCACAGTCCAGGTAAGTTCTGCAGGCAGCTAGCTTAAATCACAGTCCAGGTAAATTCTGCAGGCAGCTAGCTTGATCCGAAGTCTCGTCTGGTTCTCAGCCGAAGTCTCCTCCGGTTTTCAGGTTTTCAGCAACACTGGAAATTCTTCCACTTTCGTTTTCACCGGCACTGGGATGAAGGCAGGAACTCCGGATGGCTAAAGAAAATCCTGTAGCATTCCACTAAGAAAACAACCTTCTGAACAATTTAGTACATTATCTCAAGGTTTTTTACATTTGAAATAAGCCTTAATAGCGCTCATTACTCATTAGCTTCCAGATGTGGGAGAGCCATTGTAGTTTAGTTATTGGCATTGAAAATGACCAAACATCAGGGACGCTGGTAGCATCTTCTGCTGGCTGTAGCATCCTGGGCAGCCCCAGATGACCCTGGGGAGTGTCCCGGACTCAAACTGCTACTGGGCACAGGGAGCAAGAGCCTGGGAGACTGTGCCTCCAGGTCAGGTCTAGATTTGGGCTCCCGGCAGTGGAAGAGCTGGCTGCCGCTGCCGCTTGCAAAGTACTTGCTGCACCATGACCCGCTTGTGCACATGGCAGCCGCTGCACAGATTCCGATTTACGCACCCTCCGGTAACGAAAAGTATTCAGTAATAGCCTTTTGCTGCAACTTATTTTTTGATAATCCTTTTTTTTTCTGAACTTTCTTTTTCTTTTTCTTTCTGACTAGAGTTCCTGGGCTTTTATCAACACATACCCTAACTATTCTTGATTTCATTGGGGTGTCTTCTTCCCTTAGTAATTTAATTCTCACCCCTTCCATATTCTCATCACAAAGACAATACAATACACTTAGACAAAACAAGACACAAACATACTGTATCAATCTTCTCCATTTTCTAGAAATGGCCATTTTTCCTCTCGCCCTATCTGCCTAGGGACGAGCAGATTGCTCCCATCCTATCTATGGACGGGCAGCTTTTTTTCGTCACTTACCCCCGAGTGTCCCGGGGCTCCCCGTACGGGCCACCATCTGCCGAAGTCCGGCTGCAGCAGAATAACGGGGGGGGGGGGTGACGAATAACTTGTGTGCATAACTTGTAACTTTATTGTAGGACAACAGAGCTATTTATACATTTTGCACAGCTTATCTTAATTAGCATAAACTAGATACATCAGTCAACCAATAAGGAATCTCCACACTTAATAGCTCACTTTTGTTACTTTTCAAACCACTCCCTCTGGCATTTTGCCAGGTACCATCCAGACTTGTTTAGGAACTCTAACATTCCCCTGGCAAAATACCAGGTGTTATTTTGACTTGTTTACAGACCTTAACAGTTATGTTCAAAGGAGGAAAAAAATGGAGCCCTGTTACACGAGGAATATGTGAGGAAATTTTCCATGGTTTAATTCCCCCCTATAATTAAACCATGGTCCTAGAATATGATTTGTCTTGATTTTTTCAAGAGAGAACACATTCACATAACTTTTATTACAGCACATTGTTATACTTATTCTATTTTACTATTAGTTATCACTGGCAATATTTTCTTATGCCTAATTTATATATTAAATCTTATAGGTATGTAGGCATAGGCAGAAAGAGAAAGAGGAGAGAGATCACCATAGGAACTGGCTCATGTGGAGTCCTATGACATGACACACAAGGCCAGGACCCTTATAGACTAATGGTGCTACTTGGCCCCAAGGCAGAACAAAAGGTCCATTTTGGATTAAGGCCAATATATCCAATCCTTCTCTGGGCCTCACCAGGGGCTACGATTAGCTCAACCACTGGGGAGGGCAATCAGGTTCAAATGCTGATCACATCTAAAAGTACCCTCATAGACAGGCCCAGAGTGTGTTTAATTAGATATTCTATGGCCCACTCAAGGTGACACGTGAATTAATCATGACAGATGCACACCTTTAAGTACCATAGTGCTTAGAGGACATAAATACTGATAATTATGAGAAATGGAAAAGTAATGATAATTATTAGAAATGGAAAAATATGTACCTAAAACATAGTTTACATGATAGAGAAAAAATACGCACACATGTTGCTATATATCCTGCTAGAAAACATCACCATTAAAAATGTAAACATTTGATAAATTGGAATGACTCCCTGTGAAGAGAGAATATGCAGAAAATATGAAGAAAATACAATATGCAGATAAGAAGAAATCAGACAGCCAAGAGAGTTCTTGCACAGATCCATTGTTTGATGAGATCATCTGAAAATCTTTCAAATGCTATAAGATGTTCAAAATAATTGGTGTTCTCCATGGTACATACTTATTAGAAAATGAAAGTTCTACTGAGGTTGGTTGAGAGCGAGAGGGATCTTGGTGCTCCCGCAGATGCAGGTGAGGTGGCAGGATTCTGCATTGGCTTATCCAGCGATGGATAATGTAAATGTAGGAACATCCTCCATCACGTCGGAGGATCAGAACGAAGCTGCGAGAGCCGGGTCAGTCGAGGACAAAAGCACCTGCGACTCTGGCGGGACTCGAACCCGCAACCTTTGAATGGCTTCACCCCTTCGCTAGAAGTCCAATGCGCTATCCATTGCGCCACAGAGCCCTGCCGAGACGGCCCGCTCTCCTAGGCTCTTGGTCACTCATCTGGTGTTTGACGTCACACATTTGGTGAGAACCTTCCTGGTCCCCAAAGTAAAGACTCCAGAAACACCGAGACGAGCGGGACGCACGACCCCGACCGCGGGTTTCCGAACCCTGGGGCGGCGGCTCGCCCCTCGACCCAGGGAGACGAAGCAGCCCCCGGGGATCAGGGGAGACTGGAGACCGCCCGGAGGCTGCGGGCTCCCGGAGCAGCGCTTGGCCGTCGCGCACGTCGCTCACGGCCCAGGGCAGGCACCGGCCTTTTCAGTGTCCTTCCTCCTCTCCGGCCTCTGGCCTTCTCCCCTTGGCCCTACCTTCTCCCTTTGCCTTTGCCGCTGGTGCAGAAAGGACGGCGAATACGCGGAAAATGGCCCGTTACGGAGCACGGCCACCGACTGCGGAGGAGAGCGGAGCCGG